>NC_060128.1:4604106-4904106 GCF_021461395.2 Schistocerca americana
TCATAGATAGAGTGACACTCCTCTTGTACTTAAGCCGGTATTGAGCCTTTTGTATTACATTCGGATGCTATTTCTGTGTTTCCTCGTCAATAAGAAGGTCCAAGGGATACAGTAAACCTGAAGTGAAGCATCGGAATCTTAAACTGGACTCACAGGAGAGGTTCATATCATAGAAAGTTTGAGTATCAGTCCTCTTGTACTTAAGTCGGCATTGTGACTTTTGTATTAAAATCGGATGCAATTTCTGTGATTCTTCGTCAATACGAAGGTCCAAGGGATACAGTAAACCTGAAGTGAAGCATCAGAATCTAAAACTCGACTCACAGGAGAGTTTCAAATCATAGATAGAGTGACACTCCTCTTGTACTTAAGTCGGTATTGTGCCTTTTGTATTAAATTTGGATGCAATTTCTGTGTTTCATCGTCAGTTAGAACGTCCAAGGGATACAGTAAACCTAAAGAGAAGCATCGGAATCTAAAACTGGACTCACAGGAGAGGTTCAAAACATAGAAAGTTAGCGTGTCGGTCCTCTTTTACTTAAGTCAGCATTTTGCCTTTTGTATTAAATTCCGATGCAATTTCTATGTTTCAACGTCAATAAGAAGGTGCAAAGTATACTGAAAACCTGAAGTGAAGCATCAGAATCAAAAACCGGACTCACAGGAGAGGTTCAAATCATAGAAAGTGAGAGTGTCAGTCCTCTTGTACTTAAGTCGGCATTGTGCCATTTGTATTAAATTCGGATGCAATTCCTGTGATTCAAAGTCAATAAGAACTTCCAAGGGATACAGTAAACCTGAGTCGAAACATTCGAATCTAAAACTGGACTCACAGGAGCGGTTCAAATCATGGAAAGTTAGAGTGTCACTCCTCTTGTACTTAAGTCGGTATTGTGCCTTTTGTATTAAATTCGGATGCAATTTCTTTGTTTCATCGTCAATAAGAGGGTCCAAGGGATACAGTAAACCTGAAGTGAAGCATCGGAATCTAAAACTGGACTCACACGAGAGGTTCAAATCATAGATATTTAGAGTGTCAGTCCTCTTTTACTTATGTCGGCATTGTGTCATTTGTATTAAATTCGGATGCAATTTCTATTTTTCATCGTCAATAAGAAGGTCCAAGGGATACAGTAAACATGAAGTGAAGCATCCGAATCTAAAACTGGACTCACAGGTGAGGTTCAAATCATAGAAAGTTAGAGTGTCAGTCCTCTTGTACTTATGTCGGCATTGTGCATTTTGAACTTAATTCCGATGCAATCTCTGTGTTTCATCGTCAATAAGAAGGTGCAAGGTATACAGTAAACCTGATGTGAAGCATCGGAATCTAAAACTGGTCACACAGGAGAGGTTCAAATCATAGAAAATGACAGTGTCAGTCCTCTTGTACTTAAGTCGGCATTGTGGCATTTGTATTAAATTAGGATGAAATTTCTGTGATTCATCGTCAATAAGAAGGTCCATGGGATACAGTAAACCTGAAGTATAGCATCGGAATCTAAAACTGGACTCACAGGAGAGGTTCAATTCTTAGAAAGTGAGAGTGTCAGCAGTCTTGTACTTTAGTCGCCATTGTGATTTTTGTATTACATTCGGATGCAATTTCTGTGTTTCATCGTCAATAAGAAGATCCAAGGGATACAGTATACCTGAAGTGAAGCATCGGAATCTGAAAGTGGACTCACAGGAGAGATTCAAATCATAGAAAGTTAGAGTGTCACTCCTCTTGTACTTCAGTCGGTATTGTGCCTTTTGTATTAAATTCGGATGCAATTTCTGTGTTTCATCGTCAATAAGAAGGTCCAAGGGATACAGTAAACATTAAGTGAAGCATTGGAATCTAAAACTGGACTCGCAGGAGAGATTCAAATCATAGAATGTTAGAGTGTCTGTCCTCTTCTACTTAAGTCGGCATTGTGCCTTTTGTATTAAATTCGGATGCAATTTCTGTGTTTCGTCGTCAATAAGAAGGTCCCAGGGATACAGTAAATCTGAAGTGATGCATCGGAAACTAAAACTGGACTCACAGGAGAGGTTCAAATCATAGAAAGTTAGAATGTCAGTCCTCTTGTACTTAAGTCGGCATTGTGCCTTTCGTATTAATTTCGGATGCAATTTCTGTGTTTCATCGTCAATAAGAAGGTCCAAGGGATACAGTAAACCTTAAGTGAAGCATCGGAATCTAAAACTGGACTCGCAGGAGAGGATCAAATCATGGAATGTTAGAGTGTAAGTCCTCTTTTACTTAAGTCGGTATTGTGCATTTTGAATTTAATTCCGATGCAATTTCTGAGTTTCATCGTCAATAAGAAGGTGCAAGTTATGCAGTAAGCCTGAAGTGAAGCATCGTAATCTGAAACTGGACTCACAGGAGAGGTTCACATCATAGAAAGTTAGAGTGTTAGTCCTCTTTTATTTAAGTCGGAATTGTGGCTTTTGCATTAAATTCCGATGCAATTTCTATGTTTCATCGTCAATAAGAAGGTGCAAGGTATACAGTAAACCTGAAGTGAAGCATCGGAATTTAAAACCGAACTCACAGGAGAGGTTCAAATCATAGAAAGAGAGAGTGTCAGTCCTCTTGTACTTAAGTTGGCATTGTGCCATTTGTATTAAATTCGGATGCAATTCCTGTGTTTCATAGCCAATAAGAAGGTCCAAGGAATACAGTAAACCTGAAGTGAAACATCGGAATCTAAAACGGGACTAAAAGGGGAGGTTCAAATCATAGAAAGTAAGAGTGTGTGTCCTCTTGTACTTAAGTCGGCATTGTACATTTTGTATTAAATTTGGATGCAAACTCTGTGTTTCATCGTCAATAAAAAGGTCCAAGGTATACAGTAAACCTGAAGTGAAGCATCGGGATCTAAAACTGGACTCATAGGAGAGGTTCAAATCATAGAAAGTGAGAGTGTCAGTTCTCTTGTACTTAAGTCGGTATTGTGCATTTAGAATTTAATTCCGATGCAATTTCTGTGTTTCATCGTCAATAAGAAGGTTCAAGGTATGCAGTAAACCTGAAGTGAAGCATCGGAATCTGAAACTGGACTCACAGGAGAGGTTCAAATCATAGGAATTGAGAGTGTCAGTAGTCTTGTACTTAAGTCGCCATTGTGCCTTTTGTATTAAATTCGGATGCAATTTCTGTGTTTCATAGTCAGTAAGAAGGTCCTAGGGATAGAGTAAACCTGAAGTGAAGCTTCGGAATCTAAAACTGGACTCACAGGAGAAGTTCAAATCATAGAAAGTTAGAGTGTCAGTCCTTTGTACTTAAGTCGGCATTATGACTTTTGTATTAAATTTGGATGCAAACTCTGTGTTTCATCGTCAATTAGAAGGTCCAAGGGATGCAGTAAACCTGAAATGATGCTTCGGAATCTGAAACTGGACTCACAGGAGAGGTTCAAATCGTAGAAAGTTAGAGTGTCAGTCCTCTTGTACTTAAGTCGGCATTGTGCCTTTTGAATTTAATTCCGATGCAATTTCTGTGTGTCATCGTCAATAAGAAGGTGCCAGGTATACAGTAAACCTGAAGTGACGC
This sequence comes from Schistocerca americana, assembly GCF_021461395.2. Classification (NCBI taxonomy): domain Eukaryota; kingdom Metazoa; phylum Arthropoda; class Insecta; order Orthoptera; family Acrididae; genus Schistocerca; species Schistocerca americana. Next base: position 4,607,651 of record NC_060128.1, read on the forward strand.
ATCGGAATCTGAAACTGTACTCACAGGCGAGGTTCAAATCATAGAAAGTGAGAGTGTCAGTCCTCTTGTACTGAAGTCGCCATTGTGCCTTTTGTATTAAATTCGGATGAAATTTCAGTGTTTCATCGTCAAGAAGAAGGTCCAAGGGATACAGTAAATCTGAAGTGAAGCATCGGAATCAAAAACTGGACTCACAGGAGAGGTTCAAATCATAGAAAGTTAGAGTGTCATTGCTCTTGTACTTAAGTCGGCATTGTGCCTTTTATATTAAATTCGGATGCAAACTCTGTGTTTCATCGGCAATAAGAAGGTCCAAGGGATACAGTAAACCTGAAGTGAAGCATCGGAATCTAAAACTGGACTCACAGGAGAGGTTCAAATCATAGAAAGTGAGAGTGTCAGTCCTCTTTTACTTAAGTCGACATTGTGCGTTTTGAATTTACTTCCGATGCAATTTCTGTGTTTCATCTTCAATAAGAAGGTCCAAGGGATACAGTATACCTGAAGTGAAGCATCGGAATCTAAAACTGAACTCTTAGAAGAGGTTCAAATCATAGAAAGTGATAGTGTCAGTCCTCTTGTACTTAAGTCGGCATTGTGTCATTTGTATTAAATTCGGGTGCAATTTCTGTGTTTCATCGTCAATAAGAAGGTCCAAGGGATACAGTAAACCTGAAGTGAAGCATCGGAATCTGAAACTGGACTCACAGGAAAGGTTCAAATCATAGAAAGTGAGAGTGTCCGTCCTCTTGTACTTATGTCGGCATTGTGGCATTTGTATTAAATTCGGATGCAATTTCTGTGTTTCATCGTCAATAAGAAGGTCCAAGGGATACAAGAAACCTGAAGTGAAGCATCGGAATCTAAAACTGGACTCACAGGAGAGGTTCAAATCAGAGAAAGTTAGAGTGTCACTCCTCTTGTACTTGAGTCGGTATTGTGCTTTTGTATTAAATTGGGTAGCAATTTCTGTGTTTCATCGTCAATAAGAATGTCCAAGGGATACAGTGAACCTGAAGTGAAGCATCGGAATCTAAAACTGGATTCACAGGAGAGGTTCAAATCATAGGAAGTTAGAATGTCAGACCTCTTGTACTTAAGTCGGCATTTTGCCCTTTGTATTAAATTCGGATGCAATTTCTGTGTTTCATCGTCAATTAGAAGGAGCAAGGTATTCAGTAAACCTGAAGTGAAGCATCGGAATCGAAAACTGGACTCACAGGAGAGGTTCGAATCATAGAACATGAGAGTGTCAGTTCTCTTGTACTTAAGTCGGCATTGTGGCATTTGTATTTAATTAGGATGAAATATCTGTGTTTGATCGTCAATAAGAAGGTCCAACGGATACAGTAAACCTGAAGTGAAGCATCGGAATCTAAAACTGGACTCTCAGGAGAGGTTCAAATCATAGAAAGTGAGAGTGTCATTCCTCTTGTACTTAAGTCGGCATTGTGTCATTTGTATTAAATTCGGGTGCAATTTCTGTGTTTCATCGTCAATAAGAAGGTCCAAGGGATACAGTAAACCTGAAGTGAAGCATCGGAATCTAAAACTGGACTCATTGAAAAAGGTTCAAATCATAGAAAGTGAGAGTGTCCGTCCTCTTGTACTTAAGTCGGCATTGTACATTTTGTATTAAATTTGGATGCAAACTCTGTGTTTCATCATCAATAAAAAGGTCCAAGGTATACAGTAAACCTGAAGTGAAGCATCGGGATCTAAAACTGGACTCATAGGAGAGGTTCAAATCATAGTAAGTGAGAGTGTCAGTTCTCTTGTACTTAATTCGGTATTGTGCATTTAGAATTTAATTCCGATGCAATTTCTGTGTTTCATCGTCAATAAGAAGGTGCAAGGTTTGCAGTAAACCTGAAGTGAAGCATCGGAATCTGAAACTGGACTCACAGGAGAGTTTCACATCATAGAAATTGAGAGTGTCAGTAGTCTTGTACTTAAGTCGCCATTGTGCCTTTTGTATTAAATTCGGATGCAATTTCTGTGTTTCATAGTCAATAAGAAGGTCCAAGGGATACAGTAAACCTGAAGTGAAGCTTCGGATTCTAAAACTGGACTCATAGGAGAGGTTCAAATCGTAGAAAGTTAGAGTGTCAGTCCTTTTGTACTTAAGTCGGCATTGTGACTTTTGTATTAAATTTGGATGCAAACTCTCTGTTTCATCGTCAATTAGAAGGTCCAAGGGATGCAGTAAACCTGAAGTGATGCTTCGGAATCTGAAACTCGACTCACAGGAGAGGTTCAAATCGTAGAAGGTTAGAGTGTCAGTCCTCTTGTACTTAAGTCGGCATTGTACCTTTTGTATTAAAATTCGGATACAAACTCTGTGTTTCATCGTCAATAAGCAGGTCCAAGGGATACAGTAAACCTGAAGTGAAGCATCGGAATCTAAAACTGGACTCACAGAAGAGGTTCACAACATAGAAAGTGAGAGTGTCAGTCCTCTTGTACTTAAGTCGGCATTGTGTCCTTTGAATTTATTTCCGATGCAATTTCTGTGTTTCATCGTCAATAGGAAGGTGCAAGGTATGCAGTAAACCTGAAGTGAAACATCGGAATCTAAAACTGGACTCACAGGAGAGGTTCATATCATAGAAAATGAGAGTGTCAGTCCACTTCTACTTAGGTCGGCATTGTGCCTTTTGAATTTCATTCCGATGCGTTTTCTGTGTTTCATCGTCAATAAGAAGGTGCAAAGGATACAGTAAACCTGAAGTGAAGCATCGGAATCTGAAACTGGGACTCACAGGAGAGATTCAAATCATAGAAAGTTAGAGTGTCACTCCTCTTGTACTTAAGTCGGTATTGTGCCTTTTGTATTAAATTCGGATGCAATTTCTGTGTTTCATCGTCAATAAGAAGGTGCAAGGGATACAGTAAACCTTAAGTGAAGCATTGGAATCTAAAACTGGACTCGCAGGAGAGGTTCAAATCATAGAATGTTAGAGTGTCAGTCCTCTTCTACTTAAGTCGGCATTGTGCCTTTTGTATTAAATTCGGATGCAATTTCTGTGTTTTCTTCGTCAATAAGAAGGTCCCAGGGATACAGTAAACCTGAAGTGAAGCATCGGAAACTAAAACTGGACTCACAGGAGAGGTTCAAATCATAGAAAGTTAGAATGTCAGTCCTCTTGTACTTAAGTCGGCATTGTGCCTTTTGTATTACATTCGGATGCAATTTCTGTGTTTCATCGTCAATAAGAAGGTCCATGGGATACAGTAAACCTTAAGTGAAGCATCGGAATCTAAAACTGGACTCGCAGGAGAGGTTCAAATCATAGAATGTTAGAGTGTCAGTCCTCTTTTACTTAAGTCGGCATTGTGCCTTTTGTATTTAATTCGGCTCCAATTTCTGTGTTTCATCGTCAATAAGAAGGTGCAAGGTATACTGTAAACCTGAAGTGAAGCATCGGAATCTATAACTGGACTCACAGGAGAGGTTCAAATCATAGAAAGTGAGAGTGTCAGTCCTCTTGTACTTAAGTCGACATTGTGCCATTTGTATTAAATTCGGATGCAATTTCTGTGTTTCATCGTCAATAAGAAGGTCCAAGGGATACTATCAACATGAAGTGAAGCATCGGAATCTAGAACTGGACCCACAGGAGAGGTTCAAATCATTGAAATTTAGAGTGTTAGTCCTCTTTTATTTAAGTCGGTATTGTGGCTTTTGCATTAAATTCCGATGCAATTTCTATGTTTCATCGTCAATAAGAAGGTGCAAGGTATACAGTAAACCTGAAGTGAAGCATCGGGATCTAAAACTGGACTCATAGGAGAGGTTCAAATCATAGAAAGTGAGAGTGTCAGTTCTCTTGTACTTAAGTCGGTATTGTGCATTTAGAATTTAATTCCGATGCAATTTCTGTGTTTCATCGTCAATAAGAAGGTTCAAGGTATGCAGTAAACCTGAAGTGAAGCATCGGAATCTGAAACTGGACTCACAGGAGAGGTTCACATCATAGAAATTGAGAGTGTCAGTAGTCTTGTACTTAAGTCGCCATTGTGCCTTTTGTATTAAATTCGGATGCAATTTCTGTGTTTCATAGTCAATAAGAAGGTACAAGGGATAGAGTAAACCTGAAGTGAAGCTTCGGAATCTAAAACTGGACTCACAGGAGAGGTTCAAATCATAGAAAGTTAGAGTGTCAGTCCTTTGTACTTAAGTCGGCATTGTGACTTTTGTATTAAATTTGGATGCAAACTCTGTGTTTCATCGTCAATTAGAAGGTCCAAGGGATGCAGTAAACCTGAAATGATGCTTCGGAATCTGTAACTGGACTCACAGGAGAGGTTCAAATCGTAGAATGTTAGAGTGTCAGTCCTCTTGTACTTAAGTCGGCATTGTGCCTTTTGAATTTAATTCCGATGCAATTTCTGTGTTTCATCGTCAAGAAGAAGGTCCAAGGGATACAGTAAATCTGAAGTGAAGCATCGGAATCAAAAACTGGACTCACAGGAGAGGTTCAAATCATAGAAAGTTAGAGTGTCATTGCTCTTGTACTTAAGTCGGCATTGTGCCTTTTATATTAAATTCGGATGCAAACTCTGTGTTTCATCGGCAATAAGAAGGTCCAAGGGATACAGTAAACCTGAAGTGAAGCATCGGAATCTAAAACTGGACTCACAGGAGAGGTTCAAATCATAGAAAGTGAGAGTGTCAGTCCTCTTTTACTTAAGTCGACATTGTGCGTTTTGAATTTAATTCCGATGCAATTTCTGTGTTTCATCTTCAATAAGAAGGTCCAAGGGATACAGTATACCTGAAGTGAAGCATCGGAATCTAAAACTGAACTCTTAGAAGAGGTTCAAATCATAGAAAGTGATAGTTTCAGTCCTCTTGTACTTAAGTCGGCATTGTGTCATTTGTATTAAATTCGGGTGCAATTTCTGTGTTTCATCGTCAATAAGAAGGTCCAAGGGATACAGTAAACCTGAAGTGAAGCATCGGAATCTGAAACTGGACTCACAGGAAAGGTTCAAATCATAGAAAGTGAGAGTGTCCGTCCTCTTGTACTTATGTCGGCATTGTGGCATTTGTATTAAATTCGGATGCAATTTCTGTGTTTCATCGTCAATAAGAAGGTCCAAGGGAAACAAGAAACCTGAAGTGAAGCATCGGAATCTAAAACTGGACTCACAGGAGAGGTTCAAATCATAGAAAGTTAGAGTGTCACTCCTCCTGTACTTGAGTCGGTATTGTGCTTTTGTATTAAATTGGGTAGCAATTTCTGTGTTTCATCGTCAATAAGAATGTCCAAGGGATACAGTGAACCTGAAGTGAAGCATCGGAATCTAAAACCGGATTCACAGGAGAGGTTAAAATCATAGAAAGTTAGAATGTCAGACCTCTTAAACTTAAGTCGGCATTTTGCCCTTTGTATTAAATTCGGATGCAATTTCTGTGTTTCATCGTCAATTAGAAGGAGCAAGGTATTCAGTAAACCTGAAGTGAAGCATCGGAATCGAAAACTGGACTCACAGGAGAGGTTCAAATCATAGACCATGAGAGTGTCAGTTCTCTTGTACTTTAGTCGGCATTGTGGCATTTGTATTTAATTAGGATGAAATATCTGTGTTTGATCGTCAATAAGAAGGTCCAACGGATACAGTAAACCTGAAGTGAAGCATCGGAATCTAAAACTGGACTCTCAGGAGAGGTTCAAATCATAGAAAGTGAGAGTGTCATTCCTCTTGTACTTAAGTCGGCATTGTGTCATTTGTATTAAATTCGGGTGCAATTTCTGTGTTTCATCGTCAATAAGAAGGTCCAAGGGATACAGTAAACCTGAAGTGAAGCATCGGAATCTAAGACTGGACTCATAGGAAAGGTTCAAATCATAGAAAGTGAGAGTGTCCGTCCTCTTGTACTTAAGTCGGCATTGTACATTTTGTATTAAATTTGGATGCAAACTCTGTGTTTCATCGTCAATAAAAAGGTCCAAGGTATACAGTAAACCTGAAGTGAAGCATTGGGATCTAAAACTGGACTCATAGGAGAGGTTCAAATCATAGTAAGTGAGAGTGTCAGTTCTCTTGTACTTAATTCGGTATTGTGCATTTAGAATTTAATTCCGATGCAATTTCTGTGTTTCATCGTCAATAAGAAGGTGCAAGGTTTGCAGTAAACCTGAAGTGAAGCATCGGAATCTGAAACTGGACTCACAGGAGAGGTTCACATAACAGAAATTGAGAGTGTCAGTAGTCTTGTACTTAAGTCGCCATTGTGCCTTTTGTATTAAATTCGGATGCAATTTCTGTGTTTCATAGTCAATAAGAAGGTCCAAGGGATACAGTAAACCTGAAGTGAACCTTCGGAATCTAAAACTGGACTCACAGGAGAGGTTCAAATCATAGAAAGTTAGAGTGTCAGTCCTTTTGTACTTCAGTCGGCATTGTGACTTTTGTATTAAATTTGGATGCAAACTCTCTGTTTCATCGTCAATTAGAAGGTCCAAGGGATGCAGTAAACCTGAAGTGTTGCTTCGGAATCTGAAACTGGACTCACAGGAGAGGTTCAAATCGTAGAAAGTTAGAGTGTCAGTCCTCTTGTACTTACGTCGGCATTGTACCTTTTGTATTAAAATTCGGATACAAACTCTGTGTTTCATGGTCAATAAGTAGGTCCAAGGGATACAGTAAACCTGAAGTGAAGCATCGGAATCTAAAACTGGACTCACAGAAGAGGTTCACATCATAGAAAGTGAGAGTGTCAGTCCTCTTGTACTTAAGTCGGCATTGTGTCCTTTGAATTTATTTCCCATGCAATTTCTGTGTTTCATCGTCAATAGGAAGGTGCAAGGTATACAGTAAACCTGAAGTGAAACATCGGAATCTAAAACTGGACTCACAGGAGAGGTTCAAATCATAGAAAATGAGAGTGTCAGTCCACTTCTACTTAGGTCGGCATTGTGCCTTTTGAATTTCATTCCGATGCGTTTTCTGTGTTTCATCGTCAATAAGAAGGTGCAAAGGATACAGTAAACCTGAAGTGAAGCATCGGAATCTGAAACTGGACTCACAGGAGAGATTCGAATCATAGAAAGTTAGAGTGTCACTCCTCTTGTACTTAAGTCGGTATTGTGCCTTTTGTATTAAATTCGGATGCAATTTCTGTGTTTCATCGTCAATAAGACGGTGCAAGGGATACAGTAAACCTTAAGTGAAGCATTGGAATCTAAAACTGGACTCGCAGGAGAGGTTCAAATCATAGAATGTTAGAGTGTCAGTCCTCTTCTACTTAAGTCGGCATTGTGCCTTTTGTATTAAATTCGGAAGCAATTTCTGTGTTTCTTCGTCAATAAGAAGGTCCCAGGGATACAGTAAACCTGAAGTGAAGCATCGGAAACTAAAACTGGACTCACAGGAGAGGTTCAAATCATAGAAAGTTAGAATGTCAGTCCTCTTGTACTTAAGTCGGCATTGTGCCTTTTGTATTAAATTCGGATGCAATTTCTGTGTTTCATCGTCAATAAGAAGGTCCAAGGGATACAGTAAATCTTAAGTGAAGCATCGGAATCTAAAACTGGACTCGCAGGAGAGGTTCAAATCATAGAATGTTAGAGTGTCAGTCCTCTTTTACTTAAGTCGGCATTGTGCCTTTTGTATTTAATTCGGCTCCAATTTCTGTGTTTCATCGTCAATAAGAAGGTGCAAGGTATACTGTAAACCTGAAGTGAAGCATCGGAATCTATAACTGGACTCACAGGAGAGGTTCAAATCATAGAAAGTGAGAGTGTCAGTCCTCTTGTACTTAAGTCGACATTGTGCCATTTGTATTAAATTCGGATGCAATTTCTGTGTTTCATCGTCAATAAGAAGGTCCAAGGGATACTATCAACATGAAGTGAAGCATCGGAATCTAGAACTGGACTCACAGGAGAGGTTCAAATCATTGAAATTTAGAGTGTTAGTCCTCTTTTATTTAAGTCGGTATTGTGGCTTTTGCATTAAATTCCGATGCAATTTCTATGTTTCATCGTCAATAAGAAGGTGCAAGGTATACAGTAAACCTGAAGTGAAGCATCGGAATTTAAAACCGGACTCACAGGAGAGGTTCAAATCATTGAAAGAGAGAGTGTCAGTCCCCTTGTACTTAAGTTGGCATTGTGCCATTTGTATTAAATTCGGATGCAATTCCTGTGTTTCATAGTCAATAAACCGGTCCAAGGAATACAGTAAACCTGAAGTGAAACATCGGAATATAAAACTGGACTCACAGGAGAAGTTCAAATCATAGAAAGTAAGAGCGTCAGTCCTCTTGTACTTAAGTCGGCATTGTACCTTTTGTATTAAATTTGGATGCAAACTCTGTGTTTCATCGTAAATAAAAAGGTCCAAGGGATACAGCAAACCTGAAGTGAAGCATCGGGATCTAAAACTGGACTCACAGGAAAGGTTCAAATCATAGAAAGTGAGAGTGTCAGTCCTCTCGTACTTAAGTCGGCATTGTGGCATGTCTATTGAATTCGGATGCAATTTCTGTGTTTCATCGTCAATAAGAATGTCCAAGGGATACAATAAACCTGAAGTGAAGCATCGGAATCTAAAGGTGGACTCACAGGAGAGGTACAAATCACAGAAAGTTAGACTGTCAGTCCTCTTTTACTTAAGTCGGCATTTGGCCTTTTGTATTAAATTCCGATGCAATTACTATGATTTATCGTCAATAAAAAGGTGCAAGGTATACAGTAAACCTGAAGTGAAGCATCGGAATCTAAAACTGGACTCACAGGAGAGGTTCAAATCATAGAAAGTGAGAGTGTCAGTCCTCTTCTACTTAGGTCGGCATTGGGCCTTTTGAATTTGATTCCGCTGCAATTTCTGTGTTTCATCGTCAATAAGAAGGTCCAAAGGATACAGTAAACCTGAAGTTAAGCATCGGAATCTAAAACTGGACTCACAGGAGAGGTTCAAATCATAGAAAGTAAGAGCGTCAGTCCTCTTGTACTTAAGTCGGCATTGTGACTTTTGTATTAAATTCGGATGCAAACTCTGTGTTTCATCGTCAATTAGAAGGTCCAAGGGATACAGTAAACCTGAAGTGATGCTACGGAATCTGAAACTGGACTCACAGGAGAGGTTCAAATCATAGACAGTTAGAATGTCCGTCCTCTTGTACTTAAGTCGGGATTGTGCCTTTTGTATTAAATTCCGATGCAATTTCTGTGTTTCATCGTCAATAAGAAGGTCCAAGGGATACAGTAAACCTGAAGTGAAGCATCGGAATCTAAAACTAGACTCACAGGAGAGGTTCAAATCATTGAAAGTTAGACTGTCAGTTGTCTTGTACTTAAGTCGGCATTGTGATTTTTGAATTTAATTCGGATGCAATTTCTGTGTTTCCTCGTCAGTAAGAAGGTCCCAGGGATACAGTAAACCTGGAGTAAAGCATCGGAATCTAAGACTGGACTCACAGGAGAGGTTCAAATCATAGAAAGTGAGAGTGTCACTCCTCTTGTTCTTGAGTCGGTATTGTGCCTTTTCTATTAAATTCGTAAGCAATTTCTGTGTTTCATCGTCAATAAGAAGGTCCAAGGGATACAGTAAACCTTAAGTGAAGCATCGGAATTTAAAACTGGACTCGCAGTACAGGTTCAAATCATACAATGTTAGAGTGTCAGTCCTCTTTTACTTAAGTCGGCATTGTGTCTTTTGTATTAAATTCGGATGCAATTTCTGTGTTTCATGGTCAAAAAGAATGTCCAAGGGATACAGTAAACCTGAAGTGAAGCATCGGAATCTAAAACTGGACTCACAGGAGAGGTTCAAATCATAGAAAGTTAGAATGTCAGTCCTCTTGTACTTAAGTCGGCATTGTGCCTTTTGTATTAAATTCGGCTGCAATATCTCTGTTTCATCGTCAATAAGAAGGTGCAAGGTATACTGTAAACCTGAAGTGAAACATCGGAATCTAAAACTGGACTCACAGGAGAGGTTCAAATCATAGAAAGTGAGAGTGTCAGTCCTCTTGTACTTAGGTCGGCATTGTGCCTTTTGAATTTAATTCGGATGCAATTTCTGTGTTTCATCGTCAATAAGAAGGTCCAAAGGATACAGTAAACCAGAAGTGAAGCATCGGAATCTAAAACTAATCTCACAGGAGAGGTTCAAATCATAGAAAGTTAGAGTGTCAGTCCTCTTGTACTTAAGTCGGCATTGTGCCTTTTGTATTAATTTCGGATGCAAACTCTGTGTTTCATCGTCAATAAGAAGGTCCAAGGGATACAGTAAACCTGAAGTGAAGCATCGGAATCTAAAACTGGACTCACAGGAGAGGTTCAAATCATAGAAAGTTAGAGTATCATTCCTCTTGTACTTAACTCTGCATTGTGATTTTTGAATTTAATTCCGATGCAATTTCTGTGTTTCATCGTCAATAAGAAGGTCCAAGGGATACAGTCAACCTGGAATGAAGCATTGGAATCTAAGACTGGACTCACAGGAGAGGTTCAAATCATAGAAAATGAGAGTGTCAGTCCTTTTTTACTTAAACCGGCATTGTGCGTTTTGAATTTAATTCCGATGCAAATTCTGTGTTTCATCGTCAATAAGAAGGTGCAAGGGATACAGTAAACCCGAAGTGAAGCATCGGAATCAAAAACTGGACTCACAGGAAAGATTCAAATCATAGAAAGTGAGAGTGTCAGTCCTCTTGAACTTAAGTCGGCATTGTGGCATTTCTATTGAATTCGGATGCAATTTCTGTGTTTCATCGTCAATAAGAATGTCCAAGGGATACAATAAACCTGAAGTGAAGCATCGGAATCTAAAACTGGACTCACAGGAGAGGTTCATAACATAGAAAGTTAGAGTGTCAGTCCTTTTTTACTTAAGTCAGCATTGTGCCTTTTGTATTAAATTCCGATGCAATTACTATGTTTCATCGTCAATAAAAAGGTGCAAGGTATACAGTAAACCTGAAGTGTAGCATCGGAATCTAAAACTGGACTCACAGGAGAGGTTCAAATCATAGAAAGTAAGAGCGTCAGTCCTCTTGTACTTATGTCGGCATTGTACCTTTTGTGTTAAATTTGGATGCAAACTCTGTGTTTCATCGTCAATAAAAAGGTCCAAGGGATACAGCAAGCCTGAAGTGAAGCATCGGGATCTAAAACTGGACTCATATGAGGGGTTCAAATCATAGAAAGTGAGAGTGTCAGTCTTCTTGTAGTTAAGTCGGTATTGTGCATTTTGAATTTAATTCCGATGCAATTTCTGTGTTTCATCATCAATAAGAAGGTGCAAGTATGCAGTAAACCTGAAGTGAAGCATCGGAATCTGAAACTGGACTCACAGGAGGGGTTCAAATCATAGAAAGTGAGAGTGTCAGTCCTCTTGTAGTTAAGTCGGTATTGTGCATTTTGAATTTAGTTCCGATGCCATTTCTGTGTTTCATCATCAATAAGAAGATCCAAGGGATACAGTAAACCTTAAGTAAAGCATCGGAATCTAAAACTGGACTCACAGGAGAGGTTCAAATCATAGAAAGTTAGAGTGTCAGTCCTCTTGTACTTAAGTCGGCATTGTGCCTTTTGTATTAATTTCGGATGCAAACTCTGTGTTTCATCGTCAATAAGAAGGTCCAAGGGATACAGTAAACCTGAAGTGAAGCATCGGAATCTAAAACTGGACTCACAGGAGAGGTTCAAATCATAGAAAGTAAGAATGTCAGTCCTCTTGTACTTAAGTCGACATTGAACCTTTTGTATTAAATTCGGATGCAAACACTGTGTTTCATCGTCAATAAGAAGGTCCAAGGAATACAGTCAACCTGGAATGAAGCATTGGAATCTAAGAATGGACTCACAGGAGAGGTTCAAATCATAGGAAATGAGAGTGTCAGTCCTCTTTTACTTAAATCGGCATTGTGCGTTTTGAATTTAGTTCCGATGCAAATTCTGTGTTTCATCGTCAATAAGAAGGTCCGAGGGATACAGTAAACCTGAAGTGAAGCATCAGAATCAAAAACTGGACTCACAGGAAAGGTTCAAATCATAGTAAGTGAGAGTGTCAGTCCTCTTGTACTTAAGTCGGCATTGTGGCATTTCTATTAAATTCGGATGCAATTTCTGTGTTTCATCGTCAATAAGAATGTCCAAGGGATACAATAAACCTGAAGTGAAGCATCGGAATCTAAAACTGGACTCACAGGAGAGGTTCAAATCATAGAAATTTAGAGTGTCAGTCCTCTTTCACTTAAGTGGGCATTGTGCCTTTTGTATTAAATTCCGATGCAATTACTATGTTTCATCGTCAATAAAAAGGTGCAAGGTATACAGTAAACCTGAAGTGAAGCATCGGAATCTAAAACTGGACTCACAGGAGAGGTTCAAATCATAGAAAGTGAGAGTGTCAGTCCTCTTCTACTTAGGTCGGCATTGTGCCTTTTGAATTTGATTCCGATGCAATTTCTGTGTTTCATCGTCAATAAGAAGGTCCAAAGGATACAGTAAACCTGAAGTGAAGCATCGGAATCAAAAACTGGACCCACAGGAGAGATTCAAATCATAGAAAGTTAGAGTGTCAGTCCTCTTGTACTTAAGTCGGCATTGTGATTTTTGAATTTAATTCGGATGCAATTTCTGTGTTTCATCGTCAGTAAGAAGGTCCCAGGGATACAGTAAACCTGGAGTGAAGCATCGGAATCTAAGACTGGACTCACAGGAGAGGTTCAAAACATAGAAAGTTAGAATGTCAGTCCTCTTGTACTTAAGTCGGCATTGTGGCTTTTGTATTAAATTCCGATGCAATTTCTGTGTTTCATCGTCAATAAGATGGTCCAAGGGATACAGTGAACCTGAAGTGAAGCATCGGAATCTAAAACTAGACTCACAGGAGAGGTTCAAATCATAGAAAGTTAGAGTGTCAGTCCTCTTGTACTTAAGTGGGCATTGTGATTTTTGAATTTAATTCGGATGCAATTTCTGTGTTTCATCGTCAGTAAGAAGGTCCCAGGGATACAGTAAACCTGGAGTGAAGCATCGGAATCTAATACTTGACTCACAGGAGAGGTTCAAATCATAGAAAGTGAGAGTGTCAGTCCTCTTGTACTTAAGTCGGCACTGTTGCATTTGTATTAAATTCGGATGAAATTTCTGTGTTTCATCGTCAATAAGAAGGTCCAAGGGATACAGTAAAACTGAAGTGAAGCATCGGAATCTAAAACTGGACTCACAGGAGAGGTTCAAATCATAGAAAGTGAGAGTGTCACTCCTCTTGTACATGAGTCGGTATTGTGCCTTTTGTATTAAATTCGTATGCAATTTCTGTGTTTCATCGTCAATAAGAAGGTCCAAGGGATACAGTAAACCTTAAGTGAAGCATCGGAATCTAAAACTGGACTCGCAGGAGAGGTTCAAGTCATAGAATTTTAGAGTGTCTGTCCTCTTTTACTTAAGTCGGCATTGTGCCATTTGTATTAAATTCGGATGCAATTTCTGTGTTTCATCGTCAATAAGAAGGTCCAAGGGATACAGTAAACCTGAAGTGAAGCATCGGAACCTAAAACTGGACTCACAGGATGGGTTCAAATCATAGAAAGTTAGAATGTCAGTCCTCTTGTACTTAAGTCGGCATTGTGGCTTCTGCATTAAATTCCGATGCAATTTCTATGTGTCATCGTCAATAAGAAGGTGCAAGGTATACAGTAAACCTGAAGTGAAGCATCGGAATTTAAAACCGGACTCACAGGAGAGGTTGAAATCATAGAAAGAGAGAGTGTCAGTCCTCTTGTACTTAAGTTGGCATTGTGCCATTTGTATGAAATTCGGATGCAATTCCTGTGTTTCATAGTCAATAAGACGGTCCAAGGAAACAGTAAACCTGAAGTGAAACACCTGAATCTAAAACTGGACTCACAGGAGAGGTTCAAATCATAGAAAGTAAGAGCGTCAGTCCTCTTGTACTTAAGTCGGCATTGTACCTTTTGTATTAAATTTGGATGCATACTCTGTGTTTCATCGTCAATAAAAAGGTCCAAGGGATACAGCAAACCTGAAGTGATGCTTCGGAATCTGAAACTGGACTCACAGGAGAGGTTCAAATCATAGAAAGTTAGAATGTCAGTCCTCTTGTACTTAAGTCGGCATTGTGCCTTTTGTATTAAATTCCGATGCAATTTCTTTGTCTCATCGTCAATAAGAAGGTCCAAGGGATACAGTAAACCTGAAGTGAAGCATCGGAATCGAAAACTAGACTCACAGGAGAGGTTAAAATCATAGAAAGTTAGAGTGTCAGTCCTCTTGTACTTAAGTCGGCATTGTGATTTTTGAATTTAATTCGGATGCAATTTCTGTGTTTCATCGTCAGTAAGAAGGTCCCAGGGATACAGTAAACCTGGAGTGAAGCATCGGAATCTAAGTTTGGACTCACAGGAGAGGTTCAAATCATAGAAAGTGAGAGTGTCAGTCCTCTTGTACTTAAGTCGGCATTGTTGCATTTCTATTAAATTCGGATGAAATTTCTGTGTTTCATCGTCAATAAGAAGGTCCAAGGGATACAGTAAAACTGAAGTGAAGCATCGGAATCTAAAACTGGACTCACAGGAGAGGTTCAAATCATAGAAAGTGAGAGTGTCACTCCTCTTGTACTTGAGTCGGTGTTGTGCCTTTTGTATTAAATTCGTATGCAATTTCTGTGTTTCATCGTCAATAAGAAGGTCCAAGGGATACAGTAAACCTTAAGTGAAGCATCGGAATCTAAAACTGGACTCGCAGGACAGGTTCAAATCATAGAATGTTAGAGTGTCAGTCCTCTTTTACTTAAGTCGGCATTGTGCCTTTTGTATTAAATTCGTAAGCAATTTCTGTGTTTCATCGTCAATAAGAAGGTCCAAGGGATACAGTAAACCTGAAGTGAAGCATCGGAATCTAAAACTGGACTCACAGGAGAGGTTCAAATCATAGAAAGTTAGAATGTCTGTCCTCTTGTACTTAAGTCGGCATTGTGCCTTTTGTATTAAATTCGGCTGCAATTTCTGTGTTTCATCGTCAATAAGAAGGTGCAAGGTATCTGTAAACCTGAAGTGAAGCATCGGAATCTAAAACTCGACTCACAGGAGAGGTTCAAGTCATAGAAAGTGAGAGTGCCAGTCCTCTCGTACTTAAGTCGACATTGTGCCATTTGTATTAAATTCGGATGCAATTTCTGTGTTTCATCGTCAATAAGAAGGTCCAAGGGATACTATGAACCTGAAGTGAAGCATCGGAATGTAGAACTGGACTCACAGGAGAGGTTCAAATCATAGAAAGTTAGAGTGTTAGTCCTCTTTTATTTAAGTCGGTATTGTGGCTTTTGCATTAAATTCCGATGCAATTTCTGTGTTTCATCATCAATAAGAAGGTCCAAGGGATACAGTAAACCTCAAGTAAAGCATCGGAATCTAAAACTGGACTCACAGGAGAGGTTCAAATCATAGAAAGTTAGAGTGTCAGTCCTCTTGTACTTAAGTCGGCATTGTGCCTTTTGTATTAATTTCGGTTGCAAACTCTGTGTTTCATCGTCAATAAGAAGGTCCAAGGGATACAGTAAACCTGAAGTGAAGCATCGGAATCAAAAACTGGACTCACAGGAAAGGTTCAAATCATAGAAAGTGAGAGTGTCAGTCCTCTTGTACTTAAGTCGGCATTGTGGAATTTCTATTAAATTCGGATGCAATTTTTGTGTTTCATCGTCAATAAGAATGTCCAAGGGATACAATAAACCTGAAGTGAAGCATCGGAATCTAAAACTGGACTCACAGGAGAGGTTCAAATCATAGAAAGTTAGAGTGTCAGTCCTCTTTTACTTAAGTCGGCATTGTACCTTTTGTAATAAATTTGGATGCAAACTCTGTGTTTCATCGTCAATAAAAAGGTCCAAGGGATACAGCAAACCTGAAGTGAAGCATCGGGATCTAAAACTGGACTCACAGGAGAGGTTCAAATCATAGAAAGTGAGAATGTCAGTCCTCTTCTACTTAGGTCGGCATTGTGCCTTTTGAATTTGATTCCGATGCAATTTCTGTGTTTCATCGTCAATAAGAAGGTCCAAAGGATACAGTAAACCTGAAGTGAAGCATCGGAATCAAAAACTGGACTCACAGGAGAGATTCAAATCATAGAAAGTTAGAGTGTCAGTCCTCTTGTACTTAAGTTGGCATTGTGACGTTTGTATTAAATTCGGATGCAAACTCTGTGTTTCATCGTCAATTAGAAGGTCCAAGGGATACAGTAAACCTGAAGTGATGCTTCGGAATCTGAAACTGGACTCACAGAAGAGGTTCAAATCATAGAAAGTTAGAATGTCAGTCCTCTTGTACTTAAGTCGGCATTGTGGCTTTTATATTATTTCCGATGCAGATTCTGTGTTTCATCGTCAATAAGAAGGTCCAAGGGATACAGTAAACCTGAAGTGAAGCATCGGAATCTAAAACTAGACTCACAGGAGAGGTTCAAATCATAGAAAGTTAGAGTGTCAGTCCTCTTGTACTTAGGTCGGTATTGTGATTTTTGAACTTAATTCGGATGCAATTTCTGTGTTTCATCGTCAGTAAGAAGGTCCCAGGGATACAGTAAACCTGGAGTGAAGCATCGGAATCTAAGACTGGACTCACAGGAGAAGTTCAAATCATAGAAAGTGAGAGTGTCAGTCCTCTTGTACTTAAGTCGGCATTGTTGCATTTGTATTAAATTCGGATGAAATTTCTGTGTTTCATCGTCAATAAGAAGGTCCAAGGGATACAGTAAAACTGAAGTGAAGCATCGGAATCTAAAACTGGACTCACAGGAGAGGTTCAAATCATAGAAAGTGAGAGTGTCACTCCTCTTGTACATGAGTCGGTATTGTGCCTTTTGTATTACATTCGGATGCAATTTCTGTGTTTCATTGTCAATATGAAGGTCCAAGGGATACAGTAAACCTTAAGTGAAGCATCGGAATCTAAAACTGGACTCGCAGGAGAGGTTCAAGTCATAGAATGTTAGAGTGTCAGTCCTCTTTTACTTAAGTCGGCATTGTGCCTTTTGTATTAAATTCGGATGCAATTTCTGTGTTTCATCGTCAATAAGAAGGTCCAAGGGATACAGTAAACCTGAAGTGAAGCATCGGAATCTAAAACTGGACTCACAGGAGAGGTTCAAATCAAAGAAAGTTAGAATGTCAGTCCTCTTGTACTTAAGTCGCCATTGTACCTTTTGTTTTAAATTCGGCTGCAATTTCTGTGTTTCATCGTCAATAAGAAGGTGCAAGGTATCTGTAAACCTGAAGTGAAGCATCGGAATCTAAAACTCGACTCACAGGAGAGGTTCAAGTCATAGAAAGTGAGAGTGTCAGTCCTCTTGTACTTAAGTCGACATTGTGCCATTTGTATTAAATTCGGATGCAATTTCTGTGTTTCATCGTCAATAAGAAGATCCAAGGGATACTATGAACCTGAAGTGAAGCATCGGAATCTAGAACTGGACTCACAGGAGAGGTTCAAATCATAGAAAGTTAGAGTGTTAGTCCTCTTTTATTTAAGTCGGTATTGTGGCTTTTGCATTAAATTCCGATGCAATTTCTGTGTTTCATCATCAATAAGAAGGTCCAAGGGATACAGTAAACCTCAAGTAAAGCATCGGAATCTAAAACTGGACTCACAGGAGAGGTTCAAATCATAGAAAGTTAGAGTGTCAGTCCTCTTGTACTTAAGTCGGCATTGTGCCTTTTGTATTAATTTCGGTTGCAAACTCTGTGTTTCATCGTCAATAAGAAGGTCCAAGGGATACAGTAAACCTGAAGTGAAGCATCGGAATCAAAAACTGGACTCACAGGAAAGGTTCAAATCATAGAAAGTGAGAGTGTCAGTCCTCTTGTACTTAAGTCGGCATTGTGCCATTTGTATTATATTCGGATGTAATTTCTGTGTTTCATCATCAATAAGAAAGTCCAAGGGATACTGTAAACCTGAAGTGAAGCATCGGAATCTAAAACTGGACTCACAGGAGAGGTTCAAATCATAGAAAGTAAGAATGTCAGTCCTCTTGTACTTAAGTCGGCATTGAACCTTTTGTATTAAATTCGGATGCAAACACTGTGTTTCATCGTCAATAAGAAGGTCCAAGGGATACAGTCAACCTGGAATGAAGCATTGGAATCTAAGACTGGACTCACAAGTGAGGTTCAAATCATAGGAAATGAGAGTGTCAGTCCTCTTTTACTTAAATCGGCATTGTGCGTTTTGAATTTAGTTCCGATGCAAATTCTGTGTTTCATCGTCAATAAGAAGGTCCGAGGGATACAGTAAACCTGAAGTGAAGCATCGGAATCAAAAACTGGACTCACAGGAAAGGTTCAAATCATAGAAAGTGAGTGTGTCAGTCTTCTTGTACTTAAGTCGGCATTGTGGCATTTCCATTAAATTCGGATGCAATTTCTGTGTTTCATCGTCAATAAGAATGTCCAAGGGATACAATAAACCTGAAGTGAAGCATCGGAATCTAAAACTGGACTCACAGGAGAGGTTCAAATCATAGAAATTTAGAGTGTCAGTCCTCTTTCACTTAAGTGGGCATTGTGCCTTTTGTATTAAATTCTGATGCAATTACTATGTTTCATCGTCAATAAAAAGGTGCAAGGTACACAGTAAACCTGAAGTGAAGCATCGGAATCTAAAACTGGACTCACAGGAGAGGTTCAAATCATAGAAAGTGAGAGTGTCAGTCCTCTTCTACTTAGGGCGGCATTGTGCCTTTTGAATTTGATTCCGATGCAATTTCTGTGTTTCATCGTCAATAAGAAGGTCCAAAGGAACAGTAAACATGAAGTGAAGCATCGGAATCAAAAACTGGACCCACAGGAGAGATTCAAATCATAGAAAGTTAGAGTGTCAGTCCTCTTGTACTTAAGTCGGCATTGTGATTTTTGAATTTAATTCGGATGCAATTTCTGTGTTTCATCGTCAGTAAGAGGGTCCCAGGGATACAGTAAACCTGGAGTGAAGCATCGGAATCTAAGACTGGACTCACAGGAGAGGTTCAAAACATAGAAAGTTAGAATGTCAGTCCTCTTGTACTTAAGTCGGCATTGTGGCTTTTGTATTAAATTCCAATGCAATTTCTGTGTTTCATCGTCAATAAGAAGGTCCAAGGGATACAGTAAACCTGAAGTGAAGCATCGGAATCTAAAACTAGACTCACAGGAGAGGTTCAAATCATAGAAAGTGAGAGTGTCACTCCTCTTGTACATGAGTCGGTATTGTGCCTTTTGTATTACATTTGGATGCAATTTCTGTGTTTCATCGTCAATATGAAGGTCCAAGGGATACAGTAAACCTTAAGTGAAGCATCGGAATCTAAAACTGGACACGCAGGAGAGGTTCAAGTCATAGAATGTTAGAGCGTCAGTCCTCTTTTACTTAAGTCGGCATTGTGCCTTTTGTATTAAATTCGGATGCAATTTCTGTGTTTCATCGTCAATAAGAAGGTCCAAGGGATACAGTAAACCTGAAGTGAAGCATCGGAATCTAAAACTGGACTCACAGGATAGGTTCAAATCATAGAGAGTTAGAATGTCAGTCCTCTTCTACTTAGGTCGGCATTGTGCCTTTTGAATTTGATTCCGATGCAATTTCTGTGTTTCATCGTCAATAAGAAGGTCCAAAGGATACAGTAAACCTGAAGTGAAGCATCGGAATCAAAAACTGGACTCACAGGAGAGATTCAAATCATAGAAAGTTAGAGTGTCAGTCCTCTTGTACTTAAGTTGGCATTGTGACTTTTGTATTAAATTCGGATGCAAACTCTGTGTTTCATCGTCAATTAGAAGGTCCAAGGGATACAGGAAACCTGAAGTGATGCTTCGGAATCTGAAACTGGACTCACAGAAGAGGTTCAAATCATAGAAAGTTAGAATGTCAGTCCTCTTGTACTTAAGTCGGCATTGTGGCTTTTATATTATTTCCGATGCAGATTCTGTGTTTCATCGTCAATAAGAAGGTCCAAGGGATACAGTAAACCTGAAGTGAAGCATCGGAATCTAAAACTAGACTAACAGGAGAGGTTCAAATCATAGAAAGTTAGAGTGTCAGTCCTCTTGTACTTAGGTCGGTATTGTGATTTTTGAACTTAATTCGGATGCAATTTCTGTGTTTCATCGTCAGTAAGAAGGTCCCAGGGATACAGTAAACCTGGAGTGAAGCATCGGAATCTAAGACTGGACTCACAGGAGAGGTTCAAATCATAGAAAGTGAGAGTGTCAGTCCTCTTGTACTTAAGTCGGCATTGTTGCATTTGTATTAAATTCGGATGAAATTTCTGTGTTTCATCGTCAATAAGAAGGTCCAAGGGATACAGTAAAACTGAAGTGAAGCATCGGAATCTAAAACTGGACTCACAGGAGAGGTTCAAATCATAGAAAGTGAGAGTGTCACTCCTCTTGTACATGAGTCGGTATTGTGCCTTTTGTATTACATTCGGATGCAATTTCTGTGTTTCATTGTCAATATGAAGGTCCAAGGGATACAGTAAACCTTAAGTGAAGCATCGGAATCTAAAACTGGACTCGCAGGAGAGGTTCAAGTCATAGAATGTTAGAGTGTCAGTCCTCTTTTACTTAAGTCGGCATTGTGCCTTTTGTATTAAATTCGGATGCAATTTCTGTGTTTCATCGTCAATAAGAATGTCCAAGGGATACAGTAAACCTGAAGTGAAGCATCGGAATCTAAAACTGGACTCACAGGAGAGGTTCAAATCATAGAAAGTTAGAATGTCAGTCCTCTTGTACTTAAGTCGGCATTGTACCTTTTGTATTAAATTCGGCTGCAATTTCTGTGTTTCATCGTCAATAAGAAGGTGAAAGGTATACTGTAAACCTGAAGTGAAGCATCGGAATCTAGAACTGGACTCACAGGAGAGGTTCAAATCATAGAAAGTTAGAGTGTTACTCCTCTTTTATTTAAGTCGGCATTGTGGCTTTTGCATAAAATCCCGATGCAATTTCTATGTTTCATCGTCAATAAGAAGGTGCAAGGTATACAGTAAGCCTTAAGTTAAGCATCGGAATTTAAAACCGGACTCACAGGAGAGGTTTAAATCATAGAAAGAGAGAGTGTCAATCCTCTTGTACTTAAGATGGCATTGTGCCATTTGTATTAAATTCAGATGCAATTCCTGTCTTCCATAGTCAATAAGACGGTCCAAGGAATACAGTAAACCTGAAGTGAAACATCGGAATCTAAAACTGGACTCACAGGAGAGGTTCAAATCATAGAAAGAGAGAGTGTCAGTCCTCTTGTACTTAAGTTGGCATTGTGCTATTTGTATTAAATTCGGATGCAATTCCTGTGTTTCATAGTCAATAAGACGGTCCAAGGAATACAGTAAACCTGAAGTGAAACATCGGAATCTAAAACTGGACTCACAGGAGAGGTTTAAATCATAGAAAGTAAGAGCGTCAGTCCTCTTGTAGTTAAGTCGGTATTGTGCATTTTGAATTTAATTCCGATGCAATTTCTGTATTTCTTGTCAATAAGAAGGTGCAAGGTATGCAGTAAACCTGAAGTGAAGCATCGTAATCTGAAACTGGACTCACAGGAGAGGTTCACAATATAGAAAGTGAGAGTGTCAGTAGTCTTGTATTTAAGTCGCCATTGTGCCTTTTGTATTAAATTCAGATGCAATTTCTGTGTTTCATTGTCAATAAGAAGGTCCAAGGGATACAGTAAACCTGAAGTGAAGCTTCGGAATCTAAAACTGGACTCACAGGAGAGGTTCAAATCATAGAAAGTTAGAGTGTCAGTCCTTTTGTACTTAAGTCGGCATTGTGACTTTTGTATTAAATTCGGATGCTAACTCTGTGTTTCATCGTCAATTAGAAGGTCCAAGGGATACAGTAAACCTGAAGTGATGCATCGGAATCTGAACTGGACTCACAGGAGAGGTTCAAATCATAGAAAGTGGGACTCTCAATCCTCTTGTACTTAAGTCGGCATTGTGCCATTTGTATTAAATTCGGGTGCAATTTCTGTGTTTCATCGTCAATAAGAAGGTCCAAGGGATACAGTATACCTGAAGTGAAGCATCGGAATCTAAAACTGGACTCACAGGAGAGGTTCAAATAATAGAAAGTGAGAGTGTCAGTCCTCTTCTACTTAGGTCGGCATTGTGCCTTTTGAATTTAACTCCGATGCAATTTCTGTGTTTCATCGTCAATAAGAAGGTCCAAAGGATACAGTAAACTTGAAGTGAAGCATCGGAATCTAAAACTGAACTCACAGGAGAGATTCAAATCATAGAAAGCTAGAGTGTCACTCCTCTTGTACTTAAGTCGGTATTGTGCCTTTTGTATTATATTCGGATGTAATTTCTGTGTTTCATCATCAATAAGAAAGTCCAAGGGATACTGTAAACCTGAAGTGAAGCATCGGAATCTAAAACTGGACTCACAGGAGAGGTTCAAATCATAGAAAGTAAGAATGTCAGTCCTCTTGTACTTAAGTCGGCATTGAACCTTTTGTATTAAATTCGGATGCAAACACTGTGTTTCATCGTCAATAAGAAGGTCCAAAGGATACAGTCAACCTGGAATGAAGCATTGGAATCTAAGACTGGACTCACAAGTGAGGTTCAAATCATAGGAAATGAGAGTGTCTGTCCTCTTTTACTTAAATCGGCATTGTGCGTTTTGAATTTAGTTCCGATGCAAATTCTGTGTTTCATCGTCAATAAGAAGGTCCGAGGGATACAGTAAACCTGAAGTGAAGCATCGGAATCAAAAACTGGACTCACAGGAAAGGTTCAAATCATAGAAACTGAGTGTGTCAGTCTTCTTGTACTTAAGTCGGCATTGTGGCATTTCCATTAAATTCGGATGCAATTTCTGTGTTTCATCGTCAATAAGAAAGTCCAAGGGATACAATAAACCTGAAGTGAAGCATCGGAATCTAAAACTGGACTCACAGGAGAGGTTCAAATCATAGAAATTTAGAGTGTCAGTCCTCTTTCACTTCAGTAGGCATTGTGCCTTTTGTATTAAATTCTGATGCAATTACTATGTTTCATCGTCAATAAAAAGGTGCAAGGTACACAGTAAACCTGAAGTGAAGCATCGGAATCGAAAACTGGACTCACAGGAGACGTTCAAATCATAGAAAGTGATAGTGTCAGTCCTCTTCTACTTAGGTCGGCATTGTGCCTTTTGAATTTGATTCCGATGCAATTTCTGTGTTTCATCGTCAATAAGAAGGTCCAAAGGATACAGTAAACATGAAGTGAAGCATCGGAATCAAAAACTGGACCCACAGGAGAGATTCAAATCATAGAAAGTTAGAGTGTCAGTCCTCTTGTACTTAAGTCGGCATTGTGATTTTTGAATTTAATTCGGATGCAATTTCTGTGTTTCATCGTCAGTAAGAGGGTCCCAGGGATACAGTAAACCTGGAGTGAAGCATCGGAATCTAAGACTGGACTCACAGGAGAGGTTCAAAACATAGAATGTTAGAATGCCAGTCCTCTTGTACTTAAGTCGGCATTGTGGCTTTTGTATTAAATTCCAATGCAATTTCTGTGTTTCATCGTCAATAAGAAGGTCCAAGGGATACAGTAAACCTGAAGTGAAGCATCGGAATCTAAAACTGGACTCACAGGATACGTTCAAATCATAGAGAGTTAGAATGTCAGTCCTCTTGTACTTAAGTCGGCATTGTGGCTTTTGCATTAAATTCCGATGCAATTTCTATGTTTCATCGTCAATAAGAAGGTGCAAGGTATACAGTAAACCTGAAGTGAAGCATCGGAATTTAAAACCGGACTCACAGGAGAGGTTGAAATCATAGAAAGAGAGAGTGTCAGTCCTCTTGTACTTAAGTTGGCATTGTGCCATTTGTATTAAATTCGGATGCAATTCCTGTGATTCATCGTCAATAACAAGGTCCAAGGGATACAGTAAACCTTAAGTGAAGCATCGGAATCTAAAACTGGACTCGCAGGAGAGGTTCAAATCATAGAAAGTTAGAGTGTCAGTCCTCTTTTACTTAAGTCGGCATTGTACCTTTTGTAATAAATTTGGATGCAAGCTCTGTGTTTCATCATCAATAAAAAGGTCCAAGGGATACAGCAAAACTGAAGTGAAGCATTGGGATCTAAAACTGGACTCACAGGAGAGGTTCAAATCATAGAAAGTGAGAATGTCAGTCCTCTTCTACTTAGGTCGGCATTGTGCCTTTTGAATTTGATTCCGATGCAATTTCTGTGTTTCATCGTCAATAAGAAGGTCCAAAGGATACAGTAAACCTGAAGTGAAGCATCGGAATCAAAAACTGGACTCACAGGAGAGATTCAAATCATAGAAAGTTAGAGTGTCAGTCCTCTTGTACTTAAGTCGGCATTGTGACTTTTGTATTAAATTCGGATGCAAACTCTGTGTTTCATCGTCAATTAGAAGGTCCAAGGGATACAGTAAACCTGAAGTGATGCTTCGGAATCTGAAACTGGACTCACAGGAGAGGTTCAAATCATAGAAAGTTAGAATGTGAGTCCTCTTGTACTTAAGTCGGCATTGTGGCTTTTATATTATTTCCGATGCAAATTCTGTGTTTCATCGTCAATAAGAAGGTCCAAGGGATACAGTAAACCTGAAGTGAAGCATCGGAATCTAAAACTAGACTCACAGGAGAGGTTCAAATCATAGAAAGTTAGAGTGTCAGTCCTCTTGTACTTAAGTCGGTATTGTGATTTTTGAATTTAATTCGGATGCAATTTCTGTGTTTCATCGTCAGTAAGAAGGTCCCAGGGATACAGTAAACCTGGAGTGAAGCATCGGAATCTAAGACTGGACTCACAGGAGAGGTTCAAATCATAGAAAGTGAGAGTGTCAGTTCTCTTGTACTTAAGTCGGCATTGTTGCATTTGTATTAAATTCGGATGAAATTTCTGTGTTTCATCGTCAATAAGATGGTCCAAGGGATACAGTAAACCTGAAGTGAAGCATCGGAATCTAAAACTGGACTCACAGGAGAGGTTCAAATCATAGAAAGTTAGAATGTCAGTCCTCTTGTACTTAAGTCGGCATTGTATCTTTTGTATTAAATTCGGCTGCAATTTCTGTGTTTCATCGTCAATAAGAAGGTGCAAGGTATACTGTAAACCTGAAGTGAAGCATCGGAATCTAAAACTGGACTCACAGAAGAGGTTCAAATCATAGAAAGTGATAGTGTCAGTCCTCTTGTACTTAAGTCCACATTGTGCCATTTGTATTAAAATCGGATGCAATTTCTGTGTTTCATCGTCAATAAGAAGATCCAAGGGATACAGTAAACCTGAAGTGAAGCATCGGAATCTAGAACTGGACTCACAGGAGAGGTTCAAATCATAGAAAGTTAGAGTGTTACACCTCTTTTATTTAAGTCGGCACTGTGGCTTTTGCATAAAATCCCGATGCAATTTCTATGTTTCATCGTCAATAAGAAGGTGCAAGGTATACAGTAAACCTGAAGTTAAGCATCGGAATTTAAAACCGGACTCACAGGAGAGGTTCAAATCATAGAAAGAGAGAGTGTCAGTCCTCTTGTGCTTAAGATGGCATTGTGCCATTTGTATTAAATTCGGATGCAATTCCTGTCTTTCATAGTCAATAAGACGGTCCAAGGAATACAGTAAACCTGAAGTGAAACATCGGAATCTAAAACTGGACTCACAGGAGAGGTTCAAATCATAGAAAGAGAGAGTGTCAGTCCTCTTGTACTTAAGTTGGCATTGTGCCATTTGTATTAAATTCGGATGCAATTCCTGTGTTTCATAGTCAATAAGACCGTCCAAGGAATACAGTAAACCTGAAGTGAAACATCGGAATCTAAAACTGGACTCACAGGAGAGATTCAAATCATAGAAAGTAAGAGCGTCAGTCCTCTTGTACTTAAGTCGGCATTGTACCTTTTGTGTTAAATTTGGATGCAAACTCTGTGTTTCATCGTCAATAAAAAGGTCCAAGGGATACAGCAAACCTGAAGTGAAGCATCGGGATCTAAAACTGGACTCATAGGAGAGGTTCAAATCATAAAAAGTGAGAGTGTCAGTCCTCTTGTAGTTAAGTCGGTATTGTGCATTTTGAATTTAATTCCGATGCAATTTCTGTGTTTCATCGTCAATAAGAAGGTGCAAGGTATGCAGTAAACCTGAAGTGAAGCATCGTAATCTGAAACTGGACTCACAGGAGAGGTTCACAATATAGAAAGTGAGAGTGTCAGTAGTCTTGTATTTAAGTCGCCATTGTGCCTTTTGTATTAAATTCCGATGCAATTTCTGTGTTTCATCGTCAATAAGAAGGTCCAAGGGATACAGTAAACCTGAAGTGAAGCATCGGAATCTAAAACTGGACTCACAGGAGAGGTTCAAATCATAGAAAGTTAGAATGTCAGTCCTCTTGTACTTAAGTCGGCATTGTACCTTTTGTATTAAATTCGGCTGCAATTTCTGTGTTTCATCGTCAATAAGAAGGTGCAAGGTATACTTTAAACCTGAAGTGAAGCATCGGAATCTAAATCTGGACTCACAGAAGAGGTTCAAATCATAGAAAGTGATAGTGTCAGTCCTCTTGTACTTAAGTCGGCATTGTGGCATTTGTATTAAATTCGGATGCAATTTCTGTGTTTCATCGTCAATAAGAATGTCCAACTGATACAATAAACCTGAAGTGAAGTATCGGAATCTAAAACTGGACTCACAGGAGAGGTTCAAATCATAGAAAGTTAGAGTGTCAGTCCTCTTGTACTTAAGTCGGCATTGTGGCTTTTGCATAAAATCCCGATGCAATTTCTATGTTTCATCGTCAATAAGAAGGTGCTAGGTATACATTAAACCTGAAGTTAAGCATCGGAATTTAAAACCGGACTCACAGGTGAGGTTCAAATCATAGAAAGAGAGAGTGTCAGTCCTCTTGTACTTAAGATGGCATTGTGCCATTTGTATCAAATTCGGATGCAATTCCTGTCTTTCATAGTCAATAAGACGGTCCAAGGAATACAGTAAACCTGAAGTGAAACATCGGAATCTAAAACTGGACTCACAGGAGAGGTTCAAATCATAGAAAGAGAGAGTGTCAGTCCTCTTGTACTTAAGTTGGCATTGTGCCATTTGTATTAAATTCGGATGCAATTCCTGTGTTTCATAGTCAATAAGACGGTCCAAGGAATACAGTAAACCTGAAGTGAAACATCGGAATCTAAAACTGGACTCACAGGAGAGGTTCAAATCATAGAAAGTAAGAGCGTCAGTCCTCTTGTACTTAAGTCGTCATTGTACCTTTTGTGTTAAATTTGGATGCAAACTCTGTGTTTCATCGTCAATAAAAAGGTCCAAGGGATACAGCAAACCTGAAGTGAAGCATCGGGATCTAAAACTGGACTCATAGGAGAGGTTGAAATCATAAAAAGTGAGAGTGTCAGTCCTCTTGTAGTTAAGTCGGTATTGTGCATTATGAATTTAATTCCGATGCAATTTCTGTGTTTCATCGTCAATAAGAAGGTGCAAGGTATGCAGTAAACCTGAAGTGAAGCATCGTAATCTGAAACTGGACTCACAGGAGAGGTTCACAATATAGAAAGTGAGAGTGTCAGTAGTCTTGTATTTAAGTCGCCATTGTGCCTTTTGTATTAAATTCCGATGCAATTTCTGTGTTTCATCGTCAATAAGAAGGTCCAAGGGATACAGTAAACCTGAAGTGAAGCATCGGAATCTAAAACTGGACTCACAGGAGAGGTTCAAATCATAGAAAGTTAGAATGTCAGTCCTCTTGTACTTAAGTCGGCATTGTACCTTTTGTATTAAATTCGGCTGCAATTTCTGTGTTTCATCGTCAATAAGAAGGTGCAAGGTATACTTTAAACCTGAAGTGAAGCATCGGAATCTAAAACTGGACTCACAGAAGAGGTTCAAATCATAGAAAGTGATAGTGTCAGTCCTCTTGTACTTAAGTCGACATTGTGCCATTTGTATTAAAATCGGATGCAGTTTCTGTGTTTCATCGTCAATAAGAAGATCCAAGGGATACAGTAAACCTGAAGTGAAGCATCGGAATCTAGAACTGGACTCACAGGAGAGGTTCAAATCATAGAAAGTTAGAGTGTTACTCCTCTTTTATTTAAGTCGGCATTGTGGCTTTTGCATAAAATCCCGATGCAATTTCTATGTTTCATCGTCAATAAGAAGGTGCTAGGTATACATTAAACCTGAAGTTAAGCATCGGAATTTAAAACCGGACTCACAGGTGAGGTTCAAATCATAGAAAGAGAGAGTGTCAGTCCTCTTGTACTTAAGATGGCATTGTGCCATTTGTATTAAATTCGGATGCAATTCCTGTCTTTCATAGTCAATAAGACGGTCCAAGGAATACAGTAAACCTGAAGTGAAACATCGGAATCTAAAACTGGACTCACAGGTGAGGTTCAAATCATAGAAAGAGAGAGTGTCAGTCCTCTTGTACTTAAGTTGGCATTGTGCCATTTGTATTAAATTCGGATGCAATTCCTGTGTTTCATAGTCAATAAGACGGTCCAAGGAATACAGTAAACCTGAAGTGAAACATCGGAATCTAAAACTGGACTCACAGGAGAGGTTCAAATCATAGAAAGTAAGAGCGTCAGTCCTCTTGTACTTAAGTCGGCATTGTACCTTTTGTGTTAAATTTGGATGCAAACTCTGTGTTTCATCGTCAATAAAAAGGTCCAAGGGATACAGCAAACCTGAAGTGAAGCATCGGGATCTAAAACTGGACTCATAGGAGAGGTTCAAATCATAAAAAGTGAGAGTGTCAGTCCTCTTGTAGTTAAATCGGTATTGTGCATTATGAATTTAATTCCGATGCAATTTCTGTGTTTCATCGTCAATAAGAAGGTGCAAGGTATGCAGTAAACCTGAAGTGAAGCATCGTAATCTGAAACTGGACTCACAGGAGAGGTTCACAATATAGAAAGTGAGAGTGTCAGTAGTCTTGTATTTAAGTCGCCATTGTGCCTTTTGTATTAAATTCGGATGCAATTTCTGTGTTTTATCGTCAATAAGAAGGTCCAAGGGATACAGTAAACCTGAAGTGAAGCTTCGGAATCTAAAACTGGACTCACAGGAGAGGTTCAAATCATAGAAAGCTAGAGTGTCACTCCTCTTGTACTTAAGTCGGTATTGTGCCTTTTGTATTATATTCGGATGTAATTTCTGTGTTTCATCATCAATAAGAAGGTCCAAGGGATACAGTAAACCTTAAGTAATGCATCGGAATCTAAAAGTGGACTCACAGGAGAGGTTCAAATCGGAGAAAGTTAGAGTGTCAGTCCTCTTGTACTTAAGTCGGCATTGTGCCTTTTGTGTTAATTTCGGATGCAAACTCTGTGTTTCATCGTCAATGAAAAGGTGCAAGGTATACAGTAAACCTGGAGTGAAGCATCGGAATCTAAAACTGGACTCACAGGAGAGGTTCAAATCATAGGAAGTGGGAGTGTCAGTCCTCTTCTACTTAGGTCGGCATTGTGCCTTTTCAATTTAATTACGATGCAATTTCTGTGTTTCATCGTCAATAGGAAGGTCCAAAGAATACAGTAAACCTGAAGTGAAGCATCGGAATCAAAAACAGGACTCACAGGAGAGATTCAAATCATAGAAAGTTAGAGTGTTACTCCTCTTGTACTTAAGTCGGTATTGTGCCTTTTGTATTAAATTCGGATGCAATTTCTGTGTTTCATCGTCAATAAGAAGGTCCAAGGGATACAGTAAACATTAAGTGAAGCATCGGAATCTAAAACTGGACTCGCAGGACAGGTTCAAATCATAGAATGTCAGAGTGTCAGTCCTCTTTTACTTAAGTCGGCATTGTGCCTTTTGTATTAAATTCCGATGCAATTTCTGTGTTTCATCGTCAATAAGAAGGTCCAAGGGATACAGTAAAGCTGAAGTGAAGCATCGGAATCTAAAACTGGACTCACAGGAGAGGTTGAAATGACAGAAAGTTAGAGTGTCAGTCCTCTTTTACTTAAGTCGGCATTGTGCCTTTTGTATTAAATTCCGATGCAATTTCTATGTTTCATCGTCAATAAGAAAGTGCAAGGTATACAGTAAACCTGAATTGATGCATCGGAATTTAAAACCGGTCTCACAGGAGATGTTCGAATCATAGAAAGTGAGAGTGTCAGTCCTCTTGTACCTAAGTCGGCATTGTGCCATTTGTATTAAATACGGATGCGATTTCTGTGTTTTATCGGCAATAAGAAGGTCCAAGGGATACAGTAAACCTGAAGTGAAGCATCGGAATCTAAACCTGACCTCACAGGAGAGGTTCGAATCATAGAAAGTGAGAGTGTCAGCCCTCTTGTACTTATGTCGGCATTGTGCCATTTGTATTAAATTTGGATGCAATTTCTGTGTTTCAAAGTCAATAATAAGGTCCAAGGGATGCAGTAAACCTGAGGTGAAACATCGGAATCTAAAACTGGACTCACAGGAGAGGTACAAATCATAGAAAGTAAGAGCGTCAGTCTTCTTGTACTTAAGTCGGCATTGTACCTTTTGTGTTAAATTTGGATGCATCTCTGTGTTCCATCGTCAATAAAAAGGTCCAAGGGATACAGCAAACCTGAAGTGAAGCATCGGGATCTAAAACTGGACTCATAGGAGAGGTTCAAATCATAAAAGTGAGAGTGTCAGTCCTCTTGTAGTTGAGTCGGTATTGTGCATTTTGAATTTAATTCCGATGCAATTTCTGTGTTTCATCGTCAATTAGAAGGTGCAAGGTATGCAGTAAACCTGAAGTGAAGCATCGTAATCTGAAACTGGACTCACAGGAGAGGTTCACATCATAGAAAGTGAGAGTGTCAGTAGTCTTGCATTTAAGTCGCCATTGCGCCTTTTGTATTAAATTCGGATGCAATTTCTGTGTTTCATTGTCAATAAGAAGGTCCAAGGGATACAGTAAACCTGAAGTGAAGCTTCGGAATCTAAAACTGGACTCACAGGAGAGGTTCAAATCATAGAAAGTTAGAGTGTCAGTCCTTTTGTACTTAAGTCGGGTTTGTGACTTTTGTATTAAATTCGGATGCTAACTCTGTGTTTCATCGTCAATTAGAAGGTCCAAGGGATACAGTAAACCTGGAATGAAGCATTGGAATCTAAGACTGGACTCACAGGAGAGGTTCAAATCATAGAAAGTTAGAGTATCATTCCTCTTGTACTTAACTCTGCTTTGTGATTTTTGAATTTAATTCCGATGCAATTTCTGTGTTTCATCGTCAATAAGAAGGTCCAAGGGATACAGTAAACCTTGAATGAAGCATTGGAATCTAAGACTGGACTCACAGGAGAGGTTCAAATAATAGAAAATGAGAGTGTCAGTCCTCTTTTACTTATGTCGGCATTGTGCCTTTTGAATTTAATTCCGATGCAAATTCTGTGTTTCATCGTCAATAAGAACGTCCAAGGGATACAGAAAACCTGAAGTGAAGCATCGGAATCAAAAACTGGACCCACAGGAAAGGTTCAAATCATAGAAAGTGAGAGTGTCAGTCGTCTTGTACTTAAGTCGGCATTGTGGCATTAGTATTAAATTCGGATGCAATTTCTGTGTTTCATCGTCAATAAGAATGTCCAAGGGATAAAATAAACCTGAAATGAAGCATCGGAAACTAAAACTGGACTCACAGGAGAGGTTCAAATCATAGAAAGTTAGAGTGTCAGTCCTCTTGTACTTAAGTCGGCATTGTGCCTTTTGTATTAAATTCTGATGCAATTACTATGTTTCATCGTCAATGAAAAGGTGCAAGGTATACAGTAAACCTGGAGTGAAGCATCGGAATCTAAAACTGGACTCACAGGAGAGGTTCAAATCATAGGAAGTGAGAGTGTCAGTCCTCCTCTACTTAGGTCGGCATTGTGCCTATTCAATTTAATTCCGATGCAATTTCTGTGTTTCATCGTCAATAAGAAGGTCCAAAGGATACAGTAAACCTGAAGTGAAGCATCGGAATCAAAAACAGGACTCACAGGAGAGATTCAAATCATAGAAAGTTAGAGTGTTACTCCTCTTGTACTTAAGTCGGTATTGTGCCTTTTGTATTAAATTCGGATGCAATTTCTGTGTTTCATCGTCAATAAGAAGGTCCAAGGGATACAGTAAACATTAAGTGAAGCATCGGAATCTAAAACTGGACTCGCAGGACAGGTTCAAATCATAGAATGTCAGAGTGTCAGTCCTCTTTTACTTAAGTCGGCATTGTGCCTTTTGTATTAAATTCCGATGCAATTTCTGTGTTTCATCGTCAATAAGAAGGTCCAAGGGATACAGTAAAGCTGAAGTGAAGCCTCGGAATCTAAAACTGGACTCACAGGAGAGGTTGAAATGACAGAAAGTTAGAGTGTCAGTCCTCTTTTACTTAAGTCGGCATTGTGCCTTTTGTATTAAATTCCGATGCAATTTCTATGTTTCATCATCAATAAGAAAGTGCAAGGTATACAGTAAACCTGAATTGATGCATCGGAATTTAAAACCGGTCTCACAGGAGAGGTTCAAATCATAGAAAGTGAGAGTGTCAGTCTTCTTGTACCTAAGTCGGCATTGTGCCATTTGTATTAAATACGGATGCGATTTCTGTGTTTTATCGGCAATAAGAAGGTCCAAGGGATACAGTAAACCTGAAGTGAAGCATCGGAATCTAAACCTGACCTCACAGGAGAGGTTCGAATCAAAGAAAGTGAGAGTGTCAGCCCTCTTGTACTTAAGTCGGCATTGTGTCATTTGTATTAAATTTGGATGCAATTTCTGTGTTTCAAAGTCAATAATAAGGTCCAAGGGATGCAGTAAACCTGATGGGAAGCATCGGAATCTAAAACTGGACTCACAGGAGAGGTTCAAATCATAGAAAGTGAGACTGTCAGTCCTCTTGTACTTAAGTCGCCATTGTGCCTTTTGTATTAAATTCGGATGCAGTTTCTGTGTTTCATCGTGAATAAGAAGGTCCAAGGGATACAGTAAACCTGAAGTGAAGCATCGGAATCCAAAACTGGACTCGCAGGACAGGTTCAAATCATAGAAAGTTAGATTGTCAGTCCTCTTGTACTTAAGTCGGCATTGTGCCTTTTGTATTAAATTCGGACGCAAACTCTGTGTTTCATCGTCAATAAGAAGGTCCAAGGGATACAGTAAACCTGAAGTGAAGCATCGGAATCTAAAACCGGACTCACAGGAGAGGTTCAAAACATAGAAAGTTAGATTGTCAGTCCTCTTGTACTTAAGTCGGCATTGTGCGTTTTGAATTTTAATCCGATGCAATTTCTGTGTTTCATCGTCACTAAGAAGGTCCAAGGGATACAGTAAACCTGAAGTGAAGCATCGGAATCTAAAACTAGACTCACAGGAGAAGTTCAAATGATAGAAAGTGAGAGTGTCAGTCCTCTTGTACTTAAGACGGCATTGTGCCTTTTGATTTTAATTCCGATGCAATTTCTGTGTTTCATCATCAATAAGAAGGTGCAAGGTATACAGTAAACCTGGAGTGAAGCATCGGAATCTAAATCTGACCTCACAGGAGAGGTTCGAATCATAGAAAGTGAGAGAGTCTGACCTCTTGTACTTAAGTCGGCATTGTGCCATTTGTATTAAATTCGGATGCAATTCCTGTGTTTCATAATCAATAAGACGGTCCAAGGAATACAGTAAACCTGAAGTGAAACATCGGAATCTAAAACTGGACTCACAGGAGAGGTTCAAATCATAGAAACTAAGAGCGTCAGTCCTCTTGTACTTAAGTCGGCATTGTACCTTTTGTGTTAAATGTGGATGCAAACTCTGTGTTTCATCGTCAATAAAAAGGTCCAAGGGATACAGCAAACCTGAAGTGAAGCATCGGGATCTAAAACTGGACTCACAGGAGAGGTTCAAATCATAGAAAGTGAGAATGTCAGTCCTCTTCTACTTAGGTCGGCATTGTGCCTTTTGAATTTGATTCCGATGCAATTTCTATGTTTCATCGTCAATAAGAAGGTCCAAAGGATACAGTAAACCTGAAGTGAAGCATCGGAATCAAAAACTGGACTCACAGGAGAGATTCAAATCATAGAAATTTAGAGTGTCAGTCCTCTTGTACTTAAGTCGGCATTGTGACTTTTGTATTAAATTCGGATGCAAACTCTGTGTTTCATCGTCAATTAAAAGGTCCAAGGGATACAGTAAACCTGAAGTGATGCTTCGGAATCTGAAACTGGACTCACAGGAGAGGTTCAAATCATAGAAAGTTAGAATGTCCGTCCTCTTGTACTTAAGTCGGCATTGTGGCTTTTATATTATTTCCGATGCAAATTCTGTGTTTCATCGTCAATAAGAAGGTCCAAGGGATACAGTAAATCTGAAGTGAAGCATCGAAATCTAAAACTAGACTCACAGGAGAGGTTCAAATCATAGAAAGTTAGAGTGTCAGTCCTCTTGTACTTAAGTCGGTATTGTGATTTTTGAATTTAATTCGGATGCAATTTCTGTGTTTCATCGTCAGTAAGAAGGTCCCAGGGATACAGTAAACCTGGAGTGAAGCATCGGAATCTAAGACTGGACTCACAGGAGAGGTTCAAATCATAGAAAGGGAGAGTGTCAGTCCACTTGTACTTAAGTCGGCATTGTTGCATTTGTATTAAATTCGGATGAAATTTCTGTGTTTCATCGTCAATAAGAAGGTCCAAGGGATACAGTAAAACTGAAGTGAAGCATCGGAATCTAAAACTGGATTCACAGGAGAGGTTCAAATCATAGAAAGTGAGAGTGTCACTCCTCTTGTACATGAGTCGGTATTGTGCCTTTTGTATTACATTCGGATGCAATTTCTGTGTTTCATCGTCAATATGAAGGTCCAAGGGATACAGTAAACCTTAAGTGAAGCATCGGAATCTAAAACTGGACTCGCAGGAGAGGTTCAAGTCATAGAATGTCAGAGTGTCAGTCCTGTTTTACTTAAGTCGGCATTGTGCCTTTTGTATTAAATTCGGATGCAATTTCTGTGTTTCATCGTCAATTAAAAGGTCCAAGGGATACAGTAAACCTGAAGTGAAGCATCGGAATCTAAAACTGGACTCACAGGAGAGGTTCAAATTATAGAAAGTTAGAATGTCAGTCCTCTTGTACTTAAGTCGGCATTGTACCTTTTGTATTAAATTCGGCTGCAATTTCTGTGTTTCATCGTCAATAAGAAGGTGCAAGGTATACTGTAAACCTGAAGTGAAGCATCGGAATCTAAAACTGGACTCACAGAAGTGGTTCAAATCATAGAAAGTGATAGTGTCAGTCCTCTTGTACTTAAGTCGACATTGTGCCATTTGTATTAAAATCGGATGCAATTTCTGTGTTTCATCGTCAATAAGAAGATCCAAGGGATACAGTAAACCTGAAGTGAAGCATCGGAATCTAGAACTGGACTCACAGGAGAGGCTCAAATCATAGAAAGTTAGAGTGTTACTCCTCTTTTATTTAAGTCGGCATTGTGGCTTTAGCATAAAATCCCGATGCAATTTCTATGTTTCATCGTCAATAAGAAGGTGCAAGGTATACAGTAAACCTGAAGTTAAGCATCGGAATTTAAAACCGGACTCACAGGAGAGGTTCAAATCATAGAAAGAGAGAGTGTCAGTCCTCTTGTACTTAAGATGGCATTGTGCCATTTGTATTAAATTCGGATGCAATTCCTGTCTTTCATAGTCAATAAGACGGTCCAAGGAATACAGTAAACCTGAAGTGAAACATCGGAATCTAAAACTGGACTCACAGGAGAGGTTCAAATCATAGAAACTAAGAGCGTCAGTCCTCTTGTACTTAAGTCGGCATTGTACCTTTTGTGTTAAATGTGGATGCAAACTCTGTGTTTCATCGTCAATAAAAAGGTCCAAGGGATACAGCAAACCTGAAGTGAAGCATCGGGATCTAAAACTGGACTCACAGGAGAGGTTCAAATCATAGAAAGTGAGAATGTCAGTCCTCTTCTACTTAGGTCGGCATTGTGCCTTTTGAATTTGATTCCGATGCAATTTCTATGTTTCATCGTCAATAAGAAGGTCCAAAGGATACAGTAAACCTGAAGTGAAGCATCGAAATCTAAAACTAGACTCACAGGAGAGGTTCAAATCATAGAAAGTTAGAGTGTCAGTCCTCTTGTACTTAAGTCGGTATTGTGATTTTTGAATTTAATTCGGATGCAATTTCTGTGTTTCATCGTCAGTAAGAAGGTCCCAGGGATACAGTAAACCTGGAGTGAAGCATCGGAATCTAAGACTGGACTCACAGGAGAGGTTCAAATCATAGAAAGGGAGAGTGTCAGTCCACTTGTACTTAAGTCGGCATTGTTGCATTTGTATTAAATTCGGATGAAATTTCTGTGTTTCATCGTCAATAAGAAGGTCCAAGGGATACAGTAAAACTGAAGTGAAGCATCGGAATCTAAAACTGGATTCACAGGAGAGGTTCAAATCATAGAAAGTGAGAGTGTCACTCCTCTTGTACATGAGTCGGTATTGTGCCTTTTGTATTACATTCGGATGCAATTTCTGTGTTTCATCGTCAATATGAAGGTCCAAGGGATACAGTAAACCTTAAGTGAAGCATCGGAATCTAAAACTGGACTCGCAGGAGAGGTTCAAGTCATAGAATGTCAGAGTGTCAGTCCTGTTTTACTTAAGTCGGCATTGTGCCTTTTGTATTAAATTCGGATGCAATTTCTGTGTTTCATCGTCAATAAGAAGGTCCAAGGGATACAGTAAACCTGAAGTGAAGCATCGGAATCTAAAACTGGACTCACAGGAGAGGTTCAAATCATAGAAAGTTAGAATGTCAGTCCTCTTGTACTTAAGTCGGCATTGTACCTTTTGTATTAAATTCGGCTGCAATTTCTGTGTTTCATCGTCAATAAGAAGGTGCAAGGTATACTGTAAACCTGAAGTGAAGCATCGGAATCTAAAACTGGACTCACAGAAGAGGTTCAAATCATAGAAAGTGATAGTGTCAGTCCTCTTGTACTTAAGTCGACATTGTGCCATTTGTATTAAAATCGGATGCAATTTCTGTGTTTCATCGTCAATAAGAAGATCCAAGGGATACAGTGAACCTGAAGTGAAGCATCGGAATCTAGAACTGGACTCACAGGAGAGGTTCAAATCATAGAAAGTTACAGTGTTACTCCTCTTTTATTTAAGTCGGCATTGTGGCTTTAGCATAAAATCCCGATGCAATTTCTATGTTTCATCGTCAATAAGAAGGTGCAAGGTATACAGTAAACCTGAAGTTAAGCATCGGAATTTAAAACCGGACTCACAGGAGAGGTTCAAATCATAGAAAGAGAGAGTGTCAGTCCTCTTGTACTTAAGATGGCATTGTGCCATTTGTATTAAATTCGGATGCAATTCCTGTCTTTCATAGTCAATAAGACTGTCCAAGGAATACAGTAAATCTGAAGTGAAACATCGGAATCTAAAACTGGACTCACAGGAGAGGATCAAATCATAGAAAGAGAGAGTGTCAGTCCTCTTGTACTTAAGTTGGCATTGTGATATTTGTATTAATTTCGGATGCAATTCCTGTGTTTCATAGTCAATAAGATGGTCCAAGGAATACAGTAAACCTGAAGTGAAACATCGGAATCTAAAACTGGACACACAGGAGAGGTTCAAATCATAGAAAGTAAGAGCGTCAGTCCTCTTGACTTAAGTCGGCATTGTACTTTTTGTGTTAAATTTGGATGCAAACTCTGTGTTTCATCGTCAATAAAAAGGTCCAAGGGATACAGCAAACCTGAAGTGAAGCATCGGGATCTAAAACTGGAATCATAGGAGAGGTTCAAATCATAAAAAGTGAGAGTGTCAGTCCTCTTGTAGTTAAGTCGGTATTGTGCATTTTGAATTTAATTCCGATGCAGTTTCTGTGTTTCATCGTCAATAAGAAGGTGCAAGGTATGCAGTAAACCTGAAGTGAAGCATCGTAATCTGAAACTGGACTCACAGGAGAGGTTCACAATATAGAAAGTGAGAGTGTCAGTAGTCTTGTATTTACGTCGCCATTGTGCCTTTTGTATTAAATTCGGATGCAATTTCTGTGTTTCATCGTCAATAAGAAGGTCCAAGGAATACTGTAAACCTGAAGTGAAGCATCGGAATCTAAAACTGAACTCACAGGAGAGATTCAAATCATAGAAAGTTAGAGTGTCATTCCTCTTGTACTTAACTCTGCATTGTGATTTTTGAATTTAATTTCGATGCAATTTCTGTGTTTCATCGTCAATAAGAAGGTCCAAGGGATACAGTAAACCTGGAATGAAGCATTGGAATCTAAGACTGGACTCACAGGAGAGGTTCAAATCATAGAAAATGAGTGTGTCAGTCCACTTTTACTTAAGTCGGCATTGTGCCTTTTGAATTTAATTCCGATGAAAATTCTGTATTTCATCGTCAATAAGAAGGTCCAAGGGATACAGTAAACCTGAAGTGAAGCATCGGAATCAAAAACTGGATCCACAGGAAAGGTTCAAATCATAGAAAGTGAGAGTGACAGTCCTCTTGTACTTAAGTCGGCATTGTGGCATTTGTTTTAAATTCGGATGCAATTTCTGTGTTTCATCGTCAATAAGAATGTCCAAGGGATACAATAAACCTGAAGTGAAGCATCGGAATCTTAAACTGGACTCACAGGAGAGGTTCAAATCATAGGAAGTGAGAGTGTCAGTCCTCTTCTACTTAGGTCGGCATTGTGCCTTTTCAATTTAATTCCGATGCAATTTCTGTGTTTCATCGTCAATAAGAAGGTCCAAAGGATACAGTAAAGCTGAAGTGAAGCATCGGAATCAAAAACAGGACTCACAGGAGAGATTCAAATCAGAGAGAGTTAGAGTGTCACTCCTCTTGCACTTAAGTCGGTATTGTGCCTTTTGTATTAAATTCGGATGCAATTTCTGAGTTTCATCGTCAATAAGAAGGTCCAAGGGATACAGTAAACATTAAGTGAAGCATCGGAATCTAAAACTGGACTCGCAGGACAGGTTCAAATCATAGAATGTCAGAGTGTCAGTCCACTTTTACTTAAGTCGGCATTGTGCCTTTTGTATTAAATTCCGATGCAATTTCTGTGTTTCATCGTCAATAAGAAGGTCCAAGGGATACAGTAAAGCTGAAGTGAAGCATCGGAATCTAAAACTGGACTCACAGGAGAAGTTGAAATGACAGAAAGTTAGAGTGTCAGTCCTCTTTTACTTAAGTCGGCATTGTGCCTTTTGTATTAAATTCCGATGCAATTTCAATGTTTCATCGTCAGTAAGAAAGTGCAAGGTATACAGTAAACCTCAATTGATGCATCGGAATTTAAAACTGGTCTCACAGGAGAGGTTCAAATCATAGAAAGTAAGAGTGTCAGTCCTCTTGTACTTAAGTCGGCATTGTGCCATTTGTATTAAATACGGATGCGATTTCTGTGTTTTATCGGCAATAACAAGGTCCAAGGGATACAGCAAACCTGAAGTGAAGCATCGGAATCTAAACCTGACCTCACAGGAGAGGTTCGAATCATAGGAAGTGAGAGTGTCAGCCCTCTTGTACTTAAGTCGGCATTGTGCCATTTGTATTAAATTTGGATGCAATTTCTGTGTTTCAAAGTCAATAATAAGGTCCAAGGGATGCAGTAAACCTGATGGGAAGTATCGGAATCTAAAACTGGACTCACAGGAGAGGTTCAAATCATAGAAAGTGAGAGTGTCAGTCCTCTTGTACTTAAGTAGCCATTGTGCCTTTTGTATTAAATTCGGATGCAATTTCTGTGTTTCATCGTGAATAAGAAGGTCCAAGGGATACAGTAAACCTGAAGTGAAGCATCGGAATCCAAAACTGGACTCACAGGACTGGTTCAAATCATAGATAGTTAGAGTGTCAGTCCTCTTGTACTTAAGTCGGCATTGTGCCTTTTGTATTAAATTCGGATGCAAACTCTGTGTTTCATCGTCAATAAGAAGGTCCAAGGCATACAGTAAACCTGAAGTGAAGCATCGGAATCTAAAACCGGACTCACAGGAGAGGTTCAAAACATAGAAAGTTTGATTGTCAGTCCTCTTGTACTTAAGTCGGCATTATGCGTTTTGAATTTTAATCCGATGCAATTTCTGTGTTTCATCGTCAATAAGAAGGTCCAAGGGATACGGTAAACCTGAAGTGAAGCATCGGAATCTAAAACGGGACTCACAGGAGAGGTTCAAATAATAGAAAGTGAGAGTGTCAGTCCTCTTCTATTTAGGTCGGCATTGTGCCTTTTGAATTTAACTCCGATGCAATTTCTGTGTTTCATCGTCAAAAAGAAGGTCCAAAGGATACAGTAAACCTGAAGTGAAGCATCGGAATCAAAAACTGGACTCACAGGAAAGGTTCAAATCATAGAAA
Organism: Schistocerca americana; assembly: GCF_021461395.2. Taxonomy (NCBI): domain Eukaryota; kingdom Metazoa; phylum Arthropoda; class Insecta; order Orthoptera; family Acrididae; genus Schistocerca; species Schistocerca americana. The sequence goes on from NC_060128.1 coordinate 4,648,042, forward strand.
GTGAGAGTGTCAGTCCTCTTGTACTTAAGTCGGCATTGTGGCATTTGTATTAAATTCGGATGCAATTTCTGTGTTTCATCGTCAATAAGAATGTCCAACTGACACAATAAACCTGAAGTGAAGCATCGGAATCTAAAACTGGACTCACAGGAGAGGTTCAACTCATAGAAAGTGAGAGTGTCAGTCCTCTTCTACTTAGGTCGGCATTGTGCCTTTTGAATTTAATTCCGATGCAATTTCTGTGTTTCATCGTCAATAAGAAGGTCCAAAGGACACAGTAAACCTGAAGTGAAGCATCGGAATCAAAAACAGGACTCACAGGAGAGATTCAAATCATAGAAAGTTAGAGTGTCACTCCTCTTGTACTTAAGTCGGTATTGTGCCTTTTGTATTAAATTCGGATGCAATTTCTGTGCTTCATCGTCAATAAGAAGGTCCAAGGGATACAGTAAACATTACGTGAAGCATCGGAATCTAAAACTGGACTCGCAGGAGAGGTTCAAATCATAGAATGTCAGAGTGTCAGTCCTCTTTTACTTAAGTCGGCATTGTGCCTTTTGTATTAAATTCCGATGCAATATCTGTGTTTCATCGTCAATAAGAAGGTCCAAGGGATACGGTAAAGCTGAAGTGAAGCATCGGAATCTAAAACTGGACTCACAGGAGAGGTTGAAATGACAGAAAGTTAGAGTGTCAGTCCTCTTTTACTTAAGTCGGCATTGTGCTTTTTGTATTAAATTCCGATGCAATTTCTATGTTTCATCGTCAATAGGAAAGTGTAAGGTATACAGTAAAGCTGAATTGAAGCATCGGAATTTAAAACCGGTCTCACAGGAGAGGTTCAAATCATAGAATGTGAGAGTGTCAGTCCTCTTGTACTTAAGTCGGCATTGTGCCATTTGTATTAAATACGGATGCGATTTCTGTGTTTTATCGTCAATAAGAAGGTCCAAGGTATACAGTAAACCTGAAGTGAAGCAACGGAATCTAAATCTGACCTCACAGGAGAGGTTCGAATCATAGAAAGTGAGAGTGTCAGCCCTCTTGTACTTAAGTCGGCATTGTGCCATTTGTATAAAATTTTGATGCAATTTCAGTGTTTCAAAGTCAATAAGAAGGTCCAAGGGATGCAGTAAACCAGAGGGGAAGCATCGGAATCCAAAACTGGACTCACAGGACAGGTTCAAATCATTGAAAGTTAGAGTGTCAGTCTTCTTGTACTTAAGTCGGCATTGTGCCTTTTGTACTAAATTCGGATGCAAACTCTGTGTTTCATCGTCAATAAGAAGGTCCAAGGGATACAGTAAACCTGCAGTGAAGCATCGGAATCTAAAACCGGACTCACAGGAGAGGTTCAAAACATAGAATGTTAGATTGTCAGTCCTCTTGTACTTAAGTCGGCATTGTGCCTATTGAATTTAATTCCGATGCAATTTCTGTGTTTCATCATCAATAAGAAGGTGCAAGGTATACAGTAAACCTGGAGTGAAGCATCGGAATCTAAATCTGACCTCACAGGAGAGGTTCGAAACATAGAAGGTGAGAGTGTCTGTCCTCATGTACTTAAGTCGGCATTGTGCCATTTGTATTAAATTCGAATGCAACTTCTGTGTTTCATCGTCAATAAGAAGGCCCAAGGGATACAGTAAACCTGAAGTGAAGCATCGGAATCTAAAAGTGGACTCACAGGAGAGGTTCAAATCATAGAAAGTTAGAATGTCAGTCCTCTTGTACTTAAGTCGGCATTGTGCCTTTTGTATTAAATTCAGATGCAAACTCTGTGTTTCATCGTCAATAAGAAGGTGCAAGGAATACAGTAAACCTGAAGTGAAGCATAGGAATCTAAAAGTGGACTCACACGAGGGGTTCTAATCATAGAAAGTTAGAATGTCATTCCTCTTGTACTTAAGTTGGCATTGTGCCTTTTGTATTACATTCGGATGCAATTTCTGTGTTTCATCGTCAATAAGAAGGTGCAAGGTATACAGTAAACCTGAAGTGAAGCATCGGAATCTAAAACTGGACTCACAGGAGAGGTTCAAATCATAGAAAGTGAGAGTGTCTGTCCTCTTGTACTTAAGTCGCCATTGTGCCTTTTGTATTATATTCGGATGCAATTTCTGTGTTTCATCGTCAATAAGAAGGTCCAAGGGATACAGTAAACCTGAAGTGAAGCATCGGAATCCAAAACTGGACTCACAGGAGAGGTTTGAATCATAGAAAGTTAGAGTGTCAGTCCTCTTGTATTTAAGTCGGCATTGTGCCTTTTGTATTAAATTCAGATGCAAACTCTGTGTTTCATCGTCAATAAGAAGGTGCAAGGTATACAGTAAACCTGAAGTGAAGCATCGGAATCTGAAACTGGACTCACAGGAGAGGTTCAAATCATAGAAAGTGAGAGTGTCTGTCCTCTTGTACTTAAGTCGCCATTGTGCCTTTTGTATTAAATTCGAATGCAACTTCTGTGTTTCATCGTCAATAAGAAGGTCCAAGGGATACAGTAAAACTGAAGTGAAGCATCGGAATCTAAAACTGGACTCACAAGAGGGGTTCAAATCATAGTAAGTGAGCTTGTCAGTTCTCTTCTACTTAGGTCGGCATTGTGCCTTTTGAATTTAATTCCGATGCAATATCTGTGTTTCATCGTCAATAGGAAGATCCAAAGGATACAGTAAAACTGAAGTCAAGCATCGGAATCTAAAACTGGACTCTCAGGAGAGATTCAAATCATAGAAAGTTAGAGTGTCTCTCCTCTTGTACCTAATTCGGTATTGTGCCTTTTGTATTAAATTCGGATGCAATTTCTGTGTTTCATCGTCAATAAGAAGGTCCAAGGGATACAGTAAACCTTAAATAAATCATCGGAATCTAAAACTGGACTCACAGGAGAGGTTCAAATCAAAGAAAGTTAGGGTGTCAGTCCTCTTGTACTTAAGTCGGCATTGTGCCTTTTGTATTAATTTCGGATGCAAACTCTGTGTTTCATCGTCAATAAGAAGGTCCAAGGGATTCAGTAAACCTGAAGTGAAGCATCGGAATCTAAAACTGGACTCACAGAAGAAGTTCAAATCATAGAAAGTTAGAGGGTCAGTCATCTTGTACTTAAGTCGGCATTGTGATTTTTGAATTTAATTCCGATGCAATTTCTGTGTTTCATCGTCAATAAGAAGGTCCAAGGGATACATTTAACCTGAAGTGAAGCATCGGAAGCTAAAACTGGGCTCACAGGAGAGGTTCAAATCATAGAAAGTGAGAGTGTCAGTCCTTTTGTACTTAAGTCGGCATTGTGCCATTTGTATTAAATTCGGGTGCAATTTCTGGGTTTCATCGTCAATAACAAGGTCCAAGGGGTACAGTAAACCTGAAGTGAAGCATCGGAATCAAAAACTTGACTCACAGGAGAGGTTCAAATCATAGAAAGTTAGAGTGTCAGTCCTCTTGTACTTAAGTCGGCATTGTGCATCTTGTACTAAATTCGGATGCAAACTCTGTGTTTCATCGTCAATAAGAAGGTCCAAGGGATATAGTAAACCTGAAGTGAAGCATCGGAATCTAAAACTGGACTCACAGGAAAGGTTCAAATCATAGAAAGTTAGAGCGTCAGTCCTCTTGTACTTAAGTCAGCATTGTGCCTTTTGAATTTAATTCCGATGCAATTTCTGTGTTTCATCGTCAATAAGAAGGTCCAAGGTATACAGTAAACCTGAAGTGATGCATCGGACTCTAAAACTGGACTCACAGGAGAGGTTCAAATCATAGAAAGTGAGAGTGTCAGTTCTCTTGTACTTAAGTCGGCATTGTGCCATTTGTATTAAATTCGAATGCAATTTCTGTGTTTCATCGTCAATAAGAAGGTCCAGGGGATACAGTAAACCTGAAGTGAAGCATTGGATCCAAAACTGGACTCACAGGAGAGGTTCAAATCATAGAAAGTTAGAGTGTCAGTCCTCTTGTATTTAAGTCCGCATTGTGCCTTTTGTATTAAATGCGGATGCAAACTCTCTGCCTTATCGTCAATAAGAAGGTGCAAGGTATACAGTAAACCTGAAGTGAAGCATCGGAATCTAAAACTGGACTCACAGGAGAGGTTCAAGGCATAGAAAGTGAGAGTGTCGGTCCTCTTGTACGTAAGTCGACATTATGCCATTTGTATTAAATTTGGATGCAATATCTGTGTTTCATCGTCAATAAAAAGGTCCAAGGGATACAGTAAAACTGAAGTGAAGCATCGGAATCTAAAACTGGACTCACAGGAGAGTTCAAATCATAGAAAGTTAGAGTGTCAGTCCTCTTTTACTTATGTCGGCATTGTGCCTTTTGAATTTAATTCCGATGCTATTTCTGTGTTTCGTTGTCAATAAGAAGGTCCAAGGGATACGGTAAACCTGAAGTGAAGCATCGGAAGCTAAAACTGGGCTCACAGGAGAGGTTCAAATCATAGAAAGTGCGAGTGTCAGTCCTTTTGGACTTAAGTCGGCATTGTGCCACTTGTATTAAATTCGGGTGCAATTTCTGGGTTTCATCGTCAATAACAAGGTCCAAGGGGTACAGTAAACCTGAAGTGAAGCATCGGAATCAAAAACTTGACTCACAGGAGAGGTTCAAATCATAGAAAGTTAGAGTGTCAGTCCTCTTGTACTTAAGTCGGCATTGTGCCTCTTGTATTAAATTCGGATGCAAACTCTGTGTTTCATCGTCAATAAGAAGGTCCAAGGGATACAGTAAACCTGAAGTGAAGCATCGGAATCTAAAACTGGACTCACAGGAAAGGTTCAAATCATAGAAAGTTAGAGCGTCAGTCCTCTTGTACTTAAGTCAGCATTGTGCCTTTTGAATTTAATTCCGATGCAATTTCTGTGTTTCATCGTCAATAAGAAGGTCCAAGGGATACGGTAAACCTGAAGTGAAGCATGGGAATCTAAATCAGGACTCACAGGAGAGGTTCTAATCATAGAAAGTTAGAATGTCAGTCCTCTTGTCCTATAGTCGGCATTGTGCCTTTTGTATTAAATTCGGATGCAATTACTGTGTTTCATCGTCAATCAGAAGGTGCAATGTATACAGTAAACGTGAAGTGAAGCATCGGAATCTAAAACTGGACTCACAGGAAAGGTTCAAATCATAGAAAGTTAGAATGTCAGACCTCTTGTACGTAAGTCGGTATTGTGCCTTTTGCATTGAATTCGGATGCAATTTCTGTGTTTCATTGTCAATAAGAAGGTGCAAGGTATACAGTAAACATCAGGAGAAGCATCGGAATCTAAAACTGGACTCACTGGAGAGGTTCAAATCATAGAAAGTGAGAGTGTCAGTCCTCTTGTAATTAAGTCGGCATTGTGGAATTTGTATTAAATTCGGATGCAATTTCTGTGTTTCATCATCAATAAGAAGGTCCAAGGGATACAGTAAACCTGAAGTGAAGCATCGGAATCAAAAACTGGACTCACAGGAGAGGTTCAAATCATAGAGAGGGAGAGTGTCAGTCCTCTTGTACTTTATCGCCATTGTGATTTTTGTATTAAATTCGGATCCAATTTCTGTGTTACATCGTCAATAAGAAGGTCCAAGGGATACAGTAAACCTGAAGAGAAGCATCGGAATAAAAAACTGGACTCACAGGAGAGATTGAAATCATAGAAAGTTAGAGTGTCACTCCTCTTGTACTTAAGTCGGTATTGTGCCTTTTGTATTAAATTCGGATGCAATTTCTGTGTTTCATCATCAATAAGAAGGTCCAAGGGATACAGTAAACATTACGTGAAACATCGGAATCTAAAACTGGACTCGCAAAAGAGGTTCTAATCATAGAATGTCAGAGTGTCAGCCCTCTTTTACTTAAGTCGGCATTGTGCCATTTGTATTAAATTCGGATGCAATTTCTGTGTTTCATCGTCAATAAGAATGTCCAAGAGATACAGTAAACCTGAGGTGAAGCATCGGAATCTAAAACTGGACTCACAGGAGAGGTTCAAATCATAGAAAGTTAGAGTGTCAGTCCTCTTGTACTTAAGTCGGCATTGTGCCTCTTGTATTAAATTCGGATGCAAACTCTGTGTTTCATCGTCAATAAGAAGGTCCAAGGGATATAGTAAACCTGAAGTGAAGCATCGGAATCTAAAACTGGACTCACAGGAAAGGTTCAAATCATAGAAAGTTGGAGAGTCAGTCCTCTTGTACTTAAGTCAGCATTGTGCCTTTTGAATTTAATTCCGATGCAATTTCTGTGTTTCATCGTCAATAAGAAGGTCCAAGGGATACAGTAAACCTGAAGTGAAGCATCGGAATCTAAAACTGGACTCACAGGAGAGGTTCAAATCATAGAAAGTGAGAGTGTCAGTCCTCTTTTACTTAAGTCGGCATTGTGCGTTTTGAATTTGATTCCGATGCAATTTCTGTGTTTCATCGTCAATCAGAAGGTCCAAGGGATACAGTAAACCTGAAGTGAAGCATCGGAATCTAAAACTGACCTCACAGGAGAGGTTCAAATCATAGAAAGTTGGAGTGTCAGTCCTCTTGTACTTAAGTCGGCATTGTACCTTTTGTATTATATTTGGATGCAATTTCTGTGATTCATCGTCAGTAAGAAGGTGCAAGGTATACAGTAAACCTGAAGTGAAGCGTCGGAATCTAAAACTGGACTCACAGGAGATGTTCAAATCATAGAAAATGAGAGTGTCAGTCCTCTTGTACTTAAGTCGCCATTGTGATTTTTGTATTAAATTCGGATGCAATATCTGTGTTTCATCGTCAATAAGAAGGTCCAAGGGATACAGTAAACCTGAAGTGAAGCATCGGAATCTAAAACTGGACTCACAGGAGAGGTTCAAATCATAGAAAATTGGAGTGTCAGTCCTCTTGTACTTAAGTCGGCATTGTACCTTTTGTATTATATTTGGATGCAATTTCTGTGATTCATCGTCAGTAAGAAGGTGCAAGGTATACAGTAAACCTGAAGTGAAGCATCGGAATCTAAATCTGACCTCACAGGAGAGGTTCGAATCATAGTGAGTGAGAGTGTCAGTCCTCTTGTACTAAAGTCGGCATTGTGCCATTTGTATTAAATTCGAATGCAATTTCTGTGTTTCATCGTCAATGAGAAGGTCCAAGGGATACAGTAAACCTGAAGTGAAGCATCGGAATCCAAAACTGGACTCACAGGAGAGGTTCAAATCATAGAAAGTTAGAGTGTCAGTCCTCTTGTATTTAAGTCGGCATTGTGCCTTTTGTATTAAATTCGGATGCAAACTCTCTGTCTTATCGTCAATAAGAAGGTGCAAGGTATACAGTAAACCTGAAGTGAAGCATCGGAATCTAAAACTGGACTCACAGGAGAGGTTCTAGGCATAGAAAGTGAGAGTGTCGGTCCTCTTGTACTTAAGTCGACATTGTGCCATTTGTATTAAATTTGGATGCAATTTCTGTGTTTCATCGTCAATAAAAAGGTCCAAGGGATACAGTAAAACTGATGTGAAGCATCGGAATCTAAAACTGGACTCACAGGAGAGTTTCAAATCATAGAAAGTTAGAGTGTCAGTCCTCTTTTACTTAAGTCGGCATTGTGCCTTTTGAATTTAATTCCGATGCTATTTCTGTGTTTCGTTGTCAATAAGAAGGTCCAAGGGATACGGTAAACCTGAAGTGAAGCATGGGAATCTAAATCAGGACTCACAGGAGAGGTTCTAATCATAGAAAGTTAGGATGTCACTCCTCTTGTACATAAGTCGGCATTGTGCCTTTTGTATTAAATTCGGATGCAATTTCTGTGTTTCATCGTCAATCAGAAGGTGCAAGGTATACAGTAAACGTGAAGTGAAGCATCGGAATCTAAAACTGGACTCACAGGAAAGGTTCAAATCATAGAAAGTTAGAATGTCAGACCTCTTGTACGTAAGTCGGTATTGTGCCTTTTGTATTAAATTCGGATGCAATTTCTGTGTTTCATCATCAATAAGAAGGTCCAAGGGATACAGTAAACATTACGTGAAACATCGGAATCTAAAACTGGACTCGCAAAAGAGGTTCAAATCATAGAATGTCAGAGTGTCAGCCCTCTTGTACTTAAGTCGGCATTGTGCCATATGTATTAAATTCGGATGCAATTTCTGTGTTTCATCGTCAATAAGAATGTCCAAAAGATACAGTAAACCTGAGGTGAAGCATCGGAATCTAAAACTGGACTCACAGGAGAGGTTCAAATCATAGAAAGTTAGAGTGTCAGTCCTCTTGTACTTAAGTCGGCATTGTGCCTCTTGTATTAAATTCGGAAGCAAACTCTGTGTTTCATCGTCAATAAGAAGGTCCAAGGGATATAGTAAACCTGAAGTCAAGCATCGGAATCTAAAACTGGACTCACAGGAAAGGTTCAAATCATAGAAAGTTGGAGTGTCAGTCCTCTTGTACTTAAGTCAGCATTGTGCCTTTTGAATTTAATTCCGATGCAATTTCTGTGTTTCATCGTCAATAAGAAGGTCCAAGGGATACAGTAAACCTGAAGTGAAGCATCGGAATCTAAAACTGGACTCACAGGAGAGGTTCAAATCATAGAAAGTGAGAGTGTCAATCCTCTTTTACTTAAGTCGGCATTGTGCGTTTTGAATTTGATTCCGATGCAATTTCTGTGCTTCATCGTCAATCAGAAGGTCCAAGGGATACAGTAAACCAGAAGTGAAGCGTCGGAATCTAAAACTGGACTCACAGGAGATGTTCAAATCATAGAAAGTGAGAGTGTCAGTCCTCTTGTACTTAAGTCGCCATTGTGATTTTTGTATTAAATTCGGATGCAATATCTGTGTTTCATCGTCAATAAGAAGGTCCAAGGGATACAGTAAACCTGAAGTGAAGCATCGGAATCTAAAACTGGACTCACAGGAGAGGTTCAAATCATAGAAAATTAGAGTGTCAGTCCTCTTGTACTTAAGTCGGCATTGTACCTTTTGTATTATATTTGGATGCAATTTCTGTGATTCATCGTCAGTAAGAAGGTGCAAGGTATACAGTAAACCTGAAGTGAAGCATCGGAATCTAAATCTGACCTCACAGGAGAGGTTCGAATCATAGAGAGTGAGAGTGTCAGTCCTCATGTACTAAAGTCGGCATTGTGCCATTTGTTTTAAATTCGGATGCAATTTCTGTGTTTCATCGTCAATAAGAAGGTCCAAGGGATGCAATAAACCTGAAGTGAAGCATCGGAATCTAAAACTGGACTCACAGGAGAGGTTCAAATCATAGAAATTGAAAGTGTCAGTCCTCTTGTACTTAAGCCGCCATTGTGCCTTTTGTATTAAATTCGGTTGCAATTTCTGTGTTTCATCGTCAATAAGAAGGTCCAAGGGATACAGTAAACCTGAAGTGAAGCATCGGAATCTAAAACTGGACTCACAGGAGAGGTTCAAATCATAGAAAGTTAGAGTGTCAGTCCTCTTGTACTTAAGTCGGCATTGTGCCCTTTGTATTAAATTCGAATGCAAACTCTGTGTTTCATCGTCAATAAGAAGGTCCAAGGGATACAGTAAACCTTAAGTGAAGCATCAGAATTAAAAACTGGACTCTTAGCAGAGTTTCAAATCATAGAAAGTTAGAATGTCAGTCCTCTTGTACTTAAGTCGGCATTGTGCCTTTTGAATTTAATTCCGATGCTTTTTCTGTTTTTCATTGTCAATAAGAAGGCCCAAGGGATACAGTAAACCTGAAGTGAAGCATCGGAATCTAAAACTGGACTCACAGGAGAGGTTCAAATCATAGAAAGTTAGAATGTCAGTCCTCTTGGACTTAAGTCTGCATTGTGCCTTTTGCATTAAAGTCGGATGCAATTTCTGTGTTTCATCGTCAATAAGATGGTGCAAGGTATACAGCAAACCTGAAGTGAAGCATCGGAATCTAAAACTGGACTCACAGGAGAGGTTCAAATCATAGAAAGTTAGAGTGTCAGTCCTCTTGTACTTAAGTCGGCATTGTGCCTTTGAATTTAATTCCGATGCAATTTCTGTGTTTCATCGTCAATAAGAAGGTCCAAGGGATACAGTAAACCTGAAGTGAAGCATCGGAATCTAAAACTGGACTCACAGGAGATGTTCAAATCATAGAAAGTGAGAGTGTCAGTCCTCTTGTACTTAAGTCGCCATTGTGATTTTTGTATTAAATTCGGATGCAATTTCTGTGTTTCATCGTCAATTAGAAGGTCCAAGGGATACAGTAAACCTGAAGTGAAGCATCGGAATCTAAAACTGGAATCACAGGAGAGGTTCAAATGATAGAAAGTGAGAGTGGCAGTCCTCTTGTACTTAAGACGGCATTGTGCCTTTTGAATTTAATTCCGATGCATTTTCTGAGTTTCATCGTCAATAAGAAGGTGCAAGGTATACAGTAGATCTGAAGTGAAGCATCGGAATCTAAATCTGACCCACAGGAGAGGTTCGAATCATAGAAAGTGAGAGTGTCAGTCCTCCTGTACTTAAATCGGCATTGTGAAATTTGTATTAAATTCGGATGTAATTTCTGTTTTCATCGTCAATAAGAAGGTCCAAGGGATACAGTAAACCTGAAGTAAAGCATCGGAATCTAAAACTGGACTCACAGGAGAGGTTCAAATCATAGAAAGTGAGAGTGTCAGTCCTCTTGTACTTAAGCCGAAATTGTGATTTTTGTATTAAATTCGGATGCAATTTCTGTGTTTCATCGTCAATAAGAAGGTCCAAGGGATACAGTAAACCTGAAGTGAAGCATCGGAATCTAAACTGGACTCACAGGAGAGGTGCAAATCATAGAAAGTTAGAGTGTCAGTCCTCTTGTACTTAAGTCGGCATTGTACCTTTTGTATTAAATTCGGATGCAAACTCTGTGTTTCATCGTCAATAAGAAGGTCCAAGGAATACAGTAAACCTGAAGTGAAGAATCGGAATCTAAAACTGGACTCACTGGAGAGGTTCAGATCATAGAAAAATAGAGTGTCAGTCCTCTTGTACCTAAGTCGGCATTGTGCCATTTGAATTTAATTCCGAAGCTATTTCTGTGTTTCATTGTCAATAAGAAGGTCCAAGGGATACAGTGAACCTGAAGTGAAGCATCGGAATCTAAAAGTGGACTCACAGGAGAGGTTCAAATCATAGAAAGTTAGAATGTCAGTCCTCTTGTACTTAAGTCGGCGTTGTGCCTTTTGTATTACATTCGGATGCAATTTCTGTGTTTCATCGTCAATAAGAAGGCGCAAGGTATACAGTAAACCTGAAGTGAAGCATCGGAATCTTAAACTGGACTCACAGGAGAGGTTCAAATCATAGAAAGTGAGAGTGTCAGTCCCTTTGTACTTAAGTCGGCATTGTGCCATTTGTATTAAATTCGGATGCAATATCTGTGTTTCATCGTCAATAAGAAGGTCCAAGGGATACAGTAAACCTGAAGTGAAGCATCGGAATCTAAAACTGGACTCACAGGAGAGGTTCATATCATAGAAAGTTCGAGTGTCAGTCCTCTTTTACTTAAGTCAGCATTGTGCCTTTTTAATTTAATTCCGATGCTATTTCTGTGTTTCATTGTCAATAAGAAGGTCCAAGGGATACAGTAAACCTGAAGTGAAGCATAGGAATCTAAAAGTGGACTCACAAGAGGGGTTCTAATCATAGAAAGTTAGAATGTCATTCCTCTTGTACTTAAGTTGGCATTGTGCCTTTTGTATTACATTCGGATGCAATTTCTGTGTTTCATCGTCAATAAGAACGTGCAAGGTATACAGTAAACCTGAAGTGAAGCATCGGAATCTAAAACTGGACTCACAGGAGAGGTTCAAATCATAGAAAGTTAGAGTGTCAGTCCTCTTGTACTTATGTCGGCATTGTGGCATTTGTATTAAATTCGGATGCAATTTCTGTGTTTCATCGTCAATAAGAAGGCGCAAGGTATACAGTAAACCTGAAGTGAAGCATCGGAATCTTAAACTGGACTCACAGGAGAGGTTCAAATCATAGAAAGTGAGAGTGTCAGTCCTTCTGTACTTAAGTCGGCATTGTGCCATTTGTATTAAATTCCGATGCAATTTCTGTGTTTCATCGTCAATAGGAAGATCCAAAGGATACAGTAAAACTGAAGTGAAGCATCGGAATCTAAAACAGGACTCACAGGAGAGATTCAAATCATAAAAAGTTAGAGTGTCTCTCCTCTTGTACCTAATTCGGTATTGTGCCTTTTGTATTAAATTCGGATGCAATTTCTTTGTTTCATCGCCAATAAGAAGGTATAAGGGATACAGTAAACCTTAAATAAATCATCGGAATCTAAAACTGGACTCACAGGAGAGGTTCAAATCAAAGAAAGTTAGAGTGTCAGTCCTCTTGTACTTAAGTCGGCATTGTGCCCTTTGTATTAATTTCGGATGCAAACTCTGTGTTTCATCGTCAATAAGAAGGTCCAAGGGATTCAGTAAACCTGAAGTGAAGCATCGGAATCTAAAACTGGACTCACAGAAGAAGTTCAAATCATAGAAAGTTAGAGTGTCAGTCATCTTGTACTTAAGTCGGCATTGTGATTTTTGAATTTAATTCCGATGCAATTTCTGTGTTTCATCGTCAATAAGAAGGTCCAAGGGATACAGTTAACCTGAAGTGAAGCATCAGAAGCTAAAACTGGGCTCACAGGAGAGGTTCAAATCATAGAAAGTGAGAGTGTCAGTCCTTTTGTACTTAAGTCGGCATTGTGCCATTTGTATTAAATTCGGGTGCAATTTCTGGGTTTCATCGTCAATAAGAAGGTCCAAGGGATACAGTAAATATTTAGTGAAGCATCGGAATCTAAAACAGGACTCGCAAAAGAGGTTCAAATCATAGAATGTCAGAGTGTCAGCCCTCTTGTACTTAAGTCGGCATTGTGCCATTTGTATTAAATTCGGATGCAATTACTGTGTTTCATCGTCAATAAGAATGTCCAAGGGATACAGTAAACCTGAGGTGAAGCATCGGAATCTAAAACTGGACTCACAGGAGATGTTCAAATCATAGAAAGTGAAAGTGTCAGTCCTCTTGTACTTAAGCCGCCATTGTGATTTTTGTATTAAATTCGGATGCAATTTCTGCGTTTCATCGTTAATAAGAAGGTCCAAGGGATACAGTAAACCTGAAGTGAAGCATCGGAATCTTAACTGGACTCACAGGAGAGGTGCAAATCATAGAAAGTTAGAGTGTCAGTCCTCTTGTACTTAAGTCTGCATTGTGCCTTTTGAATTTAATTCCGATGCAATTTCTGTGTTTCATCGTCAATAAGAAGGTCCAAGGGATACAGTAAACCTAAAGTGAAGCATCGGAATCTAAAACTGGACTCACAGGAGAGGTTCAAATCATAGAAATTGAGAGTGTCAGTCCTCTTTTACTTAAGTCGGCATTGTGCGTTTTGAATTTGATTCCGATGAAATTTCTGTGTTTCATCGTCGATCAGAAGGTCCAAGGGATACAGTAAACCTGAAGAGAAGCATCGGAATTTAAAACTGGACTCACAGGAGAGGTTCAAATCATAGAAAGTTCGAAGATCAGTCCTCTTTTACTTAAGTCAGCATTGTGGCTTTTTAATTTAATTCCGATGCTATTTCTGTGTTTCATTGTCAATAAGAAGGTCCAAGGGATACAGTAAACCCAAAGTGAAGCATAGGAATCTAAAAGTGGACTCACAGGAGGGGTTCTAATCATAGAAAGTTAGAATGTCATTCCTCTTGTACTTAAGTTGGAATTGTGCCTTTTCTATTACATTCGGATGCAATTTCTGTGTTTCATCGTCAATAAGAAGGTGCAAGGTATACAGTAAACCTGAAGTGAAGCATCGGAATCTAAAACTGGACTCACAGGAGAGGTTCAAATCATAGTAAGTGAGAGTGTCAGTTCTCTTCTACTTAGGTCGGCATTGTGCCTTTTGAATTTAATTCCGATGCAATTTCTGTGTTTCATCGTCAATAGGAAGATCCAAAGGATACAGTAAAACTGAAGTAAAGCATCGGAATCTAAAACAGGACTCACAGGAGAGATTCAAATCATAGAAAGTTAGAGTGTCTCTCTTCTTGTACCTAATTCGGTATTGTGCCTTTTGTATTAAATTCGGATGCAATTTCTGTGTTTCATCGTCAATAAGAAGGTCCAAGGGATACAGTAAACCTTAAATAAATCATCGGAATCTAAAACTGGACTCACAGGAAAGGTTCAAATCATAGAAAGTAAGAGTGTCAGACCTCTTGTACTTAAGTCGGCATTGTCGCATTTGTATTAAATTTGGATGCAATTTCTGTGTTTCATCGTCAATAAGAAGGTCTAAGGGATACAATAAACCTGAAGTGAAGCATCGGAATCTAAAACTGGACTCACAGGAGAGGTTCAAATCATAGAAAGTTTGAGTGTCACTCCTCTTGACTTGAGTCGGTATTGTGCCTTTTGTATTAAATACGGGTGCAATTTCTGTGTGTCATCGTCAATAAGAAGGTCCAAGGGATACAGTAAACCTGAAGTGATGCATCGGACTCTAAAACTGGACTCACAGGAGAGGTTCAAATCATAGAAAGTTAGAATGTCTGTCCTCTTGTACTTAAGTCGGCATTGTGCTTTTTGTATTGAATTCCGATGCAATATCTGTGTTTCATCGTCAATAAGAAGGTTCACAGTATACAGTAAACCTGAAGAGAAGCATCGGAATCTAAAACTGGACTCACTGGAGAGGTTCAAATCATAGAAAGTGAGAGTGTCAGTCCTCTTGTACTTAAGTCGGCATTGTGGCATTTGTATTAAATTCGAATGCAATTTCTGTGTTTCATCGTCAATAAGAAGGTCCAAGGGATACAGTAAACCTGAAGTGAAGCATCGGAATCCAAAACTGGACTCACAGGAGAGGTTCAAATCATAGAAAGTTAGAGTGTCAGTCCTCTTGTATTTAGGTCGGCATTGTGCCTTTTGTATTAAATTCGGATGCAAACTCTGTATCTCATCGTCAATAAGAAGGTGCAAGGTATACAGTAAACCTGAAGTGAAGCATCGGAACCTAAAACTGGACTCACAGGAGAGGTTCAAGTCATAGAAAGTGAGAGTGTCAGTCCTATTGTACTTAAGTCGACATTGTGCCATTTGTATTAAATTCGGATGCAATTTCTGTGTTTCATCGTCAATAAAAAGGTCCAAGGGATTCAGTAAACCTGAAGTGAAGCATCGGAATCTAAAACTGGACTCACAGAAGAAGTTCAAATCATAGAAAGTTAGAGTGTCAGTCATCTTGTACTTAAGTCGGCATTGTGATTTTTGAATATAATTCCGATGCAATTTCTGTGTTTCATCGTCAATAAGAAGGTACAAGGGATACAGTTAACCTGAAGTGAGGCATCAGAATCTAAAACTGGGCTCACAGGAGAGGTTCAAATCATAGAAAGTGAGAGTGTCAGTCCTTTTGTACTTAAGTCGGCATTGTGCCATTTGTATTAAATTAGGGTGCAATTTCTGGGTTTCATCGTCAATACGAAGGTCCAAGGGGTACAGTAAACCTGAAGTGAAGCATCGGATTCAAAAACTTGACTCACAGGAAAGGTTCAAATCATAGAAAGTTAGAATGTCAGACCTCTTGTACTTAAATCGGCATTGTGCCTTCTGCATTGAATTCGGATGCATTTTCTGTGTTTCATCGTCAATAAGAAGGTGCAAGGTATACAGTAAACATCAAGAGAAGCATCGGAATCTAAAACTGGGCTCACTGGAGAGGTTCAAATCATAGAAAGTGAGAGTGTCAGTCCTCTTGTAATTAAGTCGGCATTGTGGAATTTGTATTAAATTCGGATGCAATTTCTGTGTTTCATCGTCAATAAGAAGGTCAAAGGGATACAGTAAACCTGAAGTGAAGCATCGGAATCAAAAACTCGACTCACAGGAGAGGTTCAAATCATAGAGAGGGAGAGTGTCAGTCCTCTTGTACGTTAGTCGCCATTGTGATTTTTGTATTAAATTCGGATCCAATTTCTGTGTTACATCGTCAATAAGAAGGTCTTAGGGATACAGTAAACCTGAAGTGAAGCATCGGAATCAAAAACTGGACTCACAGGAGAGATTCAAATCATAGAAAGTTAGAGTGTCACTCCTCTTGTACTTAAGTCGGTATTGTGCCTTTTGTATTAAATTCGGATGCAATTTCTGTGTTTCATCATCAATAAGAAGGTCCAAGGGATAAAGTAAACATTAAGTGAAGCATCGGAATCTAAAACTGGACTCGCAAAAGAGGTTCAAATCATAGAATGTCAGAGTGTCAGCCCTCTTGTACTTAAGTCGGCATTGTGCCATTTGTATTAAATTCGGATGCAATTTCTGTGTTTCATCGTCAATAAGAATGTCCAAGGGATACAGTAAACCTAAGGTGAAGCATCGGAATCTAATACTGGACTCACAGGAGATGTTCAAATCATAGAAAGTGAAAGTGTCAGTCCTCTTGTACTTAAGTGGCCATTGTGCCTTTTGTATTAAATTCGGATGCAATTTCTGTGTTTCATCGTCAATAAGAAGGTCCAAGGTATACAGTAAACCTGAAGTGAAGCATCGGAATCTAAAACTGGACTCACAGGAGAGGTTCAAATCATAGTAAGTGAGAGTGTCAGTTCTCTTCTACTTAGGTCGGCATTGTGCCTTTTGAATTTAATTCCGATGCAATTTCTGTGTTTCATCGTCAATAGGAAGATCCAAAGGATACAGTAAAACTGAAGTGAAGCATCGGAATCTAAAACAGGACTCACAGGAGAGATTCAAATCATAGAAAGTTAGAGTGTCTCTCTTCTTGTACCTAATTCGGTATTGTGCCTTTTGTATTAAATTCGGATGCAATTTCTGTGTTTCATCGTCAATAAGAAGGTCCAAGGGATACAGTAAACCTTAAATAAATCATCGGAATTTAAACTGGACTCACAGGAGAGGTTCAAATCAAAGAAAGTTAGAGTGTCAGTCCTCTTGTACTTATGTCGGCATTGTGCCTTTTGTATTAATTTCCGATGCAAACTCTGTGTTTCATCGTCAATAAGAAGGTCCAAGGGATTCAGTAAACCTGAAGTGAAGCATCGGAATCTAAAACTGGACTCACAGAAGAAGTTCAAATCATAGAACGTTAGAGTGTCAGTCATCTTGTACTTAAGTCGGCATTGTGTTTTTTGAATTTAATTCCGATGCAATTTCTGTGTTTCATCGTCAATAAGAAGGTACAAGGGATACAGTTAACCTGAAGTGAAGCATCAGAAGCTAAAACTGGGCTCACAGGAGAGGTTCAAATCATAGAAAGTGAGAGTGTCAGTCCTTTTGTACTTAAGTCGGCATTGTAACATTTGTATTAAATTCGGGTGCAATTTCTGGGTTTCATCGTCAATAAGAAGGTCCAAGGGGTACAGTAAACCTGAAGTGAAGCATCGGAATCAAAAACTTGACTCACAGGAAAGGTTCAAATCATAGAAAGTAAGAGTGTCAGACCTCTTGTACTTAAGTCGGCATTGTCGCATTTGTATTAAATTTGGATGAAATTTCTGTGTTTCATCGTCAATAAGAAGGTCTAAGGGATACAATAAACCTGAAGTGAAGCATCGGAATCTAAAACTGGACTCACAGGAGAGGTTCAAATCATAGAAAGTTTGAGTGTCACTCCTCTTGTACTTGAGTCGGTATTGTGCCTTTTGTATTAAATACGGGTGCAATTTCTGTGTGTCATCGTCAATAAGAAGGTCCAAGGGATACAGTAAACCTGAAGTGATGCATCGGACTCTAAAACTGGACTCACAGGAGAGGTTCAAATCATAGAAAGTTAGAATGTCTGTCCTCATGTACTTAAGTCGGCATTGTGCTTTTTGTATTGAATTCCGATGCAATATCTGTGTTTCATCGTCAATAAGAAGGTTCACAGTATACAGTAAACCTGAAGAGAAGCATCGGAATCTAAAACTGGACTCACTGGAGAGGTTCAAATCATAGAAAGTGAGAGTGTCAGTCCTCTTGTACTTAAGTCGGCATTGTGGCATTTGTATTAAATTCGAATGCAATTTCTGTGTTTCATCGTCAATAAGAAGGTCCAAGGGATACAGTAAACCTGAAGTGAAGCATCGGAATCCAAAACTGGACTCACAGGAGAGGTTCAAATCATAGAAAGTTAGAGTGTCAGTCCTCTTGTATTTAGGTCGGCATTGTGCCTTTTGTATTAAATTCGGATGCAAACTCTGTATCTCATCGTCAATAAGAAGGTGCAAGGTATACAGTAAACCTGAAGTGAAGCATCGGAACCTAAAACTGGACTCACAGGAGAGGTTCAAGTCATAGAAAGTGAGAGTGTCAGTCCTATTGTACTTAAGTCGACATTGTGCCATTTGTATTAAATTCGGATGCAATTTCTGTGTTTCATCGTCAATAAAAAGGTCCAAGGGATTCAGTAAACCTGAAGTGAAGCATCGGAATCTAAAACTGGACTCACAGAAGAAGTTCAAATCATAGAAAGTTAGAGTGTCAGTCATCTTGTACTTAAGTCGGCATTGTGATTTTTGAATATAATTCCGATGCAATTTCTGTGTTTCATCGTCAATAAGAAGGTACAAGGGATACAGTTAACCTGAAGTGAGGCATCAGAATCTAAAACTGGGCTCACAGGAGAGGTTCAAATCATAGAAAGTGAGAGTGTCAGTCCTTTTGTACTTAAGTCGGCATTGTGCCATTTGTATTAAATTCGGGTGCAATTTCTGGGTTTCATCGTCAATACGAAGGTCCAAGGGGTACAGTAAACCTGAAGTGAAGCATCGGAATCAAAAACTTGACTCACTGGAAAGGTTCAAATCACAGAAAGTTAGAATGTCAGACCTCTTGTACTTAAATCGGCATTGTGCCTTTTGCATTTCGGATGCATTTTCTGTGTTTCATCGTCAATAAGAAGGTGCAAGGTATACAGTAAACATCAAGAGAAGCATCGGAATCTAAAACTGGACTCACTGGAGAGGTTCAAATCATAGAAAGTGAGAGTGTCAGTCCTCTTGTAATTAAGTCGGCATTGTGGAATTTGTATTAAATTCGGATGCAATTTCTGTGTTTCATCGTCAATAAGAAGGTCCAAGGGATACAGTAAACCTGAAGTGAAGCATCGGAATCAAAAACTCGACTCACAGGAGAGGTTCAAATCATAGAGAGGGAGAGTGTCAGTCCTCTTGTACTTTAGTCGCCATTGTGATTTTTGTATTAAATTCGGATCCAATTTCTGTGTTACATCGTCAATAAGAAGGTCTTAGGGATACAGTAAACCTGAAGTGAAGCATCGGAATCAAAAACTGGACTCACAGGAGCGATTCAAATCATAGAAAGTTAGAGTGTCACTCCTCTTGTACTTAAGTCGGTATTGTGCCTTTTGTATTAAATTCGGATGCAATTTCTGTGTTTCATCATCAATAAGAAGGTCCAAGGGATAAAGTAAACATTAAGTGAAGCATCGGAATCTAAAACTGGACTCGCAAAAGAGGTTCAAATCATAGAATGTCAGAGTGTCAGCCCTCTTGTACTTAAGTCGGCATTGTGCCATTTGTATTAAATTCGGATGCAATTTCTGTGTTTCATCGTCAATAAGAATGTCCAAGGGATACAGTAAACCTAAGGTGAAGCATCGGAATCTAAAACTGGACTCACAGGAGATGTTCAAATCATAGAAAGTGAAAGTGTCAGTCCTCTTGTACTTAAGTGGCCATTGTGCCTTTTGTATTAAATTCGGATGCAATTTCTGTGTTTCATCGTCAATAAGAAGGTCCAAGGGATATGGTAAACATGAAGTGAAGCATCGGAATCTAAAACTGGACTCACAGGAAAGGTTCAAATCATAGAAAGTTAGAGTGTCAGTCCTCTTGTACTTAAGTCAGCATTGTGCCTTTTGAATTTCATTCCGATGCAATTTCTGTGTTTCATCGTCAATAAGAAGGTCCAAGGGATACAGTAAACCTGAAGTGAAGCATCGGAATCTAAAACTGGACTCACAGGAGAGGTTCAAATCATAGAAAGTGAGAGTGTCAGTCCTCTTTTACATAAGTCGGCATTGTGCGTTTTGAATTTGATTCCGATGCAATTTCTGTGTTTCATCGTCAATCAGAAGATCCAAGGGATACAGTGAAGCAGAAGTGAAGCGTCGGAATCTAAAACTGGACTCACAGGAGATGTTCAAATCATAGAAAGTGAGAGTGTCAGTCCTCTTGTACATGAGTCGCCATTGTGATTTTTGTATTAAATTCGGATGCAATTTCTGTGTTTCGTCGTCAATAAGAAGGTCCAAGGGATACAGTAAACCTGACGTGAAGCATCGGAATCTAAAACTGGACTCACAGGAGAGTTTCAAATCATAGATAGTTAGAGTGTCAGTCCTCTTGTACTTAAGTCGGCATTGTACCTTTTGTATTAGATTCGGAATCAATTTCTGTGTTTCATCGTCAGTAAGAAGGTGCAAGGTATACAGTAAACCTGAAGTGAAGCATCGGAATCTAAATCTGACCTCACAGGAGAGGTTCGAATCATAGAGAGTGAGAGTGTCAGTCCTCTTGTACTTAAGTCGGCATTGTGCCTTTTGTATTAAATTCGGATGCAATTTCTGTGTTTCATCGTCAATAAGAAGGTCCAAGGGATGCAGTAAACCTGAAGTGAAGCATCGGAATCTAAAACTGGACTCACAGGAGATGTTCAAATCATAGAAAGTGAAAGTGTCAGTCCTCTTGTACTTATGCCGCCATTGTGCCTTTTGTATTAAATTCGGTTGCAATTTCTGTGTTTCATCGTCAATAAGAAGGTCCAAGGGATACAGTAAACCTGAAGTGAAGCATCGGAATCAAAAACTGGACTCACAGGAGAGATTCAAATCATAGAAAGTTAGAGTGTCACTCCTCTTGTACTTAAGTCGGTATTGTGCCTTTTGTATTAAATTCGGATGCAATTTCTGTGTTTCATCATCAATAAGAAGGTCCAAGGGATACAGTAAACAAGTGAAGCATCGGAATCTAAAACTGGACTCGCAAAAGAGGTTCAAATCATAGAATGTCAGAGTGTCAGCTCACTTGTACTTAAGTCGGCATTGTGCCATTTGTATTAAATTCGGATGCAATTTCTGTGTTTCATCGTCAATAAGAATGTCCAAGGGATACAGTAAACCTGAGGTGAAGCATCGGAATCTAAAACTGGACTCACGGGAGATGTTCAAATCATAGAAAGTGAAAGTGTCAGTCCTCTGGTACTTAAGTCGCCATTGTGCCTTTTGTATTAAATTCGGATGCAATTTCTGTGTTTCATCGTCAATAAGAAGGTCCAGGGGATACAGTAAACCTGAAGTGAAGCATCGGAATCCAAAACTGGACTCACAGGAGAGGTTCAAATCATAGAAAGTTAGAGTGTCAGTCCTCTTGTACTTAAGTCGGCATTGTGCCTCTTGTATTAAATTCAGATGCAAACTCTGTGTTTCATCGTCAATAAGAAGGTCCAAGGGATATAGTAAACTTGAAGTGAAGCATCGGAATCTAAAACTGGACTCACAGGAGTGGTTCAAATCATAGAAAGTGAGAGTGTCAGTCCTCTTTTACTTAAGTCGGCATTGTGCGTTTTGAATTTGATTGCGATGCAATTTCTGTGTTTCATCGTCAATCAGAAGGCCCAAGGGATACAGTGAACCAGAAGTGAAGCGACGGAATCTAAAACTGGACTCACAGGAGATGTTCAAATCATAGAAAGTGAGAGTGTTAGTCCTCTTGTACTTAAGTCGCCATTGTGATTTTTGTATTAAATTCGGATGCAATTTCTGTGTTTCATCGTCAATAAGAAGGTCCAAGGGAAACAGTAAACCTGAAGTGAAGCATCGGAATCTAAAACTGGACTCACAGGAGAGGTTCAAATCATAGAAAGTTAGAGTGTCAGTCCTCTTGTACTTAAGTCGGCATTGTACCTTTTGTATTATATTCGGAAGCAATTTCTGTGTTTCATCGTCAGTAAGAAGGTGCAAGGTATACGGTAAACCTGAAATGAAGCATCGGAATCTAAATCTGACCTCACAGGAGAGATTCGAATCATAGAGAGTGAGTGTGTCAGTCCTCTTGTACTTAAGTCGGCATTGTGCCATTTGTTTTAAATTCGGATGCAATTTCTGTGTTTCATCGTCAATAAGAAGGTCCAAGGGATGCAGTAAACCTGAAGTTAAGCATCGGAATCTAAAACTGGACTCACAGGAGAGGTTCAAATCATAGAAAGTGAAAGTGTCAGTCCTCTTGTACTTAAGCCGCCATTGTGCCTTTTGTATTAAATTCGGTTGCAATTTCTGTGTTTCATCGTCAATAAGAAGGTCCAAGGGATACAGTAAACCTGAAGTGAAGCATCGGAATCTAAAACTGGAATCACAGGAGAGGTTCAAATCATAGAAAGTGAGAGTGGCAGTCCTCTTGTACTTAAGACGGCATTGTGCCTTTTGAATTTAATTCCGATGCTTTTTCTGTGTTTCATTGTCAAAAAGAAGGTCCACGGGATACAGTAAACCTGAAGTGAAGCATCGGAATCGAAAACTGGACTCACAGGAGAGGTTCAAATCATAAAAAGTTAGAATGTCAGTCATCTTGTACTTAAGTCTGCATTGTGCCTTTTGCATTAAATTCGGATGCAATTTCTGTGTTTCATCGTCAATAAGAAGGTGCAAGGTATACAGCAAACCTGAAGTGAAGCATCGGAATCTAAAACTGGACTCACAGGAGAGGTTCAAATCATAGAAAGTTAGAGTGTCAGTCCTCTTGTACTTAAGTCGGCATTGCGCCTTTTGAATTTAATTCCGATGCAATTTCTGTGTTTCATCGTCAATAAGAAGGTCCAAGGGATACAGTAAACCTGAAGTGAAGCATCGGAATCTAAAACTGGACTCACAGGAGATGTTCAAATCATAGAATGTGAGAGTGTCAGTCCTCTTGTACTTAAGTCGCCATTGTGATTTTTGTATTAAATTCGGATGCAATTTCTGTGTTTCATCGTCAATTAGAAGGTCCAAGGGATGCAGTAAACCTGAAGTGAAGCATCGGAATCTAAAACTGGAATCACATGAGAGGTTCAAATCATAGAAAGTGAGAGTGGCAGTCCTCTTGTACTTAAGACGGCATTGTGCTTTTTGAATTTAATTCCGATGCATTTTCTGAGTTTCATCGTCAATAAGAAGGTGCAAAGTATACAGTAGATATGAAGTGAAGCATCGGAATCTAAATCTGACCCACAGGAGAGGTTCGAATCATAGAAAGTGAGAGTGTCAGTCCACTTGTACTTAAGTCGGCATTGTGAAATTTGTATTAAATTCGGATGCAATTTCTGTGTTTCGTCGTCTATAAGAAGGTCCAAGGGATACAGTAAACCTGAAGTGAAGCATCGGAATCTAAAACTGGACTCACAGGAAAGGTTCAAATCATAGAAAGTTAGAGTGTCAGTCCTCTTGTACTTAAGTCAGCATTGTGCCTTTTGAATTTCATTCCGATGCAATTTCTGTGTTTCATCGTCAATAAGAAGGTCCAAGGGATACAGTAAACCTGAAGTGAAGCATCGGAATCTAAAACTGGACTCACAGGAGAGGTTCAAATCATAGAAAGTGAGAGTGTCAGTCCTCTTTTACTTAAGTCGGCATTGTGCGTTTTGAATTTGATTCCGATGCAATTTCTGTGTTTCATCGTCAATCAGAAGATCCAAGGGATACAGAGAAGCAGAAGTGAAGCGTCGGAATCTAAAACTGGACTCACAGGAGATGTTCAAATCATAGAAAGTGAGAGTGTCAGTCCTCTTGTACATAAGTCGCCATTGTGATTTTTGTATTAAATTCGGATGCAATTTCTGTGTTTCGTCGTCAATAAGAAGGTCCAAGGGATACAGTAAACCTGACGTGAAGCATCGGAATCTAAAACTGGACTCACAGGAGAGTTTCAAATCATAGATAGTTAGAGTGTCAGTCCTCTAGTACTTAAGTCGGCATTGTACCTTTTGTATTAGATTCGGAATCAATTTCTGTGTTTCATCGTCAGTAAGAAGGTGCAAGGTATACAGTAAACCTGAAGTGAAGCATCGGAATCTAAATCTGACCTCACAGGAGAGGTTCGAATCATAGAGAGTGAGAGTGTCAGTCCTCTTGTACTTAAGTCGGCATTGTGCCTTTTGTATTAAATTCGGATGCAATTTCTGTGTTTCATCGTCAATAAGAAGGTCCAAGGGATGCAGTAAACCTGAAGTGAAGCATCGGAATCTAAAACTGGACTCACAGGAGATGTTCAAATCATAGAAAGTGAAAGTGTCAGTCCTCTTGTACTTATGCCGCCATTGTGCCTTTTGTATTAAATTCGGTTGCAATTTCTGTGATTCATCGTCAATAAGAAGGTCCAAGGGATACAGTAAACCTGAAGTGAAGCATCGGAATCAAAAACTGGACTCACAGGAGAGATTCAAATCATAGAAAGTTAGAGTGTCACTCCTCTTGTACTTAAGTCGGTATTGTGCCTTTTGTATTAAATTCGGATGCAATTTCTGTGTTTCATCATCAATAAGAAGGTCCAAGGGATACAGTAAACAAGTGAAGCATCGGAATCTAAAACTGGACTCGCAAAAGAGGTTCAAATCATAGAATGTCAGAGTGTCAGCCCTCTTGTACTTAAGTCGGCATTGTGCCATTTGAATTAAATTCGGATGCAATTTCTGTGTTTCATCGTCAATAAGAATGTCCAAGGGATACAGTAAACCTGAGGTGAAGCATCGGAATCTAAAACTGGACTCACTGGAGATGTTCAAATCATAGAAAGTGAAAGTGTCAGTCCTCTTGTACTTAAGTCGCCATTGTGCCTTTTGTATTAAATTCGGATGCAAACTCTGTGTTTCATCGTCAATAAGAAGGTCCAAGTTATATAGTAAACTTGAAGTGAAGCATCGGAATCTAAAACTGGACTCACAGGAAAGGTTCAAATCATAGAAAGTTAGAGTGTCAGTCCTCTTGTACTTAGGTCAGCATTGTGCCTTTTGAATTTGATTCCGATGCAATTTCTGTGTTTCATCGTCAATAACAAGGTTCAAGGGATACAGTAAACCTGAAGTGAAGCATCGGAATCTAAAACTGGACTCACAGGAGTGGTTCAAATCATAGAAAGTGAGAGTGTCAGCCCTCTTTTACTTAAGTCGGCATTGTGCGTTTTGAATTTGATTCCGATGCAATTTCTGTGTTTCATCGTCAATCAGAAGGCCCAAGGGATACAGTGAACCAGAAGTGAAGCGTCGGAATCTAAAACTGGACTCACAGGAGATGTTCAAATCATAGAAAGTGAGAGTGTCAGTCCTCTTGTACTTAAGTCGCCATTGTGATTTTTGTATTAAATTCGGATGCAATTTCTGTGTTTCATCGTCAATAAGAAGGTCCAAGGGAAACAGTAAACCTGAAGTGAAGCATCGGAATCTAAAACTGGACTCACAGGAGAGGTTCAGATCATAGAAAGTTAGAGTGTCAGTCCTCTTGTACTTAAGTCGGCATTGTACCTTTTGTATTATATTCGGAAGCAATTTCTGTGTTTCATCGTCAGTAAGAAGGTGCAAGGTATACAGTAAACCTGAAATGAAGCATCGGAATCTAAATCTGACCTCACAGGAGAGATTCGAATCATAGAGAGTGAGTGTGTCAGTCCTCTTGTACTTAAGTCGGCATTGTGCCATTTGTTTTAAATTCGGATGCAATTTCTGTGTTTCATCGTCAATAAGAAGGTCCAAGGGATGCAGTAAACCTGAAGTTAAGCATCGGAATCTAAAACTGGACTCACAGGAGAGGTTCAAATCATAGAAAGTGAAAGTGTCAGTCCTCTTGTACTTAAGCCGCCATTGTGCCTTTTGTATTAAATTCGGTTGCAATTTCTGTGTTTCATCGTCAATAAGAAGGTCCAAGGGATACAGTAAACCTGAAGTGAAGCATCGGAATCTAAAACTGGAAACACAGGAGAGGTTCAAATCATAGAAAGTGAGAGTGGCAGTCCTCTTGCACTTAAGACGGCATTGTGCCTTTTGAATTTAATTCCGATGCTTTTTCTGTGTTTCATTGTCAATAAGAAGGTCCACGGGATACAGTAAACCTGAAGTGAAGCATCGGAATCGAAAACTGGACTCACAGGAGAGGTTCAAATCATAAAAAGTTAGAATGTCAGTCCTCTTGTACTTAAGTCTGCATTGTGCCCTTTGCATTAAATTCGGATGCAATTTCTGTGTTTCATCGTCAATAAGAAGGTGCAAGGTATACAGCAAACCTGAAGTGAAGCATCGGAATCTAAAACTGGACTCACAGGAGAGGTTCAAATCATAGAAAGTTAGAGTGTCAGTCCTCTTGTACTTAAGTCGGCATTGCGCCTTTTGAATTTAATTCCGATGCAA
Organism: Schistocerca americana; assembly: GCF_021461395.2. Classification (NCBI taxonomy): domain Eukaryota; kingdom Metazoa; phylum Arthropoda; class Insecta; order Orthoptera; family Acrididae; genus Schistocerca; species Schistocerca americana. Next base: position 4,674,420 of record NC_060128.1, read on the forward strand.
TTTCTGTGTTTCATCGTCAATAAGAAGGTCCAAGGGATACAGTAAACCTGAAGTGAAGCATCGGAATCTAAAACTGGACTCACAGGAGATGTTCAAATCATAGAAAGTGAGAGTGTCAGTCCTCTTGTACTTAAGTCGCCATTGTGATTTTTGTATTAAATTCGGATGCAATTTCTGTGTTTCATCGTCAATTAGAAGGTCCAAGGGATGCAGTAAACATAAAGTGAAGCATCGGAATCTAAAACTGGAATCACAGGAGAGGTTCAAATCATAGAAAGTGAGAGTGGCAGTCCTCTTGTACTTAGACGGCATTGTGCCTTTTGAATTTAATTCCGATGCATTTTCTGAGTTTCATCGTCAATAAGAAGGTGCAAGGTATACAGTAGATATGAAGTGAAGCATCGGAATCTAAATCTGACCCTCAGGAGAGGTTCGAATCATAGAAAGTGAGAGTGTCAGTCCTCTTGTACTTAAGTCGGCATTGTGAAATTTGTATTAAATTCGGATGCAATTTCTGTGTTTCGTCGTCTATAAGAAGGTCCAAGGGATACAGTAAACCTGAAGTGAAGCATCGGAATCTAAAGCTGGACTCACAGGGGAGGATCAAATCATAGAAAGTGAGAGTGTCAGTACTCTTGTACTTAAGTCGCCATTGTGCCTCTTGTATTAAATTCGGATGCAATTTCTGTTTTCATCGTCAATAAGAAGGTATAAGGGATACAGTAAACCTGAAGTAAAGCATCGGAATCTAAAACTGGACTCACAGGAGAGGTTCAAGTCATAGAAAGTGAGAGTGTCAGTCCTCATTTACTGAAGTCGGCATTGTGCGTTTTCAATTTAATTCCGATGCTATATCTGTGTTTCATCGTCAATAAGAAGGTGCAAGGTATACAGTAAACCTGAAGTGAAGCATCGGAATCTAAAACTGGACTCACAGGAGAGGTTCAAATCATAGAAAGTGAGAGTGTCTGTCCTATTGTACTTAAGTCGGCATTGTGCCTTTTGTATTAAATTCGGATGCAATTTCTGTGTTTCATCGTCAATAAGAAGGTCCAAGGGATACAGTAAACCTGAAGTGAAGCATCGGAATCCAAAACTGGACTCACAGGAGAGGTTTGAATCATAGAAAGTTAGAGTGTCAGTCCTCTTGTATTTAAGTCGGCATTGTGCCTTTTGTATTAAATTCAGATGCAAACTCTGTGTTTCATCGTCAATAAGAAGGTGCAAGGTATACAGTAAACCTGAAGTGAAGCATCGGAATCTGAAACTGGACTCACAGGAGAGGTTCAAATCGTAGAAAGTGAGAGTATCTGTCCTCTTGTACTTAAGTCGGCATTGTGCCTGTTGAATTTAATTCCGATGCAATTTCTGTGTTTCATCGTCAATAAGAAGCTGCAAGGTATACAGTAAATCTGAAGTGAAGCTTCGGAATCTATAACTGGACTCACAGGAGAGGTTCAAATCATAGAAAGTTAGAGTGTCAGTCCTCTTGTACTTGAGTCGGCATTGTGCCCTTTGTATTAAATTCCAATGCAAACTCTGTGTTTCATCGTCAATAAGAAGGTCCAAGGGATACAGTAAACCTTAAGTGAAGCATCAGAATTTAAAACTGGACTCTTAGGAGAGGTTCAAATCATAGAAAGTTAGTATGTCAGTCCTCTTGTACTTAAGTCAGCATTGTGCCTTTTGAATTTAATTCCGATGCTTTTTCTGTGTTTCATTGTCAATAAGAAGGTCCAAGGGATACAGTAAACCTGAAGTAAAGCATCGGAATCTAAAACTGGACTCACAGGAGAGGTTCAAATCATAGAAAGTTAGAATGTCAGTCCTCTTGTACTTAAGTCGGCATTGTGCCTTTTGCATTAAATTCGGATGCAATTTCTGTGTTTCGTCGTCAATAAGAAGGTGCAAGGTATACAGCAAACCTGAAGTGAAGCATCGGAATCTAAAACTGGACTCACAGGAGAGGTTCAAATCATAGAAAGTGAGAGTGTCAGTCCTCTTTTACTTAAGTCGGCATTGTGCGTTTTGAATTTGATTCCGATGCAATTTCTGTGTTTCATCGTCAATCAGAAGGTCCAAGGGATACAGTGAACCAGAAATGAAGACTCAGAATCTAAAACTGGACTCACAGGAGATGTTCAAATCACAGAAAGTGAGAGTGTCAGTCCTCTTGTACTTAAGTCTGCATTGTGCCTTTTGCATTAAATTCGGATGCAATTTCTGTGTTTCATCGTCAATAAGAAGGTGCAAGGTATACAGCAAACCTGAAGTGAAGCATCGGAATCTAAAACTGGACTCACAGGAGAGGTTCAAATCATAGAAAGTTAGAGTGTCAGTCCTCTTGTACTTAAGTCGGCATTGCGCCTTTTGAATTTAATTCCGATGCAATTTCTGTGTTTCATCGTCAATAAGAAGGTCCAAGGGATACAGTAAACCTGAAGTGAAGCATCGGAATCTAAAACTGGACTCACAGGAGAGGTTCAAATCATAGAAAGTGTGAGTGTCAGTCCTCTTGTACTTAAGTCGCCATTGTGATTTTTGTATTAAATTCGGATGCAATTTCTGTGTTTCATCGTCAATTAGAAGGTCCAAGGAATGCAGTAAACCTGAAGTGAAGCATCGGAATCTAAAACTGGAATCACAGGAGAGGTTCAAATCATAGAAAGTGAGAGTGGCAGTCCTCTTGTACTTAAGACGGCATTGTGCCTTTTGAATTTAATTCCGATGCATTTTCTGAGTTTCATCGTCAATAAGAAGGTGCAAGGTATACAGTAGATATGAAGTGAAGCATCGGAATCTAAATCTGACCCACAGGAAAGGTTCGAATCATAGAAAGTGAGAGTGTCAGTCCTCTTGTACTTAAGTCGGCATTGTGAAATTTGTATTAAATTCGGTTGCAATTTCTGTGTTTCGTCGTCTATAAGAAGGTCCAAGGGATACAGTAAACCTGAAGTGAAGCATCGGAATCTAAAGCTGGACTCACAGGGGAGGATCAAATCATAGAAAGTGAGAGTGTCAGTACTCTTGTACTTAAGTCGCCATTGTGCCTCTTGTATTAAATTCGGATGCAATTTCTGTTTTCATCGTCAATAAGAAGGTATAAGGGATTCAGTAAACCTGAAGTAAAGCATCGGAATCTAAAACTGGACTCACAGGAGAGGTTCAAGTCATAGAAAGTGAGAGTGTCAGTCTTCATTTACTGAAGTCGGCATTGTGCGTTTTAAATTTAATTCCGATGCTGTATCTGTGTTTCATCGTCAATAAGAAGGTGCAAGGTATACAGTAAACCTGAAGTGAAGCATCGGAATCTAAAACTGGACTCACAGGAGAGGTTCAAATCATAGAAAGTGAGAGTGTCTGTCCTCTTGTACTTAAGTCGGCATTGTGACTTTTGTATTAAATTCGGATGCAATTTCTGTGTTTCATCGTCAATAAGAAGGTCCAAGGGATACAGTAAACCTGAAGTGAAGCATCGGAATCCAAAACTGGACTCACAGGAGAGGTTTGAATCATAGAAAGTTAGAGTGTCAGTCCTCTTGTATTTAAGTCGGCATTGTGCCTTTTGTATTAAATTCAGATGCAAACTCTGTGTTTCATCGTCAATAAGAAGGTGCAAGGTATACAGTAAACCTGAAGTGAAGCATCGGAATCTGAAACTGGACTCACAGGAGAGGTTCAAATCGTAGAAAGTGAGAGTATCTGTCCTCTTGTACTTAAGTCGGCATTGTGCCTGTTGAATTTAATTCCGATGCAATTTCTGTGTTTCATCGTCAATAAGAAGCTGCAAGGTATACAGTAAATCTGAAGTGAAACTTCGGAATCTATAACTGGACTCACAGGAGAGGTTCAAATCATAGAAAGTTAGAGTGTCAGTCCTCTTGTACTTGAGTCGGCATTGTGCCCTTTGTATTAAATTCCAATGCAAACTCTGTGTTTCATCGTCAATAAGAAGGTCCAAGGGATACAGTAAACCTTAAGTGAAGCATCAGAATTTAAAACTGGACTCTTAGGAGAGGTTCAAATCATAGAAAGTTAGTATGTCAGTCCTCTTGTACTTAAGTCAGCATTGTGCCTTTTGAATTTAATTCCGATGCTTTTTCTGTGTTTCATTGTCAATAAGAAGGTCCAAGGGATACAGTAAACCTGAAGTAAAGCATCGGAATCTAAAACTGGACTCACAGGAGAGGTTCAAATCATAGAAAGTTAGAATGTCAGTCCTCTTGTACTTAAGTCGGCATTGTGCCTTTTGCATTAAATTCGGGTGCAATTTCTGTGTTTCGTCGTCAATAAGAAGGTGCAAGGTATACAGCAAACCTGAAGTGAAGCATCGGAATCTAAAACTGGACTCACAGGAGAGGTTCAAATCATAGAAAGTGAGAGTGTCAGTCCTCTTTTACTTAAGTCGGCATTGTGCGTATTGAATTTGATTCCGATGCAATTTCTGTGTTTCATCGTCAATCAGAAGGTCCAAGGGATACAGTGAACCAGAAATGAAGACTCAGAATCTAAAACTGGACTCACAGGAGATGTTCAAATCACAGAAAGTGAGAGTGTCAGTCCTCTTGTACTTAAGCCGCCATTGTGATTTTTGTATTAAATTCGGATGCAATTTCTGTGTTTTATCGTCAATAAGATGGTCCAAGGGATACAGTAAACCTGAAGTGAAGCATCGGAATCTAAACTGGACTCACAGGAGAGGTGCAAATCATAGAAAGTTAGAGTGTCAGTCCTCTTGTACTTAAGTCGGCATTGTACCTTTTGTATTAAATTCGGATGCAAACTCTGTGTTTCATCGTCAATTAGAAGGTCCAAGGGATACAGTAAACCTGAAGTGAAGCATGGGAATGTAAAACTGGACTCACAGGAGAGGTTCAAATCATAGAAAGTTAGAGTGTCAGTCCTCTTGTACCTAAGTCGGCATTGTGCCTTTTGAATTTAATTCCGATGCTATTTCTGTGTTTCATTGTCAATAAGAAGGTCCAAGGGATACAGTAAACCTGAAGTGAAGCATCGGAATCTAAAAGTGGACTCACAGGAGAGTTTCAAATCATAGAAAGTTAGAATGTCAGTCCTCTTGTACTTAAGTCGGCATTGTGCCTTTTGTATTACATTCGGATGCAATTTCTGTGTTTCATCGTCAATAAGAAGGCGCAAGGTATACAGTAAACCTGAAGTGAAGCATCGGAATCTTAAACTGGACTCACAGGAGAGGTTCAAATCATAGAAAGTGAGAGTGTCAGTCCTCTTGTACTTAAGTCGGCATTGTGCCATTTGTATTAAATTCGGATGCAGTATCTGTGTTTCATCGTCAATAAGAAGGTCCAAGGGATACAGTAAACCTGAAGAGAAGTATCGGAATTTAAAACTGGACTCACAGGAGAGGTTCAAATCATAGAAAGTTCGAGTGTCAGTCCTCTTTTACTTAAGTCAGCATTGTGGCTTTTTAATTTAATTCCGATGCTATTTCTGTGTTTCATTGTCAATAAGAAGGTCCAAGGGATACAGTAAACCTGAAGTGAGGCATAGGAATCTAAAAGTGGACTCACAGGAGTGGTTCTAATCATAGAAAGTTAGAATGTCATTCCTCTTGTACTCAAGTTGGCATTGTGCCTTTTGTATTACATTCGGATGCAATTTCTGTGTTTCATCGTCAATAAGAAGGTGCAAGGTATACAGTAAACCTGAAGTGAAGCATCGGAATCTAAAACTGGACTCACAGGAGAGGTTCAAATCATAGAAAGTGAGAGTGTCAGTCCTCTTGTACTTAAGTCGCCACTGTGTGTTGTATTAAATTCGGATGCAATTTCTGTGCTTCATCGTCAATAAGAAGGTCCAAGGGATACAGTAAACCTGAAGTGAAACATCGGAATCCAAAACTGGACTCACAGGAGAGGTTTAAATCATAGAAAGTTAGAGTGTCAGTCCTCTTGTATTTAAGTCGGCATTGTGCCTTTTTTTTAAATTCGGATGCAAACTCTGTGTTTCATCGTCAATAAGAAGGTGCAAGGTATACAGTAAACCTGAAGTGAAGCATCGGAATCTAAAACTGGACTCACAGGAGAGGTTCGAATCATAGAAAGTGAGAGTGTCAGTCCTCTTGTACTTATGTCGGCATTGTGGCATTTGTATCAAATTCGGATGCATTTTCTGTGTTTCATCGTCAATAAGAAGGTCCAAGGGATACAGTAAACTTGAAGTGAAGCATCGGAATCTAAAAGTGGACTCACAGGAGAGGTTCAAATCATAGTAAGTGAGAGTGTCAGTTCTCTTCTACTTAGGTCGGCATTGTGCCTTTTGAATTTAATTCCGATGCAATTTCTGTGTTTCATCGTCAATAGGAAGATCCAAAGGATACAGTAAAACTGAAGTGAAGCATCGGAATCTAAAACAGGACTCACAGGAGAGATTCAAATCATAGAAAGTTAGAGTGTCTCTCCTCTTGTACCTAATTCGGTATTGTGCCTTTTGTATTAAATTCGGATGCAATTTCTGTGTTTCATCGTCAATAAGAAGGTCCAAGGGATACAGTAAACCTTAAATAAATCATCGCAATCTAAAACTGCACTCACAGGAGAGGTTCAAATCAGAGAAAGTTAGAGTCTCAGTCCTCTTGTACTTATGTCGGCATTGTGCCTTTTGTATTAATTTCGGATGCAAACTCTGTGTTTCATCGTCAATAAGGAGGTCCAAGGGATTCAGTAAACCTGAAGTGAAGCATCGGAATCGAAAACTGGACTCACAGGAGAACTTCAAATCATAGAAAGTTAGAGTGTCAGTCATCTTGTACTTAAGTCGGCATTGTGATTTTTGAATTTAATTCCGATGCAATATCTGTGTTTCATCGTCAATAAGAAGGTACAAGGGATACAATTAACCTGAAGTGAAGCATCAGAAGCTAAAACTGGGCTCACAGGAGAGGTTCAAATCATAGAAAGTTAGAGTGTCAGTCCTCTTGTACTTAAGTCGGCATTGTACCTTTTGTATTATATTCGGATGCAATTTCTGTGTTTCATCGTCAGTAAGAAGGTGCAAGGTATACAGTAAACCTGAAGTGAAGCATCGGAATCTAAATCTGACCTCACAGGAGAGGTTCGAATCATAGAGAGTGAGAGTGTCAGTCCTCTTGTACTTAAGTCGGCATTGTGCCATTTGTTTTAATTCGGTTGCAATTTCTGTGTTTCATCGTCAATAAGAAGGTCCAAGGGATGCAGTAAACCTGAAGTGAAGCATCGGAATCTAAAACTGGACACACAGGAGAGGTTCAAATCATAGAAAGTGAAAGTGTCAGTCCTCTTGTACTTAAGCCGCCATTGTGCCTTTTGTATTAAATTCGGTTGCAATTTCTGTGTTTCATCGTCAATAAGAAGGTCCAAGGGATACAGTGAACCTGAAGTGAAGCATCGGAATCGAAAACTGGACTCACAGGAGAGGTTCAAATCATAGAAAGTTAGAATGTCAGTCCTCTTGTACTTAAGTCTGCATTGTGCCTTTTGCATTAACTTCGGATGCAATTTCTGTGTTTCATCGTCAATAAGAAGGTGCAAGGTATACAGCAAACCTGAAGTGAAGCATCGGAATCTAAAACTGGACTCACAGGAGAGGTTCAAATCATAGAAAGTTAGAGTGTCAGTCCTCTTGTACTTAAGTCGGCATTGCGCCTTTTGAATTTAATTCCGATGCAATTTCTGTGTTTCATCGTCAATAAGAATGTCCAAGGGATACAGTAAACCTGAAGTGAAGCATCGGAATCTACAACTGGACTCACAGGAGATGTTCAAATCATAGAAAGTTAGAGTGTCAGTCCTCTTGTACCTAAGTCGGCATTGTGCCTTTTGAAGTTAATTCCGATGCTATTTCTGTGTTTCATTGTCAATAAGAAGGTCCAAGGGATACAGTAAACCTGAAGTGAAGCATCGGAATCTAAAAGTGGACTCTCACGAGAGTTTCAAATCATAGAAAGTTAGAATGTCAGTCCTCTTGTACTTAAGTCGGCATTGTGCCTTTTGTGTTACATTCGGATGCAATTTCTGTGTTTCATCGTCAATAAGAAGGAGCAAGGTATACAGTAAACCTGAAGTGAAGCATCGGAATCTTAAACTGGACTCACAGGAGAGGTTCAAATCATAGAAAGTGAGAGTGTCAGTCCTCTTGTACTTAAGTCGGCATTGTGCCATTTGTATTAAATTCGGATGCAATATCTGTGTTTCATCGTCAATAAGAAGGTCCAAGGGATACAGTAAACCTGAAGAGAAGTATCGGAATTTAAAACTGGACTCACAGGAGAGGTTCAAATCATAGAAAGTTCGAGTGTCAGTCCTCTTTTACTTAAGTCAGCATTGTGGCTTTTTAATTTAATTCCGATGCTATTTCTGTGTTTCATTGTCAATAAGAAGGTCCAAGGGATAAAGTAAACCTGAAGTGAAGCATAGGAATCTAAAAGTGGACTCACAGGAGGGGTTCTAATCATAGAAAGTTAGAATGTCATTCCTCTTGTACTTAAGTTGGCATTGTGCCTTTTGTATTACATTCGGATGCAATTTCTGTGTTTCATCGTCAATAAGAAGGTGCAAGGTATACAGTAAACCTGAAGTGAAGCATCGGAATCTTAAACTGGACTCACAGGAGAGGTGCAAATCATAGAAAGTTAGAGTGTCAGTCCTCTTGTACTTAAGTCGGCATTGTACCTTTTGTATTAAATTCGGATGCAAACTCTGTGTTTCATCGTCAATAAGAAGGTGCAAGGTATACAGCAAACCTGAAGTAAAGCATCGGAATCTAAAACTGGACTCACAGGAGAGGTTCAAATCATAGAAAGTTAGAGTGTCAGTCCTCTTGTACTTAAGTCGGCATTGCGCCTTTTGAATTTAATTCCGATGCAATTTCTGTGTTTCATCGTCAATAAGAATGTCCAAGGGATACAGTAAACCTGAAGTGAAGCATCGGAATCTAAAACTGGACTCACAGGAGATGTTCAAATCATAGAAAGTGAGAGTGTCAGTCCTCTCGTACTTAAGTCGCCATTGTGATTTTTGTATTAAATTCGGATGCAATTTCTGTGTTTCATCGTCAATTAGAAGGTCCAAGGGATACAGTAAACCTGAAGTGAAGCATCGGAATCTAAAACTTTAATCACAGGAGAGGTTCAAATCATAGAAAGTGAGAGTGGCAGTCCTCTTGTACTTAAGACGGCATTGTGCCTTTTGAATTTAATTCCGATGCATTTTCTGCGTTTCATCGTCAATAAGAAGGTGCAAGGTATACAGTAGATATGAAGTGAAGCATCGGAATCTAAATCTGACCCACAGGAGAGGTTCGAATCATAGAAAGTGAGAGTGTCAGTCCTCTTGTACTTAAGTCGGCATTGTGAAATTTGTATTAAATTCGTATGCAATTTCTGTGTTTCGTCGTCAATAAGAAGGGCCTAGGGATACAGTAAACCTGAAGTGAAGCATCGGAATCTAAAACTGGACTCACAGGGGAGGTTCAAATCATAGAAAGTGAGAGTGTCAGTACTCTTGTACTTAAGTCGCCATTGTGCCTCTTGTATTAAATTCGGATGCAATTTCTGTTTTCATCGTCAATAAGAAGGTATAAGGAATACAGTAAACCTGAAGTAAAGCATCGGAATCTAAAACTGGACTCACAGGAGAGGTTCAAATCATAGAAAGTGAGAGTGTCAGTCCTCATTTACTGAAGTCGGCATTGTGCGTTTTCATCATCAATAAGAAGGTCCAAGGGATACAGTAAACCTGAAGTGAAGCACCGGTATCTAGAACTGGACTCACAGGAGATGTTCAAATCATAGAAAGTGAGAGTGTCAGTCCTCTTGTACTTAAGCCGCCATTGTGATTTTTGTATTAAATTCGGATGCAATTTCTGTGTTTCATCGTCAATAAGAAGGTCCAAGGGATACAGTAAACCTGAAGTGAAGCATCGGAATCTGAACTGGACTCACAGGAGAGGTGCAAATCGTAGAACGTTAGAGTGTCAGTCCTCTTGTACTTATGTCGGCATTGTACCTTTTGTATTAAATTCGGATGCAAACTCTGTGTTTCATCGTCAATTAGAAGGTCCAAGGGATACAGTAAACCTGAAGTGAAGCATGGGAATGTAAAACTGGACTCACAGGAGAGGTTCAAATCATAGAAAGTGAGAGTATCTGTCCTCTTGTACTTAAGTCGGCATTGTGCCTTTTGAATTTAATTCCGATGCAATTTCTGTGTTTCATCGTCAATAAGAAGCTGCAAGGTATACAGTAAATCTGAAGTGAAGCTTCGGAATCTAAAACTGGACTCACAGGAGAGGTTCAAATCATAGAAAGTTAGAGTGTCAGTCCTCTTGTACTTAAGTCGGCATTGTGCCCTTTGTATTAAATTCGAATGCAAACTTTGTGTTTCATCGTCAATAAGAAGGTCCAAGGGATACAGTAAACCTTAAGTGAAGCATCAGAATTTAAAACTGGACTCTTAGGAGAGGTTCAAATCATTGAAAGTTAGTATGTCAGTCCTCTTGTACTTAAGTCAGCATTGTGCCTTTTGAATTTAATTCCGATGCTTTTTCTGTGTTTCATTGTCAATAAGAAGGTCCAAGGGATACAGTAAACCTGAAGTAAAGCATCGGAATCTAAAACTGGACTCACAGGAGAGGTTCAAATCATAGAAAGTTAGAATGTCAGTCCTCTTGTACTTAAGTCGGCATTGTGCCTTTTGCATTAAATTCGGATGCAATTTCTGTGTTTCGTCGTCAATAAGAAGGTGCAAGGTATACAGCAAACCTGAAGTGAAGCATCGGAATCTAAAACTGGACTCATAGGAGAGGTTCAAATCATAGAAAGTGAGAGTGTCAGTCCTCTTTTACTTAAGTCGGCATTGTGCGTTTTGAATTTGATTCCGATGCAATTTCTGTGTTTCATCGTCAATCAGAAGGTCCAAGGGATACAGTGAACCAGAAATGAAGACTCAGAATCTAAAACTGGACTCACAGGAGATGTTCAAATCACAGAAAGTGAGAGTGTCAGTCCTCTTGTACTTAAGCCGCCATTGTGATTTTTGTATTAAATTCGGATGCAATTTCTGTGTTTTATCGTCAATAAGATGGTCCAAGGGATACAGTAAACCTGAAGTGAAGCATCGGAATCTAAACTGGACTCACAGGAGAGGTGCAAATCATAGAAAGTTAGAGTGTCAGTCCTCTTGTACTTAAGTCGGCATTGTACCTTTTGTATTAAATTCGGATGCAAACTCTGTGTTTCATCGTCAATTAGAAGGTCCAAGGGATACAGTAAACCTGAAGTGAAGCATGGGAATGTAAAACTGGACTCACAGGAGAGGTTCAAATCATAGAAAGTTAGAGTGTCAGTCCTCTTGTACCTAAGTCGGCATTGTGCCTTTTGAAGTTAATTCCGATGCTATTTCTGTGTTTCATTGTCAATAAGAAGGTCCAAGGGATACAGTAAACCTGAAGTGAAGCATCGGAATCTAAAAGTGGACTCTCACGAGAGTTTCAAATCATAGAAAGTTAGAATGTCAGTCCTCTTGTACTTAAGTCGGCATTGTGCCTTTTGTGTTACATTCGGATGCAATTTCTGTGTTTCATCGTCAATAAGAAGGAGCAAGGTATACAGTAAACCTGAAGTGAAGCATCGGAATCTTAAACTGGACTCACAGGAGAGGTTCAAATCATAGAAAGTGAGAGTGTCAGTCCTCTTGTATTTAAGTCGGCATTGTGCCATTTGTATTAAATTCGGATGCAATATCTGTGTTTCATCGTCAATAAGAAGGTCCAAGGGATACAGTAAACCTGAAGAGAAGTATCGGAATTTAAAACTGGACTCACAGGAGAGGTTCAAATCATAGAAAGTTCGAGTGTCAGTCCTCTTTTACTTAAGTCAGCATTGTGGCTTTTTAATTTATTTCCGATGCTATTTCTGTGTTTCATTGTCAATAAGAAGGTCCAAGGGATAAAGTAAACCTGAAGTGAAGCATAGGAATCTAAAAGTGGACTCACAGAAGGGGTTCTAATCATAGAAAGTTAGAATGTCATTCCTCTTGTACTTAAGTTGGCATTGTGCCTTTTGTATTACATTCGGATGCAATTTCTGTGTTTCATCGTCAATAAGAAGGTGCAAGGTATACAGTAAACCTGAAGTGAAGCATCGGAATCTAAAACTGGACTCACAGGAGAGGTTCAAATCATAGAAAGTGAGAGTGTCAGTCCTCTTGTACTTAAGTCGCCATTGTGCCTTTTGTATTAAATTCGGATGCAATTTCTGTGTTTCATCGTCAATAAGAAGGTGCAAGGTATACAGCAAACCTGAAGTAAAGCATCGGAATCTAAAACTGGACTCACAGGAGAGGTTCAAATCATAGAAAGTTAGAGTGTCAGTCCTCTTGTACTTAAGTCGGCATTGCGCCTTTTGAATTTAATTCCGATGCAATTTCTGTGTTTCATCGTCAATAAGAATGTCCAAGGGATACAGTAAACCTGAAGTGAAGCATCGGAATCTAAAACTGGACTCACAGGAGATGTTCAAATCATAGAAAGTGAGAGTGTCAGTCCTCTCGTACTTAAGTCGCCATTGTGATTTTTGTATTAAATTCGGATGCAATTTCTGTGTTTCATCGTCAATTAGAAGGTCCAAGGGATACAGTAAACCTGAAGTGAAGCATCGGAATCTAAAACTTTAATCACAGGAGAGGTTCAAATCATAGAAAGTGAGAGTGGCAGTCCTCTTGTACTTAAGACGGCATTGTGCCTTTTGAATTTCATTCCGATGCAGTTTCTGAGTTTCATCGTCAATAAGAAGGTGCAAGGTATACAGTAGATATGAAGTGAAGCATCGGAATCTAAATCTGACAGACAGGAGAGGTTCGAATCATAGAAAGTGAGAGTGTCAGTCCTCTTGTACTTAAGTCGGCATTGTGAAATTTGTATTAAATTCGTATGCAATTTCTGTGTTTCGTCGTCAATAAGAAGGGCCTAGGGATACAGTAAACCTGAAGTGAAGCATTGGAATCTAAAACTGGACTCACAGGGGAGGTTCAAATCATAGAAAGTGAGAGTGTCAGTACTCTTGTACTTAAGTCGCCATTGTGCCTCTTGTATTAAATTCGGATGCAATTTCTGTTTTCATCGTCAATAAGAAGGTATAAGGAATACAGTAAACCTGAAGTAACGCATCGGAATCTAAAACTGGACTCACAGGAGAGGTTCAAATCATAGAAAGTGAGAGTGTCAGTCCTCATTTACTGAAGTCGGCATTGTGCGTTTTCATCATCAATAAGGAGGTCCAAGGGATACAGTAAACCTGAAGTGAAGCACCGGTATCTAGAACTGGACTCTCAGGAGATGTTCAAATCATAGAAAGTGAGAGTGTCAGTCCTCTTGTACTTAAGCCGCCATTGTGATTTTTGTATTAAATTCGGATGCAATTTCTGTGTTTCATCGTCAATAAGAAGGTCCAAGGGATACAGTAAACCTGAAGTGAAGCATCGGAATCTGAACTGGACTCACAGGAGAGGTGCAAATCGTAGAAAGTTAGAGTGTCAGTCCTCTTGTACTTATGTCGGCATTGTACCTTTTGTATTAAATTCGGATGCAAACTCTGTGTTTCATCGTCAATTAGAAGGTCCAAGGGATACAGTAAACCTGAAGTGAAGCATGGGAATGTAAAACTGGACTCACAGGAGAGGTTCAAATCATAGAAAGTGAGAGTATCTGTCCTCTTGTACTTAAGTCGGCATTGTGCCTTTTGAATTTAATTCCGATGCAATTTCTGTGTTTCACCGTCAATAAGAAGCTGCAAGGTATACAGTAAATCTGAAGTGAAGCTTCGGAATCTAAAACTGGACTCACAGGAGAGGTTCAAATCATAGAAAGTTAGAGTGTCAGTCCTCTTGTACTTAAGTCGGCATTGTGCCCTTTGTATTAAATTCGAATGCAAACTTTGTGTTTCATCGTCAATAAGAAGGTCCAAGGGATACAGTAAACCTTAAGTGAAGCATCAGAATTTAAAACTGGACTCTTAGGAGAGGTTCAAATCATAGAAAGTTAGTATGTCAGTCCTCTTGTACTTAAGTCAGCATTGTGCCTTTTGAATTTAATTCCGATGCTTTTTCTGTGTTTCATTGTCAATAAGAAGGTCCAAGGGATACAGTAAACCTGAAGTAAAGCATCGGAATCTAAAACTGGACTCACAGGAGAGGTTCAAATCATAGAAAGTTAGAATGTCAGTCCTCTTGTACTTAAGTCGGCATTGTGCCTTTTGCATTAAATTCGGATGCAATTTCTGTGTTTCGTCGTCAATAAGATGGTGCAAGGTATACAGCAAACCTGAAGTGAAGCATCGGAATCTAAAACTGGACTCACAGGAGAGGTTCAAATCGTAGAAAGTGAGAGTGTCAGTCCTCTTTTACTTAAGTCGGCATTGTGCGTTTTGAATTTGATTCCGATGCAATTTCTGTGTTTCATCGTCAATCAGAAGGTCCAAGGGATACAGTGAACCAGAAATGAAAACTCAGAATCTAAAACTGGACTCACAGGAGATGTTCAAATCACAGAAAGTGATAGTGTCAGTCCTCTTGTACTTAAGCCGCCATTGTGATTTTTGTATTAAATTCGGATGCAATTTCTGTGTTTTATCGTCAATAAGATGGTCCAAGGGATACAGTAAACCTGAAGTGAAGCACCGGAATCTAAACTGGACTCACAGGAGAGGTGCAAATCATAGAAAGTTAGAGTGTCAGTCCTCTTGTACTTACGTCGGCATTGTGCCTTTTGTATTACATTCGGATGCAATTTCTGTGTTTCATCGTCAATAAGAAGGCGCAAGGTATACAGTAAACCTGAAGTGAAGCATCGGAATCTTAAACTGGACTCACAGGAGAGGTTCAAATCATAGAAAGTGAGAGTGTCAGTCCTCTTGTACTTAAGTCGGCATTGTGCCATTTGTATTAAATTCGGATGCAATATCTGTGTTTCATCGTCAATAAGAAGGTCCAAGGGATACAGTAAACCTGAAGAGAAGTATCGGAATTTCAAACTGGACTCACAGGAGAGGTTCAAATCATAGAAAGTTCGAGTGACAGTCCTCTTTTACTTAAGTCAGCATTGTGGCTTTTTAATTTAATTCCGATGCTATTTATGTGTTTCATTGTCAATAAGAAGGTCCAAGGGATACAGTAAACCTGAAGTGAAGCATGGGAATCTAAAAGTGGACTCACAGGAGGGGTTCTAATCATAGAAAGTTAGAATGTCATTCCTCTTGTACTTAAGTTGGCATTGTGCCTTTTGTATTACATTCGGATGCAATTTCTGTGTTTCATCGTCAATAAGAAGGTGCAAGGTATACAGTAAACCTGAAGTGAAGCATCGGAATCTAAAACTGGACTCACAGGAGAGGTTCAGATCATAGAAAGTGAGAGTGTCAGTCCTCTTGTACTTAAGTCGCCATTGTGCCTTTTGTATTAAATTCGGATGCAATTTCTGTGTTTCATCGTCAATAAGAAGGTCCAAGGGATACAGCAAACCTGAAGTGAAAAATCGGAATCCAAAACTGGACTCACAGGAGAGGTTTAAATCATAGAAAGTTAGAGTGTCAGTCCTCTTGTATTTAAGTCGGCATTGTGCCTTTTGTATTAAATTCGGATGCAAACTCTGTGTTTCATCGTCAATAAGAAGGTGCTATTTATACAGTAAACCTTAAATAAATCATCGGAATCTAAAACTGGACTCACAGGAGAGGTTCAAATCAAAGAAAGTTAGAGTGTCAGTCCTCTTGTACTTATGTCGGCATTGTGCCTTTTGTATTAATTTCGGATGCAAACTCTGTGTTTCATCGTCAATAAGGAGGTCCAAGGGTTTCAGTAAACCTGAAGTGAAGCATCGGAATCTAAAACTGGACTCACAGAAAAACTTCAAATCATAGAAAGTTAGAGTGTCAGTCATCTTGTACTTAAGTCGGCATTGTGATTTTTGAATTTAATTCCGATGCAATTTCTGTGTCTCATCGTCAATAAGAAGGTACAAGGGATACAGTAAACCTGAAGTGATGCATCGGACTCTAATACTGGACTCACAGGAGAGGTTCAAATCATAGAAAGTTAGAGTGTCAGTCCTCTTTTACTTAAGTCGGCATTGTGCCTTTTGAATTTAATCCCGATGCTATTTCTGTGTTTCATTGTCAATAAGAAGGTCCAAGGGATACAGTAAACCTGAAGTGAAGCAAGGGAATCTAAATCAGGACCCACAGGAGAGGTTCTAATCATAGAAAGTTAGAATGTCAGTCCTCTTGTACATAAGTTGGCATTGTGCCTTTTGTATTACATTCGGATGCAATTTCTGTGTTTCATCGTCAATAAGAAGGTGCAAGGTATACAGTAAACCTGAAGTGAAGCATCGGAATCTAAAACTGGACTCACAGGAGAGGTTCAAATCATAGTAAGTGAGAGTGTCAGTTCTCTTCTACTTAGCTCGGCATTGTGCCTTTTGAATTTAATTCCGATGCAATTTCTGTGTTTCATCGTCAATAAGAAGGTACAAGGGATACAGTAAAACTGAAATGAAGCATCGGAATCTAAAACAGGACTCACAGGAGAGATTCAAATCATAGAAAGTTAGAGTGTCTCTCCTCTTGTACCTAATTCGGTATTGTGCCTTTTGTATTAAATTCGGATGCAATTTCTGTGTTTCATCGTCAATAAGAAGGTCCAAGGGATACAGTAAACCTGAAGTGATGCATCGGACTCTAAAACTGGACTCACAGGAGTGGTTCAAATCATAGAAAGTTAGAATGTCAGTCCTCTTGTACTTAAGTCGGCATTGTGCTTTTTGTATTGAATTCGAATGCAATTTCTGTGTTTCATCGTCAATAAGAAGGTGCACAGTATACAGTAAACCTGATGATAAGCATTGGAATCTGAAACTGGAGTCACTGGAGAGATTCAAATCATAGAAAGTGAGAGTGTCAGTCCTCTTGTACTTAAGTCGGCATTGTGGCATTTGTATTAAATTCGAATGCAATTTCTGTGTTTCATCGTCAATAAGAAGGTCCAAGGGATACAGTAAACCTGAAGTGAAGCATCGGAATCCAAAACTGGACTCACAGGAGAGGTTCGAATCATAGAAAGTTAGAGTGTCAGTCCTCTTCTATTTAAGTCGGCATTGTGCCTCTTGTATTACATTCGGATGCAAAATCTGTATCTCATCGTCAATAAGAAGGTGCAAGGTATACAGTAAACCTGAAGTGAAGCATCGGAATCTAAAACTGGACTCACAGGAGAGGTTCAAGTCACAGAAAGTGAGAGTGTCAGTCCTCTTGTACTTAAGTCGACATTGTGCCATTTGTATTAAATTCGGATGCAATTTCTGTGTTTCATCGTCAATAAAAAGGTCCAAAGGATACAGTAAAACTGAAGTGAAGCATCGGAATCTAAAACTGGACTCACAGGAGAGAATCAAATCATAGAAAGTTAGAGTGTCAGTCCTCTTTTACTTAAGTCGGCATTGTGCCTTTTGAATTTAATCCCGATGCTATTTGTGTGTTTCATTGTCAATAAGAAGGTCCAAGGGATACAGTAAACCTGAAGTGAAGCAAGGGAATCTAAATCAGGACCCACAGGAGAGGTTCTAATCATAGAAAGTTAGAATGTCAGTCCTCTTGTACTTAAGTCGGTATTGTGCCTTTTGTATTAAATTCGGATGCAATTTCTGTGTTTCATCGTCAATAAGAAGGTCCAAGGGATACAGTAAACCTGAAGTGAAGCATCGGAATCTAAAACTGGACTCACAGAAGAAGTTCAAATCATAGAAAGTTAGAGTGTCAGTCATCTTGTACTTAAGTCGGCATTGTGATTTTTGAATTTAATTCCGATGCAATTTCTGTGTTTCATCGTCAATAAGAAGGTCCAAGGGATACAGTTAACCTGAAGTGAAGCATCAGAAGCTAAAACTGGGCTCACAGGAGAGGTTCAAATCATAGAAAGTGAGAGTGTCAGTCCTTTTGTACTTAAGTCGGCATTGTGCCATTTGTATTAAATTCGGGTGCAATTTCTGGGTTTCATCGTCAATAAGAAGGTCCAAGGTGTACAGTAAACCTGAATTGAAGCATCGGAATCAAAAACTTGACTCACAGGAAAGGTTCAAATCATAGAAAGTAAGAGTATCAGACCTCTTGTACTTAAGTCGGCATTGTGGCATTTGTATTAAATTTGGATGCAATTTCTGTGTTTCATCGTCAATAAGAAGGTCTAAGGGATACAATAAACCTGAAGTGAAGCATCGGAATCTAAAACTGGACTCACAGGACAGGTTCAAATCATAGAAAGTTAGAATGTCTGTCCTCTTGTACTTAAGTCGGCATTGTGCTTTTTGTATTGAATTCGAATGCAATTTCTGTGTTTCATCGTCAATAAGAAGGTGCACAGTATACAGTAAACCTGAAGAGAAGCATCGGAATCTAAAACTGGACTCACTGGAGAGGTTCAAATCATATAAAGTGAGAGTGTCAGTCCTCTTGTACTTAAGTCGGCATTGTGGCATTTGTATTAAATTCGAATGCAATTTCTGTGTTTCATCGTCAATAAGAAGGTCCAAGGGATACAGTAAACCTGAAGTGAAGCATCGGAATCCAAAACTGGACTCACAGGAGAGGTTCAAATCATAGAAAGTTAGAGTGTCAGTCCTCTTGTATTTAAGTCGGCATTGTGCCTTTTGTATTAAATTCGGATGCAAACTCTGTATCTCATCGTCAATAAGAAGGTGCAAGGTATACAGTAAACCTGAAGTGAAGCATCGGAATCTAAAACTGGACTCACAGGAGAGGTTCAAGTCATAGAAAGTGAGAGTGTCAGTCCTCTTAAACTTAAGTCGACATTGTGCCATTTGTATTAAATTCGGATGCAATTTCTGTGTTTCATCGTCAATAAAAAGGTCCAAGGGATACAGTAAAACTGAAGTGAAGCATCGGAATCTAAAACTGGACTCACAGGAGAGAGTCAAATCATAGAAAGTTAGAGTGTCAGTCCTCTTTTACTTAGGTCGGCATTGTGCCTTTTGAATTTAATTCCGATGCTATTTCTGTGTTTCATTGTCAATAAGAAGGTCCAAGGGATACAGTAAACCTGAAGTGAAGCAAGGGAATCTAAATCAGGACTCACAGGAGAGGTTCTAATCATAGAAAGTTAGAATGTCAGTCCTCTTGTACTTAAGTCGGCATTGTGCCTTTTGTATTAAATTCAGATGCAATTTCTGTGTTTCATTGTCAATAAGAAGGTGCAAGGTAGACAGTAAACGTGAAGTGAAGCATCGGAATCGAACACTAGACTCACAGGAAAGTTTCAAATCATAGAAAGTTGGAATGTCAGACCTCTTGTACTTAAGTCGGCATTGTGCCTTTTGCATTGAATTCGGATGCAATTTCTGTGTTTCATCGTCAATAAGAAGGTGCAAGGTATACAGTAGACATCAAGAGAAGCATCGGAATCTAAAACTGGACTCACTGGAGAGGTTCAAATCAGAGAAAGTGAAAGTGTCAGTCCTCTTGTAATTAAGTCGGCATTGTGGAATTTGTATTAAATTCGGATGCAATTTCTGTGTTTCATCGTCAATAAGAAGGTCCAAGGGATACAGTAAACCTGAAGTAAAGCATCGGAATCAAAAACTCGACTCACAGGAGAGGTTCAAATCATAGAGAGGGAGAGTGTCAGTCCTCTTGTACTTTAGTCGCCATTGTGATTTTTGTATTAAATTCGAATCCAATTCCTGTGTTACATCGTCAATAAGAAGGTCTTAGGGATACAGTAAACCTGAAGTGAAGCATCGGAATCAAAAACTGGACTCACAGGAGAGATTCAAATCATAGAAAGTTAGAGTGTCACTCCTCTTGTACTTAAGTCGGTATTGTGCCTTTTGTATTACATTCGGATGCAATTTCTGTGTTTCATCATCAATAAGAAGGTCCAAAGGATACAGTAAACATTAAGTGATGCATCGGAATCTAAAACTGGACTCGCAAAAGAGGTTCAAATCATAGAATGTCAAAGTGTCAGCCCTCTTGTACTTAAGTCGGCATTGTGCCATTTGTATTAAATTCGGATGCAATTTCTGTGTTTCATCGTCAATAAGAATGTCCAAGGGATACAGTAAACCTAAGGTGAAGCATCGGAATCTAAAACTGGACTCACAGGAGATGTTCAAATCATAGAAAGTGAAAGTGTCAGTCCTCTTGTACTTAAGTCGCCATTGTGCCTTTTGTATTAAATTCGGATGCAATTTCTGTGTTTCATCGTCAATAAGAAGGTCCAAGGGATACAGTAAACCCGAAGTAAAGCATCGGAATCCAAAACTGGACTCACAGGAGAGGTTCAAATCGTAGAAAGTAAGAGTGTCAGTCCTCTTGTACTTAAGTCGGCATTGTGCCTCTTGTATTAAATTCGGATGCAAACTCTGTGTTTCATCGTCAATAAGAAGGTCCATGGGATATAGTAAACATGAATGAAGCATCGGAATCTAAAACTGGACTCACAGGAAAGGTTCAAATCATAGAAAGTTAGAGTGTCAGTCCTCTTGTACTTAAGTCAGCATTGTGCCTTTTGAATTTAATTCCGATGCAATTTCTGTGTTTCATCGTCAATAAGAAGGTCCAAGGGATACAGTAAACCTGAAGTGAAGCATCGGAATCTAAAACTAGACTCACAGGAGAGGTTCAAATCATAGAAAGTGAGAGTGTCAGTCCTCTTTTACTTAAGTCGGCATTGTGCGTTTTGAATTTGATTCCGATGCAATTTCTGTGTCTCATCGTCAATCAGAAGGTCCAAGGGATACAGTGAACCAGAAGTGAAGCGTCGGAATCTAAAACTGGACTCACAGGAGATGTTCAAATCATAGAAAGTGAGAGTGACAGTCCTCTTGTACTTAAGTCGCCATTGTGATTTTTGTATTAAATTCGGATGCAATTTCTGTGTTTCATCGTCAATAAGAAGGTCCAAGGGATACAGTAAACCTGAAGTGAAGCATCGGAATCTAAAACTGGACTCACAGGAGAGGTTCAAATCATAGAAAGTTAGAGTGTCAGTCCTCTTGTACTTAAGTCGGCATTGTGCCATTTGTTTTAAATTCGGATGCAATTTCTGTGTTTCATCGTCAATAAGAAGGTCCAAGGGATGCAGTAAACCTGAAGTGAAGCATCGGAATCTAAAACTGGACTCACAGGAGAGGTTCAAATCATAGAAAGTGAAAGTGTCAGTCCTCTTGTACTTAAGCCGCCATTGTGCCTTTTGTATTATATTCGGTTGCAATTTCTGTGTTTCATCGTCAATAAGAAGGTCCAAGGGATACAGTAAAACTGAAGTGAAGCATCGGAATCAAAAACTGGACTCACAGGAGAGATTCAAATCATAGAAAGTTAGAGTGTCACTCCTCTTGTACTTAAGTCGGTATTGTGCCTTTTGTATTAAATTCGGATGCAATTTCTGTGTTTCATCATCAATAAGAAGGTCCAAGGGATACAGTAAACATTAAGTGAAGCATCGGAATCTAAAACTGGACTCGCAAAAGAGTTTCAAATCATAGAATGTCAGAGTGTCAGCCCTCTTGTACTTAAGTCGGCATTATGCCATTTGTATTAAATTCAGATCCAATTTCTGTGTTTCATCGTCAATAAGAATGTCCAAGGAATACAGTAAACCTAAGGTGAAGCATCGGAATCTAAAACTGGACGCACAGGAGATGTTCAAATCATAGAAAGTGAAAGTGTCAGTCCTCTTGTACTTAAGTCGTCATTGTGCCTTTTGTATTAAATTCGGATGCAATTTCTGTGTTTCATCGTCAATAAGAAGGTCCAAGGGATACAGTAAACCTGAAGTGAAGCATCGGAATCCAAAACTGGACTCACAGGAGAGGTTCAAATCATAGAAAGTTAGAGTGTCAGTCCTCTTGTACTTAAGTCGACATTGTGCCTCTTGTATTAAATTCGAATGCAAACTCTGTGTTTCATCGTCAATAAGAAGGTCCAAGGGATATAGTAAACCTGAAGTGAAGCATCGGAATCTAAAACTGGACTCACAGGAAAGGTTCAAATCATAGAAAGTTAGAGTGTCAGTCCTCTTGTACATAAGTCAGCATTGTGCCTTTTGAATTTAATTCCGATGCAATTTCTGTGTTTCATCGTCAATAAGAAGGTCCAAGGGATACAGTAAACCTGAAGTGAAGCATCGGAATCTAAAACTGGACTCACAGGAGAGGTTCAAATCATAGAAAGTGAGAGTGTCAGTCCTCTTTTACTTAAGTCGGCATTGGGCGTTTTGAATTTGATTCCGATGCAATTTCTGTGTTTCATCGTCAATCAGAAGGTCCAAGGGATACAGTGAACCAGAAGTGAAGCGTCGGAATCTAAAACTGGACTCACTGGAGATGTTCAAATCATAGAAAGTGAGAGTGTCAGTCCTCTTGTACTTAAGTCGCCATTGTGATTTTTGTATTAAATTCGGATGCATTTTCTGTGTTTCATCGTCAATAAGAAGGTCCAAGGGATACAGTAAACCTGAAGTGAAGCATCGGAATCTAAAACTGGACTCACAGGAGAGGTTCAAATCATAGAAAGTTAGAGTGTCAGTCCTCTTATACTTAAGTCGGCATTGTACCTTTTGTATTAAATTCGGATGCAATTTCTGTGTTTCATCGTCAGTAAGAAGGTGCAAGGTATACAGTAAACCTGAAGTGAAGCATCGGAATCTAAATCTGACCTCACAGGAGAGGTTCGAATCATAGAGAGTGAGAGTGTCAGTCCTCTTGTACTTAAGTCGGCATTGTGCCATTTGTTTTAAATTCGGATGCAATTTCTGTGTTTCATCGTCAATAAGAAGGTCCAAGGGATGCAGTAAACCTGAAGTGAAGCATCGGAATCCAAAACTGGACTCACAGGAGAGATTCAAATCATAGATAGTTAGAGTGTCACTCCTCTTGTACTTAAGTCGGTATTGTGCCTTTTGTATTAAATTCGGATGCAATTTCTGTGTTTCATCATCAATAAGAAGGTCCAAGGGATACAGTAAACATTAAGTGAAGCATCGGAATCTAAAACTGGACTCGCAAAAGAGGTTCAAATCATAGAATGTCAGAGTGTCAGCCCTCTTGTACTTAAGTCGGCATTGTGCCATTTGTATTAAATTCGGATCCAATTTCTGTGTTTCATCGTCAATAAGAATGTCCAAGGGATACAGTAAACCTGAGGTGAAGCATCGGAATCTAAAACTGGACTCACAGGAGATGTTCAAATCATAGAAAGTGAAAGTGCCAGTCCTCTTGTACTTAAGTCGCCATTGTGCCATTTGTATTAAATTCGGATGCAATTTCTGTGTTTCATCGTCAATAAGAAGGTCCAAGGGATACAGTAAACCTGAAGTGAAGCATCGGAATCCAAAACTGGACTCACAGGAGAGGTTCAAATCATAGAAAGTTAGAGTGTCAGTCCTCTTGTACTTAAGTCGGCATTGTGCCTCTTGCATTAAATTCGGATGCAAACTCTGTGTTTCATCGTCAATAAGAAGGTCCAAGGGATATAGTAAACCTGAAGTGAAGCATCGGAATCTAAACCTGGACTCACAGGAAAGGTTCAAATCATAGAAAGTTAGAGTGTCAGTCCTGTTGTACTTAAGTCAGCATTGTGCCTTTTGAATTTAATTCCGATGCAATTTCTGTGTTTCATCGTCAATAACAAGGTTCAAGGGATACAGTAAACCTGAAGTGAAGCTTCGGAATCTAAAACTGGACTCACAGGAGAGCTTCAAATCATAGAAAGTGAGAGTGTCAGTCCTCTTTTACTTAAGTCGGCATTGTGCGTTTTGAATTTGATTCCGATGCAATATCTGTGTTTCATCGTCAATCAGAAGGTCCAAGGGATACAGTGAACCAGAAGTGAAGCGTCGGAATCTAAAACTGGACTCACAGGAGATGTTCAAATCATAGAAAGTGAGAGTGTCAGTCCTCTTGTACTTAAGTCGCCATTGTGATTTTTGTATTAAATTCGGATGCAATTTGTGTGTTTCATCGTCAATTAGAAGGTCCAAGGGATACAGTAAACCTGATGTGACGCATCGGAATCTAAAACTGGAATCACAGGAGAGGTTCAAATCATAGAAAGTGGGAGTGGCAGTCCTCTTGTACTTAAGACGGCATTGTGCCTTTTGAATTTAATTCCGATGCATTTTCTGAGTTTCATCGTCAATAAGAAGGTGCAAGGTATACAGTAGATATGAAGTGAAGCATCGGAATCTAAATCTGACCCACAGGAGAGGTTAGAATCAAAGAAAGTGAGAGTGTCAGTCCTCTTGTACTTAAGTCGGCATTGTGAAATTTGTATTAAATTCGGATGCAATTTCTGTGTTTCGTCGTCAATAAGAAGGTCCAAGGGATACAGTAAACCTGAAGTGAAGCATCGGAATCTAAAACTGGACTCACAGGGGAGGTTCAAATCATAGAAAGTGAGAGTGTCAGTACTCTTGTACTCAAGTCGCCATTGTGCCTCTTGTATTAAATTAGGATGCAATTTCTGTTTTCATCGTCAATAAGAAGGTCGAAGGGATACAGTAAACCTGAAGTAAAGCATCGGAATCTAAAACTGGACTCACAGGAGAGGTTCAAATCATAGGAAGTGAGAGTGTCAGTCCTCATTTACTGAAGTCGGCATTGTGCGTTTTAATTTTAATTCCGATGCTATATCTGTGTTTCATCGTCAATAAGAAGGTCCGAGGGATACAGTAAACCTGAAGTGAAGCACCGGTATCTAGAACTGGACTCACAGGAGATGTTCAAATCATAGAAAGTGAGAGTGTCAGTCCTCTTGTACTTAAGCCGCCATTGTGATTTTTGTATTAAATTCGGATGCAATTTCTGTGTTTCATCGTCAATAAGAAGGTCCAAGGGATACAGTAAACCTGAAGTGAAGCATCGGAATCTAAACTGGACTCACAAGAGAGGTGCAAATCATAGAAAGTTAGAGTGTCAGTCCTCTTGTACTTATGTCGGCATTGTACCTTTTGTATTAAATTCGGATGCAAACTCTGTGTTTCATCGTCAATTAGAAGGTCCAAGGGATACAGTAAACCTGAAGTGAAGCATGGGAATGTAAAACTGGACTCATAGGAGAGGTTCAAATCATAGAAAGTGAGAGTATCTGTCCTCTTGTACTTAAGTCGGCATTGTGCCTTTTGAATTTAATTCCGATGCAATTTCTGTGTTTCATCGTCAATAAGAAGCTGCAAGGTATACAGTAAATCTGAAGTGAAGCTTCGGAATCTAAAACTGGACTCACAGGAGAGGTTCAAATCATAGAAAGTTAGAGTGTCAGTCCTCTTGTACTTAAGTCGGCAATGTGCCCTTTGTATTAAATTCGAATGCAAACTCTGTGTTTCATCGTCAATAAGAAGGACCAAGGGATACAGTAAACCTTAAGTGAAGCATCAGAATTTAAAACTGGACTCACAGGAGAGGTTCAAATCATAGAAAGTGAGAGTATCTGTCCTCTTGTACTTAATTCGGAATTGTGCCTTTTGAATTTAATTCCGATGCAATTTCTGTGTTTCATCGTCAATAAGAAGCTGCAAGGTATACAGTAAATCTTAAGTGAAGCTTCCGAATCTAAAACTGGACTCACAGGAGAGGTTCAAATCATAGAAAGTTAGAGTGTCAGTCCTCTTGTACTTAAGTCGGCATTGTTCCTTTTGTATTAAATTCGGATGCAATTTCTGTGTTTCATCGTCAGTAAGAAGGTGCAAGGTATACAGTAAACCTGAAGTGAAGCATCGGAATCTAAATCTGACCTCACAGGAGAGGTTCGAATCATAGAGAGTGAGAGTGTCAGTCCTCTTGTACTTATGTCGGCATTGTGCTATTTGTTTTTAAATTCGGATGCAATTTCTGTGTTTCATCGTCAATAAGAAGGTCCAAGGGATGCAGTAAACCTGAAGTGAAGCATCGGAATCCAAAACTGGACTCACAGGAGAGATTCAAATCATAGAAAGTTAGGGTGTCACTCCTCTTGTACTTAAGTCGGTATTGTGCCTTTTGTATTAAATTCGGATGCAATTTCTGTGTTTCATCATCAATAAGAAGGTACAAGGGATACAGTAAACATTAAGTGAAGCATCGGAATCTAAAACTGGACTCGCAAAAGAGGTTCAAATCATAGAATGCCAGAGTGTCAGCCCTCTTGTACTTAAGTCGGCATTGTGCCATTTGTATTAAATTCGGATCCAATTTCTGTGTTTCATCGTCAATAAGAATGTCCAAGGGATACAGTAAACCTGAGGTGAAGCATCGGAATCTAAAACTGGACTCACAGGAGATGTTCAAATCATAGAAAGTGAAAGTGCCAGTCCTCTTGTACTTAAGTCGCCATTGTGCCTTTTGTATTAAATTCGGATGCAATTTCTGTGTTTCATCGTCAATAAGAAGGTCCAAGGGATACAGTAAACCTGAAGTGAAGCATCGGAATCCAAAACTGGACTCACAGGAGAGGTTCAAATCATAGAAAGTTAGAGTGTCAGTCCTCGTGTACTTAAGCCGGCATTGTGCCTCTTGCATTAAATTCGGATGCAAACTCTGTGTTTCATCGTCAATAAGAAGGTCCAAGGGATATAGTAAACCTGAAGTGAAGCATCGGAATCTAAAACTGGACTCACAGGAAAGGTTCAAATCATAGAAAGTTAGAGTGTCAGTCCTCTTGCACTTAAGTCAGCATTGTGCCTTTTGAATTTAATTCCGATGCAATTTCTGTGTTTCATCGTCAATAACAAGGTTCAAGGGATACAGTAAACCTGACGTGAAGCATCGGAATCTAAAACTGGACTCACAGGAGAGGTTCAAAGCATAGAAAGTGAGAGTGTCAGTCCTCTTTTACTTAAGTCGGCATTGTGCGTTTTGAATTTGATTCCGATGCAATTTCTGTGTTTCATCGTCAATCAGAAGGTCCAAGGGATACAGTGAACCAGAAGTGAAGCGTCGGAATCTAAAACTGGACTCACAGGAGATGTTCAAATCATAGAAAGTGAGAGTGTCAGTCCTCTTGTACTTAAGTGGCCATTTAGATTTTTGTATTAAATTCGGATGCAATTTCTGTGTTTCATCGTCAATAAGAAGGTCCAAGGGATACAGTAAACCTGAAGTGAAGCATCGGAATCTAAAACTGGACTCACAGGAGAGGTTCAAATCATAGAAAGTTAGAGTGTCAGTCCTCTTGTACTTAAGTCGGCATTGTACCTTTTGTATTATATTCGGATGCAATTTCTGTGTTTCATCGTCAGTAAGAAGGTGCAAGGTATACAGTAAACCTGAAGTGAAGCATCGGAACCTAAATCTGACCTCACAGGAGAGGTTCGAATCATAGAGAGTGAGAGTGTCAGTCCTCTTGTACTTAAGTCGGCATTGTGCCATTTGTTTTAAATTCGGATGCAATTTCTGTGTTTCATCGTCAATAAGAAGGTCCAAGGGATACAGTAAACCTGAAGTGAAGCATCGGAATCTAAAACTGGACTCACAGGAGATGTTCAAATCATAGAAAGTGAGAGTGTCAGTCCTCTTGTACTTAAGTCGCCATTGTGATTTTTGTATTAAATTCGGATGCAATTTCTGTGTTTCATCGTCAATTAGAAGGTCCAAGGGATACAGTAAACCTGAAGTGAAGCATCGGAATCTAAAACTGGAATCACAGGAGAGGTTCAAATCATTTAAAGTGAGAGTGGCAGTCCTCTTGTACTTAAGACGGCGTTGTGCCTTTTGAATTAATTTCCGATGCATTTTCTGAGTTTCATCGTCAATAAGAAGGTGCAAGGTATACAGTAGATATGAAGTGAAGCATCGGAATCTAAATCTGACCCACAGGAGAGGTTAGAATCAAAGAAAGTGAGAGTTTCAGTCCTCTTGTACTTAAGCCGGCATTGTGAAATTTGTATTAAGTTCGGATGCAATTTCTGTGTTTCGTCGTCAATAAGAAGGTCCAAGGGATACAGTAAACCTGAAGTGAAGCATCGGAATCTAAAACTGGACTCACAGGGGAGGTTCAAATCATAGAAAGTGAGAGCGTCAGTACTCTTGTACTTAAGTCGCCATTGTGCCTCTTGTATTAAATTCGGATGCAATTTCTGTTTTCATCGTCAATAAGAAGGTCCAAGGGATACAGTAAACCTGAAGTAAAGCATCGGAATCTAGAACTGGACTCACAGGAGAGGTTCAAATCATAGAAAGTGAGAGTGTCAGTCCTCATTTACTGAAGTCGGCATTGTGCGTTTTAAATTTAATTCCGATGCTATATCTGTGTTTCATCGTCAATAAGAAGGTCCAAGGGATACAGTAAACCTGAAGTGAAGCACCGGTATCTAGAACTGGACTCACAGGAGATGTTCAAATCATAGAAAGTGAGAGTGTCAGTCCACTTGTACTTAAGCCGCCATTGTGATTTTTGTATTAAATTCGGATGCAATTTCTGTGTTTCATCGTCAATAAGAAGGTCCAAGGGATACAGTAAACCTGAAGTGAAGCATCGGAATCTAAACTGGACTCACAAGAGAGGTGCAAATCATAGAAAGTTAGAGTGTCAGTCCTCTTGTGCTTATGTCGGCATTGTACCTTTTGTATTAAATTCGGATGCAAACTCTGTGTTTCATCGTCAATTAGAAGGTCCAAGGGATACAGTAAACCTGAAGTGAAGCATGGGAATGTAAAACTGGACTCACAGGAGGGGTTCAAATCATAGAAAGTGTGAGTATCTGTCCTCTTGTACTTAAGTCGGCATTGTGCCTTTTGAATTTAATTCCGATGCAATTTCTGTGTTTCATCGTCAATAAGAAGCTGCAAGGTATACAGTAAATCTGAAGTGAAGCTTCGGAATCTAAAGTTGGACTCACAGGAGAGGTTCAAATCATAGAAAGTTAGAGTGTCAGTCCTCTTGTACTTAAGTCGGCAATGTGCCCTTTGTATTAAATTCGGATGCAATTTCTGTGTTTCATCGTCAATAAGAAGCTGCAAGGTATACAGTAAACCTGAAGTTAAGCATCGGAATCTAAAACTGGACTCACAGGAGATGTTCAAATCATAAAAAGTGAGATTGTCGGTCCGCTTGTACTAAAGTCGCCATTGTGATTTTTGTATTAAATTCAGATGTAATTTCTGTGTTTCATCGTCAATAATTAGGTCCAAGGGATACAGTAAACCTGAAGTGAAGCATCGGAATCTAAAACTAGACTCACAGGAGAGGTGCAAATCATAGAAAGTTAGAGTGTCAGTCCTCTTGTACTTAAGTCGGCATTGTACC
This sequence comes from Schistocerca americana, assembly GCF_021461395.2. Taxonomy (NCBI): domain Eukaryota; kingdom Metazoa; phylum Arthropoda; class Insecta; order Orthoptera; family Acrididae; genus Schistocerca; species Schistocerca americana. Next base: position 4,703,725 of record NC_060128.1, read on the forward strand.
TTTTGTATTAAATTCGGATGCAAACTCCGTGTTTCATCGTCAATTAGAAGGTCCAAGGGATACAGTAAACCTGAAGTGAAGCATCGGAATGTAAAACTGGACTCACACGAGAGGTCCAAATCATAGAAAGTGAGAGTGTCAGTCCTCTTGTACTTAAGTCGGCATTGTGCCTTTTGAATTTAATTCCGATGCAATTTCTGTGTTCCATCGTCAATAAGAAGGTGCAAGGTATACAGTAAGCCTGAAGTGAAGCATCGGAATCTAAAACTGGATTCGCAGGTCGAGGTTCAAATCATAGAATGTTAGAGTGTCAGTCCTCTTTTACTTAAGACGGCATTGTGCCATTTGTATTAAATTCGGATGCGATTTCTGTGTTTTATCGTCAACAAGAAGGTCCAAGGGATACAGTAAACCTGAACTGCAGCATCGGAATCTATATCTGACCTCACAGAAGAGGTTCGAATCATAGAAAGTGAGAGTGTCAGTCCTCTTGTACTTAAGTCGGCATTGTGCCATTTGTATTAAATTCGGATGCAATTTATGTGTTTCATCGTCAATAAGAAGGTCCAAGAGATTGAGTAAACCTGAGGTGAGCATCGGAATCTAAAACTGGACTCACAGGAAAGGTTCAAATCATAGAAAGTTTGAGTGTCAGTCCTCTTGTACTTAAGTCACCATTGTGACTTCTGTATTAATTTCGGATGCAATTTCTGTGTTTCATCATCAATAAGATGGTCCAAGGGATACAGTAAACCTGAAGTGAAGCATCGGAATCTAAAACTGGACTCACAGGAGAGGTTCAAATCATAGAAAGTTAGAGTGTCAGTCCTCTTGTACTTAAGTCGGCATTTTACGTTTTGTATTAAATTCGGATGTTAACTCTGTGTTTCAGCGTCAATTAGAAGGTCCAAGGAATACAGTAAACCTGAAGTGAAGCATCGGAATCTAAAACTGGACTCACAGGAGATGTTCGAATCATAGAAAGTGAGAATGTCAGTCCTCTTGTACTTAAGTCGGCATTGCGCCATTTGTAATAAATTCGGATGCAATTTCTGTGTGTAATCGTTAATAAGAAGGTCCAAGGGATACAGTAAACCTGAGGTGAAGCATCGGAATCTAAAACTGGACTCAGAGAAGAGGTTCAAATCATATAAAGTGAGAGTGTCAGTCCTCTTGTACTTAAGTCACCATTGTGACTTTTGTATTAATTTCGGATGCAATTTCTGTGTTTGATCTCAATAAGAAGGTCCAAGGGATACAGTGAACCTGGTGAAACATCGGAATCTAAAACTGGACTCACTGGAGAGGTTCAAATCTTAGAAAGTGAGAGTGTCACTCCTCTTGTTCTTAAGTCGCCATTGTGCCTTTTGTATTAAATTCGGATGCAATTTCTGTGTGTCATCGTCAATAAGAATGTCCAAGGGATACAGTAAACCTGAAGTAAAGCATCGTAATCGAAAACTGGACTCACAGGAGAGGTTCAAATCATAGAAAGTTAGAGTGTCAGTCCTCTTGTACTTAAGTCGGCATTGTGCCTTTTGTATTAAATTCGGATGCAAACTCTGTGTTTCATCGTCAATAAGAAGGTCCAAGGAATACAGTAAACCTGAAGTGAAGCATCGGAATCTAAAACTGAACTCACAGGGGAGGTTCAAATCATAGAAAAATAGAGTGCCAGTCCTCTTGTACTTAAGTCGGCATTGTGCCTTTTGAATTTAATTCCGATGCTATTTCTGTGCTTCATTGTCAATAAGAAGGTCCAAGGGATACAGTAAACCTGAAGTGAAGCATCGGAATCTAAATCTGACCTCACAGGGGAGGTTCAAATCATAGAAAGTGAGAGTGTCAGTCCTCTTTTACTTAAGTCGGCATTGTGCGTTTTAAATTTAATTCCGATGCAATATCTGTGTTTCATCGTCAATGAGAAGGTCCAAGGGATACAGTGAACCTGAAGTGAAGCATCGGAATCTAAAACTGGACTCACAGGAGATGTTCAAATCATAGAAAGTGAGATTGTCCTACCTCTTGTACTAAAGTCGCCATTGTGATTTTTGTATTAAATTCGGATGTAATATCTGTGTTTCATCGGCAATAAGAAGGTGCAAGGGATACAGTAAACCTGAAGTGAAGCATTGGAATGTAAAACTGGACTCACTGGAGAGGTTCAAATCATAGAAAGTGAGAGTGTCATTCCTCTTTTACTTAAGTCGGCATTGTGCCTTTTGAACTTAATTCCGATGCAATTTCTGTGTTTCATCGTTAATAAGAAGCTGCAAGGTATACAGTAAATCTGAAGTGAAGCTTCGGAATCTAAAACTGGACTCACAGGAGAGGTTCAAATCATAGAAAGTGAGAGTGTTAGTCCTCTTCTACTTAGGTCGGCACTGTGCCTTTTGAATTTAATTCCGATGCAATTTCTGTGTTTCATCGTCAATTAAGAAGGTCCAAGGGATACAGTAAACCTGAAGTGAAGCATCGGAATCTAAAACTGGACTCACAGGAGAGGTTCGAATCATAGAAAGTGAGAGTGTCAGTCCTCTTGCACTTATGTCGGAATTGTGCCTTTTGTTTAAAATCGGATGCAATTTCTGTGTTTCATCGTCAATAAGAAGGTCCAAGGGATACAGTAAACCTGAAGTGATGCATCGGAATCTAAAACTGGATTCACAGGAGAGGTTCAAATCATAGAATGTTAGAGTGTCAGTCCTCTTTTACTTAAGACGGCATTGTGCCATTTGTATTAAATTCGGATGCGATTTCTGTTTTTTATCGTCAACAAGAAGGTCCAAGGGATACAGTAAACCTGAAGTTAAGCATCGGAATCTAAATCTGACCTCACAGGAGAGGTTCGAATCACGGAAAGTGAGAGTGTCAGTTCTCTTGTACTTAAGTCGGCATTGTGCCATTTGTATTAAATTCGGATGCAATTTCTGTGTTTCATCGTCAATAAGAAGGTACAAGGGATACAGTAAACCTGAAGTGAAGCATCGGAATCTAAAACTGGACTCACAGGAGATGTTCAAATCATAGAAAGTGAGATTGTCGGTCCTCTTGTACTAAAGTCGCCATTGTGATTTTTGTATTAAATTCAGATGTAATTTCTGTGTTTCATCGTCAATAAGAAGGTCCAAGGGATACAGTAAACCTGAAGTGAAGCATCGGAATCTAAAACTGGACTCACAGGAGCGGTACAAATCGTAGAAAATTAGAGTGTCAGTCCTCTTGTACTTAAGCCGGCATTGTACCTTTTGTATTAAATTCGGATGCAAACTCTGTGTTTCATCGTCAATTAGAAGGTCCAAGGGATACAGTAAACCTGAAGTGAAGCGTCGGAATGTAAAACTGGACTCACACGAGAGGTTCATATCATAGAAAGTGAGAGTGTCAGTCCTCTTGTAATTAAGTAGGCATTGTGCCTTTTGAATTTAATTCCGATGCAATTTCTGTGTTTCATCGTCAATAAGAAGGTGCAAGGTATACAGTAAACCTGAAGTGAAGCATCGGAATCTAAAACTGGATTCGCAGGAGAGGTTCAAATCATAGAATGTTAGAGTGTCAGTCCTCTTTTACTTAAGACGGCATTGTGCCATTTGTATTACATTCGGATGCGTTTTCTGTGTTTTATCGTCAACAAGAAGGTCCAAGGGATACAGTAAACCTGAAGTGAAGCATCGGAATCTAAATCTGACCTCACAGGAGAGGTTCGAATCATAGAAAGAGAAGTGTCAGTCGTCTTGTACTTAAGTCGGCATTGTGCCATTTGTATTAAATTCGGATGCAATTTATGTGTTTCATCGTCAATACGAAGGTCCAAGAGATAGAGTAAACCTGAGGTGAGCATCGGAATCTAAAACTGGACTCACAGGAGAGGTTCAAATCATTGAAAGTTAGAGTGTCAGTCCTCTTGTACTCAAGTCACCATTGTGACTTTTGTATTAATTTTGGATGCATTTTCTGTGTTTCATCATCAATAAGAAGGTCCAAGGGATACAGTAAACCTGAAGTGAAGCATCGGAATCTAAAACTGGACTCACAGGAGAGGTTCAAATCATAAAAAGTTAGAGTGTCAGTCCTCTTGTACTTAAGTCGGCATTTTACCTTTTGTATTAAATTCGGATGTTAACTCTGTGTTTCAGCGTCAATTAGAAGGTCCAAGGAATACAGTAAACCTGAAGTGAAGCATCGGAATCTAAAACTGGACTCACAGGAGATGTTCGAATCATAGAAAGTGAGAGTGTCAGTCCTCTTGTACTTAAGACGGCATTGCGCCATTTGTATTAAATTCGGATGCAATTTCTGTGTGTAATCGTCAATAAGAAGGTCCAAGGGATACAGTAAACCTGAGGTGAAGCATCGGAATCTAAAACTGGACTCAGAGGAGAGGTTCAAATCATATAAAGTGAGAGTGTCAGTCCTCTTTTACTTAAGTCGGCATTGTGCCTTTTGAATTTAATTCCGATGCAATTTCTGTGTTTCATCGTCAATAAGAAGCTGCAAAATATACAGTAAACCTGAAGTGAAGCATCGGAATCTAAAACTGGACTCACACGAGAGGTTCAAATCATAGAAAGTGAAAGTGTTAGTACTCTTCTACTTAGGTCGGCACTGTGCCTTTTGAATTTAGTTGCGATGCAATTTCTGTGTTTCATCGTCAATAAGAACGTCAAAGGGATATAGTAAACCTGAAGTGAAGCATCGGAATCTAGAACTGGACTCACAGGAGATGTTCAAATCATAGAAAGTGAGAGTGTCAGTCCTCTTGTACTTAAGCCACCATTGTGATTTTTGTATTAAATTCGGATGCAATTTCTGTGTTTCATCGTCAATAAGAAGGTCCAAGGGATACAGTAAACCTGAAGTGAAGCATCGGAATCTAAAACTGGACTCACAGGAGAGGTTCAAATCATAGAAAGTTAGAGTGTCAGTCCTCTTGTACTTAAGTCGGCATGTGCCTTTTGAATTTAATTCCGATGCAATATCTGTGTTTCATCGTGAATAAGAAGGTCCAAGGGATACAGTAACCCTGAAGTGAAGCATCGGATTGTAAAACTGGACTCACAGGAGAGGTTCAAATCATAGAAAGTGAGAGTGTCAGTCCTCTTGTCCTTAAGTCGGCATTGTGCCTTTTGAATTTAATTCCGATGCCATTTCTGTGTTTCATCGTCAATAAGAAGGAGCAAGGTATACAGTAAACCTGAAGTGATGCATCGGAATCTAAAACTGGACTCACAGGAGATTTTCAAATCATAGAAAGTGAGAGTGTCAGTCCTCTTGTACTTAAGTCACCATTGTGACTTTTGTATTAATTTCGGATGCAATTTCTGTGTTTCATCGTCAATAAGAAGGTCCAAGGGATACAGTAAACCTGAAGTGAAGCATCGGAATCGAAAACTGGACTCACAGGAGAGGTTCAAATCATAGAAAGTTAGAGTGTCAGTCCTCTAGTACTTAAGTCGGCATTGGGCCTTTTGTATTAAATTCAGGTGCAAACTCTGTGTTTCATCGTCAATAAGAAGGTCCAAGGGATACAGTAAACCTGAAGTGAAGCATCGGTATCTAAAACTGGACTCACAGGAGAGGTTCAAATCACAGAAAGTTAGAATGTCATTCCTCTTGTACTTAAGTCGGCATTGTGCCTTGTGTATTGAATTCGGATGCAATTTCTGTGTTTCATCGTCAATAAGAAGGTCCAAGGGATACAGTAAATCTGAAGTGAAGCATCGGAATCTGAAACTGGACTCACAGGAGATGTTCAAATCATAGAAAGTGAGAGTGTCAGTCCTCTTGTACTTAAGTCGCCATTGTGATTTTTGTATTAAATTCGGATGCAATTTCTGTGTTACATCGTCAATAAGAAGGTCCAAGGGATACAGTAAATCTGAAGTGAAGCATCGGAATCTGAAACTGGACTCACAGGAGATGTTCAAATCATAGAAAGTGAGAGTGTCAGTCCTCTTGTACTTAAGTCGCCATTGTGATTTTTGTATTAAATTCGGATGCAATTTCTGTGTTTCATCATCAATAAGAAAGTCCAAGTGATACAGTAAACCTGAAGTGAGGCGTCGGAATCTAAAACTGGACTCACTGGAGAGGTTCAAATCATAGAAAGTTAGAGTGTCAGTCTTCTTGTACTTAAGTCGGCATTGTACCTTTTGTATTAAATTCGGGTGCAAACTCTGTGTTTCATCGTCAATTAGAAGGTCCAGAGGGATACAGTAAACCTGAAGCGAAGCATCGGAATCTAAAACTGGACTCACAGGAGAGGTTCAAATCCGAGAAAGTGAGAGTGTCAGTCCTCTTGTACTTAAGTCGGAATTGTGCATTTTGAATTTATTTCCGATGCAATTTCTGTGTTTCATCGTCAATAAGAAGGTGCAAGGTATACAGTAAACCTGAAGTGAAGCATCGGAATCTAAATCTGACCTCACAGGAGAAGTTCGAATCATGGAAAAAGAGAGTGTCAGTGCTCTTGTACTTGAGTCGGCATTGTGCCATCTGTATTAAATTCGGATGCAATTTCTGTGTTTCATCGTCAATAAGAAGGTCCAAGGGATACAGTAAACCTGAAGTGAAGCATCGGAATCTAAAACTGGACTCACAGGAGATGTTCAAATCATAGAAAGTTAGAGTGTCAGTCCTCTTGTACTTATGTCGGCATTGTGCCTTTTGAATATAATTCCGATGCTTTTTCTGTGTTTCATTGTCAATAAGAAGGTCCACGGGATACAGTAAACCTGAAGTGAAGCTTCGGAATCTAAAACTGGACTCACAGGAGAGGTTCAAATCATAGAAAGTGAGAGTGTCATGCCTCTTATACTTAAGTCGACATTGTGCCATTTGTATTAAATTCGGATGCAATTTCTGTGTTTCATCGTCAATAAGAAGGTCCCAGGGATACAGTAAACCTGAAGTGAAGCATCGGAATCTAAAACTGGACTCACAGGAGAGGTTCAAATTATAGAAAGTGAGAGTGTCAGTCCTCTTGTACCTAAGTCGCCATTGTGCCTTTTGTATTAAATTCGGATGCAATTTCTGCGTTTCATCGTCAATAAGAAGGTCCAAGGGATACAGTAAACCTGAAGTGAAGCATCGGAATCCAAAACTGGACTCACAGGAGACGTTCAAATCAAAGAATGTTAGAGTGTCAGTCCTCTTGTACTTAAGTCGGCATTGTGCCTTTTGTATGAAATTCGGATGCAAACTCTGTATTTCGTCGTCAATAAGAAGGTCCAAGGGATACAGTAAACCTGAAGTGAAGCATCGGAATCTAAAACTGGACTCACAGGAGAGGTTCAAATCAGAGAAAGTGAGAGTGTCAGTCCACTTATACTTAAGTCGGAATTGTGCCTTTTGAATTTAATTCCGATGCAATTTCTTTTTTTCATCGTCAATACGATGGTGCAAGGTATACAGTAAACCTGAAGTGAAGCATCGGAATCTAAATCTGACCTCACAGGAGAAGTTCGAATCATGGAAAGTGAGAGTGTCAGTGCTCTTGTACTTAAGCCGCCATTGTGCCATTTGTATTAAATTCTGATGCAATTTCTGTGTTTCATCGCAAATAAGAAGGTCCAAGGGATACAGTAAACCTGAAGTGAAGCATCGGAATCTGAAACTGGACTCACAGGAGAGGTTCAAATCATAGAAAGTGAGAGTGTCAGTCCTCTTGTACTTAAGACGCCATTGTGCCTTTTGTATTAAATTCGGTTGCAATTTCTGTGTCTCATCGTCAATAAGAAGGTCCAAGGGATACAGTAAACCTGAAGTGAAGCATCGGAATCCAAAACTGGACTCACAGGAGAGGTTCAAATCATAGAAAGTTAGAGTGTCAGTCCTCTTGTACTTAAGTCGGCATTGTGCCTTTTGTATTAAATTCGGATGCAAACTCGGTGTTTCGTCGTCAATAAGAAGGTCCGAGGGATACAGTAAACCTGAAGTGAAGCATCGGAATCTAAAACTGCACTCACAGGAGAGGGTCAAATCATAGAAAGTTAGAGTGTCAGTCCTCTTGTACTTAAGTCGGCATTGTGCCATTTGAATTTAATTCCGATGCAATTTCTGTGTTTCATCGTCAATAAAAAGGTCCAAGGGATACAGTAAACCTGAAGTGAAGCATCGGAATCTAAAACTGGACTCACAGGAGAGGTTCAAATCATAGAAAGTGAGAGTGTCATTCCTCTTTTGCTTAAGTCGGCATTGTGCGTTTTGAATGTAATTCCGATGCAATTTCTGTGTTTCATCGTCAATAAAAAGGTCCAAGGGATACAGTAAACCTGAAGTGAAGCATCGGAATCTAAAACTGGACTCACAGGAGATGTTCAAATCATAGGAAGTGAGAGTGTCACTCCTCTTGTACTTAAGTCGCCATTGTGATTTTGGTATTAAATTCGGATGCAATTTCTGTTTTTCATCGTCAATAAGAAGGTCCCAGGGATACAGTAAACCTGAAGTGAAGCATCGGTATCTAAAACTGGACTCACAGGAGAGGTTCAAATCATAGAAACTTAGAATGTCATTCCTCTTGTACTTAAGTCGGCATTGTGCCTTGTGTATTAAATTCGGATGCAATTTCTGTGTTTCATCGTCAATAAGGAGGTGCAAGGTATACAGTAAACCTGAAGAGAAGCATCGGAATCTAAAACTAGACTCACAGGAGATGTTCAATTCATAGAAAGTGAGAGTGTCAGTCCTCTTGGACTTAAGTCGACATTGTGCCATTTGTATTAAATTCGGACGCAATTTCTGTGTTCCATCGTCAATAAGAAGGTCCAAGGGATACAGTAAACCTGAAGTGAAGCATCGGAATCTAAAACTGGACTCACAGGAGAGGTTCAAATCATAGCAAGTGAGAGTATCAGTCCTCTTGTACATAAGTCGCCCTTGTGCCTTTTGTATTAAATTCGGATGCAATTTCTGTGTTTCATCGTCAATAAGAAGGTCCAAGGGATACAGTAAATCTGAAGTGAAGCATCGGAATCTGAAACTGGACTCACAGGAGATGTTCAAATCATAGAAAGTCAGAGTGTCAGTGCTCTTGTACTTAAGTCGGCATTGTGCCATTTGTATTAAATTCGGATGCAATTTCTGTGTTTCATCGCCTATAAGAAGGTGCAAGGTATACAGTAAACCTGAAGTGAAGCATCGGAATCTAAATCTGACCACACACTAGAAGTTCGAATCATGGAAAGTGAGAGTGTCAGTGCCCTTGTACTTAAGTCGGCATTGTGCCATTTGTATTAAATTCGGATGCAATTTCTGTGTTTCATCGTCAATAAGACTGTCCAAGGGATACAGTAAACCTGAAGTGAAGCATCGGAATCTAAAACTGGACTCACAGGAGATGTTCAAATCATAGAAAGTTAGAGTGTCAGTCCTCTTGTACTTATGTCGGCCATGTGCCTTTTGAATATAAATCCGATGTTTTTTCTGTGTTTCATTGTCAATAAGAAGGTCCAAGGGATACAGTAAATCTGAAGTGAAGCATCGGAATCTGAAACTGGACTCACAGGAGATGTTCAAATCATAGAAAGTCAGAGTGTCAGTCCTCTTGTACTTATGTCGCCATTGTGATTTTTGTATTCAATTCGGATGCAATTTCTGTGTTTCATCGTCAATAAGAAGGTCCAAGGGTTTCAGTAAACCTGAAGTGAGGCATCGGAATCTAAAACTGGACTCACCGGAGAGGTTCAAATCATAGAAAGTTAGAGTGTCAGTCCTCCTGTACTTAAGTCGGCATTGTACCTTTTGTATTAATTTCGGGTGCAAACTCTGTGTTTCATCGTCAATTAGAAGGTCCAGAGGGATACAGTAAACCTGAAGCGAAGCATCGGAATCTAAAACTGGACTCACAGGAGAGGTTCAAATCATAGCAAGTGAGAGTGTCAGTCCTCTTGTACTTAAGTCGGAATTGTGCCTTTTGAATTTATTTCCGATGCAATTTCTGTGTTTCATCGTCAATAAGAAGGTGCAAGGTATACAGTAAACCTGAAGTGAAGCATCGGAATCTAAATCTGACCACACAGGAGAAGTTCGAATCATGGAAAGTGAGAGTGTCAGTCCTCTTGTACTTAAGTCGGCATTGTGCCATTTGTATTAAATTCGGATGCAATTTCTGTGTTTCATCGTCAATAAGAAGGTCCAAGGGATACAGTAAACCTGAAGTGAAGCATCGGAATCTAAAACTGGACTCACAGGAGAGGTTCAAATCATAGAAAGTGAGAGTGTCAGTCCTCTTGTACCTAAGTCGCCATTGTGCCTTTTGTATTAAATTCGGATGCAATTTCTGTGTTTCATCGTCAATAAGAAGGTCCAAGGGATACAGTAAACCTGAAGTGAAGCATCGGAATCCGAAACTGGACTCACAGGAGACGTACAAATCATAGAATGTTAGAGTGTCAGTCCTCTTGTACTTAAGTCGGCTTTGTGCCTTTTGCATTAAATTCGGATGCAAACTCTGTGTTTCGTCGTCAATAAGAAGGTCCAAGGATACAGTAAACCTGAAGTGAAGCATCGGAATCTAAAACTGGACTCACAGGAGAGGTTCAAATCAGAGAAAGTGAGAGTGTCAGTCCTCTTATACTTAAGTCGGATTTGTGTCTTTTGAATTTAATTCCGATGCAATTTCTGTGTTTCATCGTCAATACGATGGTGCAAGGTATACAGTAAACCTGAAGTGAAGCATCGGAATCTAAATCTGACCTCACAGGAGAAGTTCGAATCATGGAAAGTGAGAGTGTCAGTGCTCTTGTACTTAAGCCGGCATTGTGCCATTTGTATTAAATTCGGATGCAATTTCTGTGTTTCATCGCAAATAAGAAGGTCCAAGGGATACAGGAAAACCTGAAATGAAGCATCGGAATCTAAAACTGGACTCACAGGAGAGGTTCCAGTCATAGAAAGTTAGAATGTCAGTCCTCTTGTACTTTAGTCGGCATTGTGCCTTGTGTATTAAATTCGGATGCAATTTCTGTGTTTGATCGTCAACAAGAAGGTGCAAATTATACAGTAAACCTGAAGTGAAGCATCGGAATCCAAAACTGGACTCACAGGAGAGGTTCATATCATAGATAGTGAGAGTGTCAGTCCTCTTGTACTTAAGTCGACATTGTGCTATTTGTATTAACTTGGGATGCAATTTCTGTGTTTCATCGTCAATAAGAAGGTCCAAGGGATACAGGAAACCTGAAGTGAAGCATCGGAATCTAAAACTGGACTCACAGGAGAGGTTCAAATCATAGAAAGTGAGAGTGTCAGTCCTCTCGTACTTAAGACGCCATTGTGCCTTTTGTATTAAATCCGGTTGCAATTTCTGTGTTTCATCGTCAAAAAGAAGGTCCAAGGGATACAGTAAACCTGAAGTGAAGCATCGGAATCCAAAACTGGACTCACAGGAGAGGTTCAAATCGTAGAAAGTTAGAGTGTCAGTCGTCTTGTACTTAAGTCGGCATTGTGCCTTTTGTATTAAATTCGGATGCAAACTCTGTGTTTCGTCGTCAATAAAAAGGTCCAAGGGATACAGTAAACCTGAAGTGAAGCATCGGAATCTAAAACTGGACTCACAGGAGAGGTTCAAATCATAGAAAGTGAGAGTGTCAGTCCTCTTTTGCTTAAGTCGGCATTGTGCGTTTTGAATTTAATTCCGATGCAATTTCTGTGTTTCATCGTCAATAAAAAGGTCCAAGGGATACAGTAAACCTGAAGTGAAGCATCGGAATCTAAAACTGGACTCACAGGAGATGTTCAAATCATAGAAAGTGAGAGTGTCACTCCTCTTGTACTTAAGTCGCCATTGTGATTTTGGTATTAAATTCGGATGCAATTTCAGTGTTTCATCGTCAATAAGAAGGTCCAAGGGATACAGTTAACCTGAAGTGAAGCATCGGAATCTAAAACTGGACTCACAGGAGAGGTTCAAATCATAGAAAGTTAGTGTGTCAGTCCACTTGTCCTTACGTCAGCATTGTACCTTTTGTATTAAATTCGGATGCAAACTCTGTGTTTCATCGTCAATTAGACGGTCCAAGGGATACAGTAAACCTGAAGTGAAGCATCGGAATCTAAAACTGGACTCACAGGAGAGGTTTAAATCATAGAAAGTGAGAGTGTCAGTCCTCTTGTACTTAAGACGGCATTGTGCCTTTTGAATTTTATTCCGATGCAATTTCTGCTTTTCATCGTCAATAAGAAAGTGCAAGGTATACAGTAAACCTGAAGTGAAGCATCGGAATCTAAATCTGACCTCACAGGAGAGGTTCGAATCATAGAAAGTGAGAGTGTCAGTCCTCTTGTACTTATGTCGCAATTGTGCCATTTGTATTAAATTCGGATCCAATTTCTGTGTTTCGTCGTCAATAAGAAGGTCCTAGGGATACAGTAAACCTGAAGTGAAGCATCGGAATCTAAGACTGGACTCATAGGGGAGGTACAAATCATAGAAAGTGAGAGTGTCAGTCCTCTTTTACTTAAGTCGGCATTGTCCGTTTTTAAAATTAATTCCGATGCACTATCTGTGTTTCATCGTCAATAAGAAGGTCCAAGGGATACAGTAAACCTGAAGTGAAGCATCGGAATCTAGAACTGGACTCACAGGAGAAATTCAAATCATAGATAGTGAGAGTGTCAGTCCTCTTTTACTTAAGTCGGCATTGTGCCTTTTGTATTAAATTCGGTTTCAATTTCTGTGTTTCATCGTCAATAAGAAGGTGCAAGGTATACAGTAAACCTGAAGTGAAGCATCGGAATCTAAAACTGGACTAACAGGAGAGGTTCAAATCATAGAATCTTAGAGTGTCAGTCCTCTTGTACTTAAGTCGGCATTGTGCCTTTTGAATTAAATTCGGATGCAAACTCTGTGTTTCATCGTCATTAAGAAGGACCAAGGGATACAGTAAACCTGAAGTGAAGCATCGGAATCTAAAACTAGACTCACAGTAGAGGTTCAAATCTCAGAAAGTGAGAGTGTCAGTCCTCTTGTACTTAAGTCGGCATTGTGCCGTTTGTATTAAATTCGGATGTAATTTCTGTGTTTCATCGTCAATACGAAGGTCCGAGGTACACAGTAAACCTGAAGTGAAGCATCGGAATCTAAAACTGGACTCACAGGAGAGGTTCAAATCATAGAAAGTGAGAGTGTTAGTCCTCTTCTACTTAGGTCGGCACTGTGCCTTTTGAATTTAATTCCGATGCAATTTCTGTGTATCATCGTCAATAAGAACGTCCAAGGGATACAGTAAACCTGAAGTGAAGCATCGGAATCTAAAACATGACTCACAGGAGAGGTTCGAATCGTAGAAAGTGAGAGTGTCAGTCCTCTTGTACTTAAGTCGGCATTGTGCCATTTGTATTAATTCGGATGCAATTTCTGTGTTTCATTGTCAATAAGAAGGTCCAAGGGATACAGTATACCTGAGGTGAAGCATCGGAATCTAAATCTGACCTCACAGGAGAGGTTCGAATCACAGAAAGTGAGAGTGTCAGTCCTCTTGTAGTTATGTCGCAATTGTGCCATTTGTATTAAATTCGGATGCAATTTCTGTGTTTCGTCGTCAATAAGAAGGTCCAAGGGATACAGTAAACCTGAAGTGAAGCATCGGAATCTAAAACTGGACTCGTAGGGGAGGTCGAAATCATAGAAAGTGAGAGTGTCAGTCCTCTTGTACTTAAGTCGACATTGTGCCTTTTGTATTAAATTCGGATGCAATTTCTGTTTTCATCGTCAATAAGAAGGTCCACGGGATACAGTAAACCTGAAATAAAGCATCGGAATATAAAACTGGAATCACAGGAGAGGTTCAAATCATAAAAAGGTAGAGTGTCAGTCCTCTTGTGCTTAAGTCGGCATTGTGCCTTTTGAATTTAATTCCGATGCTATTTCTATGTTTCATTGTCAATAAGAAGGTCCGAGGGATACAGTAATCCTGAAGTGAAGCATCGGAACCTAAAACTGGACTCACAGGAGAGATTCAAATCATAGAAAGTGAGAGTGTCAGTCCTCTTTTACTTAAGTCGGCATTGTCCGTTTTAAATTTATCTCCGATGCAATATCTGTGTTGCATCGTCAATAAGAAGGTCCAAGGGATACAGTAAACCTGAAATGAAGCATCGGAATCTAGAACTGGACTCACAGGAGAAATTCAAATCATAGATAGTGAGAGAGTCAGTCCTCTTCTGCTTAAGTCGGCATTGTGCCTTTTGTATTAAATTCGTTTGCAATTTCTGTGTTTCATCGTCAATAAGAAGGTGCAAGGTATACAGTAAACCTGAAGTGAAGCATCGGAATCTAAAACTGGACTCACAGGAGAGGTTCAAATCATAGAAACTTAGAGTGTCAGTTCTCTTGTACTTAAATCGGCATTGTGCCTTTTGTTTTAAATTCGGATGCAAACTCTGTGTTTCATCGTCAATAAGAAGAGTCAAGGGATACAGTAAACCTGAAGTGAAGCATCGGAATCTAAAACTAGACTCACAGTAGAGGTTCAAATCAAAGAAAGTGAGAGTGTCAGTCCCCTTGTACTTAAGTCGGCATTGTGCCGTTTGTATTAAATTCGGATGCAATTTCTGTGTTTCATCGTCAATAAGAAGGTCCAAGGTATACAGTAAACCTGAAGTGAAGCATCGGAATGTAAAACTCGACTCACAGGAGAGGTTCAAATCATAGAAAGTGAGAGTGTTAGTCCTCTTCTACTTAGGTCGGCACTGTGCCTTTTGAATTTAATTCCGATGCAATTTCTGTGTTTCATCGTCAATAAGAACGTCCAAGGGTTACAGTAAACCAGAAGTGAAGCATCGGAATCTAAAACTGGACTCACAGGAGAGGTTCGAATCATAGAAAGTGAGAGTGTCAGTCCTCTCGTACTTAAGTCGGCATTGTGCCATTTGTATTATTTCGGATGCAATTTCTGTGTTTTACTGTCAATAAGAAGGTCCAAGGGATAAAGTAAACCTGAGGTGAAGCATCGGAATCTAAAACTGGACACACAGGAGAGGTTCAAATCATAGAAAGTGAGAGTGTCAGTCCTCTTGTACTTAAGTCACCATTGTGACTTTTGTATTAATTTCGGATGCAATTTCTGTGTTTCATCGTCAATAAGAAAGTCCAAGGGATACAGTAAACCTGAAGTGAAGCATCGGAATCTAAAACTGGACTCACAGGAGAGGTGCAAATCATAGAAAGTGAGAGTGTCAGTCCTCTTGTACTTAGGTTGCCATTGTGCCTTTTGTATTAAATTCAGATGCAATTTCAGTGTTTCATCGTCAATCAGAAGGTCCAAGGGATACAGTAAACCTGAAGTAAAGCATCGGAATCTAAAACTGGACTCACAGGAGAGGTTCAAATCATAGAAAGTTAGAGAGTCAGTCCTCTTGTACTTAAGTCGGCATTGTGCCTTTTGTATTAAATTCGGATGCAAACTCTCTGTTTCATCGTCAATAAGAAGGTCCAAGGGATACAGTAAACCTGAAGTGAAGCATCGGAATCTAAAACTGGACTCACAGGAGAGGTTCAAATCATAGAAAGTTAGAGTGTCAGTTCCCTTGCACTTAAGTCGGCATTGTGCCTTTTGAATTTAATTCCGATGCTATTTCTGTGTTTCATTGTCAATAAGAACGTCCAAGGGATACCGTGAACCTGAAGTGAAGCATCGGAATCTAAAACTGGACTCACAGGAGAGCTTCAAATCAATGAAAGTGAGAGTGTCAGTCCTGTTTTACTTAAGTCGGCATTGTGCATTTTAAATTTAATTCCGATGCAATATCTGTGTTTCATAGTCAATACGAAGGTCCAAGGGATACAGTAAACCTGAAGTGAAGCATCGGAATCTAAAACTGGACTCACAGGAGATGTTCAAATCATAGAAAGTGAGATTGTCAGTCCTCTTGTACTAAAAGCGCCATTGTGATTTTTGTAATAACTTCGGATGCAATTTCTGTGTTTCATCGTCAGTAAGAAGGTCCAAGGGATACAGTAAACCTGAAGTGAAGCATCGGAATCTAAAACTAGACTCACAGGGGAGGTTCATATAATAGAAAGTGAGAGTGTCAGCCCTCTTGTACTTAAGTCGACATTGTGCCTTTTGTATTAAATTCGGATGCAATTTCTGTTTTCATCGTCAATAAGAAGGTCCAAGGGATACAGTAAACCTGAAGTAAAGGATCGGAATCTAAAACTGGAATCACAGGAGAGGTTCAAATCATAAAAAGTTAGAGTGTCAGTCCTCTTGTACTTAAGTCGGCATTGTGCCTTTTGAATTTAATTCCGATGCTATTTCTGTGTTTCATCGTCAATACGAAGGTCCAAGGGATACAGTAAACCTGAAGTGAAGCATCGGAATCTAGAACTATACTCACAGGAGAAATTCAAATCATAGATAGTGAGAGTGTCAGTCCTCTTGTACTTATGTCGCAATTGTGCCATTTGTATTAAATTCGGATGCAATTTCTGTGTTTCGTCGTCAATAAGAAGGTCCAAGGGATACAGTAAACCTGAAGTGAAGCAACGGAATTTAAAACTGGACTCATAGGGGAGGTTCAAATCATAGAAAGTGACAGTGTCAGTCCTCTTGTACTTAAGTCGACATTGTGCCTTTTGTATTAAATTCGGATGCTATTTCTGTGTTTTATTGTCAATAAGAAGGTCCAAGGGATATAGTAAACCTGAAGTGAAGCATCGGAACGTAAAACTGGACTCACAGGAGAGATTCAAATCATAGAAAGTGAGAGTGTCAGTCCTCTTTTACTTAAGTCGGCATTGTCCGTTTTAAATTTAATTCCGATGCAATATCTGTGTTTCATCGTCAATAAGAAGGTCCAAGGGAGACAGTAAACCTGAAGTGAAGCATCGGAATCTAGAACTGGACTCACAGGAGAAATTCAAATCATAGATAGTGAGAGTGTCAGTCCTCTTTTACTTAAGTCGGCATTGTGCCTTTTGTATTAAATTCGGTTGCAATTACTGTGTTTCATCGTCAATAAGAAGGTGCAAGGTATACAGTAAACCTGAAGTGAAGCATCGGAATCTAAAACTGGACTCACAGGAGAGGTTCAAGTCATAGAAAGTTAGAGTGTCAGTCCTCTTGTACTTAAGTTGGCATTGTGCCTTTTGTATTAAATTCGGATGCAAACTCTGTGTTTCATCGTCTATAAGAAGATCCAAGGGATACAGTAAACCTGAAGTGAAGCATCGGAATCTAAAACTAGACTCACAGTAGAGGTTCAAATCATGGAAAGTGAGAGTGTCAGTCCTCTTGTACTTAAGTCGGCATTTTGCCGTTTGTATTAAATTCGGATGCAATTTCTGTGTTTCATCGTCAATAAGAAGGTCCAAGGTATACAGTAAACCTGAAGTGAAGCATGGGAATCTAAAACTGGACTCACAGGAGAGGTTCAAATCATAGAAAGTGAGAGTGTTAGTCCTCTTCTACTTAGGTCGGCACTGTGCATTTTGAATTTAATTCCGATGCAATTACTGTGTTTCATCGTCAATAAGAACGTCCAAGGGATACAGTAAACCTGAAGTGAGGCATCGGAATCTAAAACTGGACTTACAGGAGAGGTTCGAATCATAGAAAGTGAGAGTGTCAGTCCTCTTGTACTTAAGTCGGCATTGTGCCATTTGTATTAATTCGGATGCAATTTCTGTGTTTCATTGTCAATAAGAAGGTCCAAGGGATACAGTAAACCTGAGGTGAAGCATTGGAATCTAAAACTGGACTCACAGGAGTAGTTCAAATCATAGAAAGTGAGATTGTCTGTCCTCTTGTACTTAAGTCACCATTGTGACTTTTGTATTAATTTCGGATGCAATTTCTGTGTTTCATCGTCAAAAAGAAGGTCCAAGGGATACAGTAAACCTGAAGTGAAGCATCGGAATCTAAAACTGGACTCACAGGGGAGGTGCAAATCACAGAAAGTGAGTGTGTCAGTCCTCTTGTACTTAGGTCGCCATTGTGCCTTTTGTATTAAATTCAGATGCAATTTCTGTGTTTCATCATCAATTAGAAGGTCCAAGGGATACAGTAAACCTGAGGTAAAGCATCGGAATCTAAAACTGGACTCACAGGAGAGGTTCAAATCAAAGAAAGTGAGAGTGTCAGTCCCCTTGTACTTAAGTCGGCATTGTGCCGTTTGTATTAAATTCGGATGCAATTTCTGTGTTTCATCGTCAATAAGAAGGTCCAAGGTATACAGTAAACCTGAAGTGAAGCATCGGAATGTAAAACTCGACTCACAGGAGAGGTTCAAATCATAGAAAGTGAGAGTGTTAGTCCTCTTCTACTTAGGTCGGCACTGTGCCTTTTGAATTTAATTCCGATGCAATTTCTGTGTTTCATCGTCAATAAGAACGTCCAAGGGTTACAGTAAACCAGAAGTGAAGCATCGGAATCTAAAACTGGACTCACAGGAGAGGTTCGAATCATAGAAAGTGAGAGTGTCAGTCCTCTTGTACTTAAGTCGGCATTGTGCCATTTGTATTATTTCGGATGCAATTTCTGTGTTTTACTGTCAATAAGAAGGTCCAAGGGATACAGTAAACCTGAGGTGAAGCATCGGAATCTAAAACTGGACACACAGGAGAGGTTCAAATCATAGAAAGTGAGAGTGTCAGTCCTCTTGTACTTAAGTCACCATTGTGACTTTTGTATTAATTTCGGATGCAATTTCTGTGTTTCATCGTCAATAAGAAAGTCCAAGGGATACAGTAAACCTGAAGTGAAGCATCGGAATCTAAAACTGGACTCACAGGAGAGGTGCAAATCATAGAAAGTGAGAGTGTCAGTCCTCTTGTACTTAGGTTGCCATTGTGCCTTTTGTATTAAATTCAGATGCAATTTCTGTGTTTCATCGTCAATCAGAAGGTCCAAGGGATACAGTAAACCTGAAGTAAAGCATCGGAATCTAAAACTGGACTCACAGGAGAGGTTCAAATCATAGAAAGTTAGAGAGTCAGTCCTCTTGTACTTAAGTCGGCATTGTGCCTTTTGTATTAAATTCGGATGCAAACTCTCTGTTCCATCGTCAATAAGAAGGTCCAAGGGATACAGTAAACCTTAAGTGAAGCATCGGAATCTAAAACTGGACTCACAGGAGAGCTTCAAATCAATGAAAGTGAGAGTGTCAGTCCTGTTTTACTTAAGTCGGCATTGTGCATTTTAAATTTAATTCCGATGCAATATCTGTGTTTCATAGTCAATACGAAGGTCCAAGGGATACAGTAAACCTGAAGTGAAGCATCGGAATCTAAAACTGGACTCACAGGAGATGTTCAAATCATAGAAAGTGAGATTGTCAGTCCTCTTGTACTAAAAGCGCCATTGTGATTTTTGTATTAACTTCGGATGCAATTTCTGTGTTTCATCGTCAGTAAGAAGGTCCAAGGGATACAGTAAACCTGAAGTGAAGCATCGGAATCTAAAACTAGACTCACAGGGGAGGTTCATATAATAGAAAGTGAGAGTGTCAGCCCTCTTGTACTTAAGTCGACATTGTGCCTTTTGTATTAAATTCGGATGCAATTTCTGTTTTCATCGTCAATAAGAAGGTCCAAGGGATACAGTAAACCTGAAGTAAAGGATCGGAATCTAAAACTGGAATCACAGGAGAGGTTCAAATCATAAAAAGTTAGAGTGTCAGTCCTCTTGTACTTAAGTCGGCATTGTGCCTTTTGAATTTAATTCCGATGCTATTTCTGTGTTTCATCGTCAATACGAAGGTCCAAGGGATACAGTAAACCTGAAGTGAAGCATCGGAATCTAGAACTGGACTCACAGGAGAAATTCAAATCATAGATAGTGAGAGTGTCAGTCCTCTTGTACTTATGTCGCAATTGTGCCATTTGTATTAAATTCGGATGCAATTTCTGTGTTTCGTCGTCAATAAGAAGGTCCAAGGGATACAGTAAACCTGAAGTGAAGCAACGGAATTTAAAACTGGACTCATAGGGGAGGTTCAAATCATAGAAAGTGACAGTGTCAGTCCTCTTGTACTTAAGTCGACATTGTGCCTTTTGTATTAAATTCGGATGCTATTTCTGTGTTTCATTGTCAATAAGAAGGTCCAAGGGATACAGTAAACCTGAAGTGAAGCATCGGAACGTAAAACTGGACTCACAGGAGAGATTCAAATCATAGAAAGTGAGAGTGTCAGTCCTCTTTTACTTAAGTCGGCATTGTCCGTTTTAAATTTAATTCCGATGCAATATCTGTGTTTCATCGTCAATAAGAAGGTCCAAGGGAGACAGTAACCTGAAGTGAAGCATCGGAATCTAGAACTGGACTCACAGGAGAAATTAAAATCATAGATAGTGAGAGTGTCAGGCCTCTTTTACTTAAGTCGGCATTGTGCCTTTTGTATTAAATTCGGTTGCAATTACTGTGTTTCATCGTCAATAAGAAGGTGCAAGGTATACAGTAAACCTGAAGTGAAGCATCGGAATCTAGAACTATACTCACAGGAGAAATTCAAATCATAGATAGTGAGAGTGTCAGTCCTCTTGTACTTATGTCGCAATTGTGCCATTTGTATTTAATTCGGATGCAATTTCTGTGTTTCGTCGTCAATAAGAAGGCCCAAGGGATACAGTAAACCTGAAGTGAAGCAACGGAATTTAAAACTGGACTCATAGGGGAGGTTCAAATCATAGAAAGTGACAGTGTCAGTCCTCTTGTACTTAAGTCGACATTGTGCCTTTTGTATTAAATTCGGATGCTATTTCTGTGTTTTATTGTCAATAAGAAGGTCCAAGGGATATAGTAAACCTGAAGTGAAGCATCGGAACGTAAAACTGGACTCACAGGAGAGATTCAAATCATAGAAAGTGAGAGTGTCAGTCCTCTTTTACTTAAGTCGGCATTGTCCGTTTTAAATTTAATTCCGATGCAATATCTGTGTTTCATCGTCAATAAGAAGGTCCAAGGGAGACAGTAAACCTGAAGTGAAGCATCGGAATCTAGAACTGGACTCACAGGAGAAATTCAAATCATAGATAGTGAGAGTGTCAGTCCTCTTTTACTTAAGTCGGCATTGTGCCTTTTGTATTAAATTCGGTTGCAATTACTGTGTTTCATCGTCAATAAGAAGGTGCAAGGTATACAGTAAACCTGAAGTGAAGCATCGGAATCTAAAACTGGACTCACAGGAGAGGTTCAAGTCATAGAAAGTTAGAGTGTCAGTCCTCTTGTACTTAAGTTGGCATTGTGCCTTTTGTATTAAATTCGGATGCAAACTCTGTGTTTCATCGTCTATAAGAAGATCCAAGGGATACAGTAAACCTGAAGTGAAGCATCGGAATCTAAAACTAGACTCACAGTAGGGGTTCAAATCATGGAAAGTGAGAGTTTCAGTCCTCTTGTAGTTAAGTCGGCATTGTGCCGTTTGTATTAAATTCGGATGCAATTTCTGTGTTTCATCGTCAATAAGAAGGTCCAAGGTATACAGTAAACCTGAAGTGAAGCATGGGAATCTAAAACTGGACTCACAGGAGAGGTTCAAATCATAGAAAGTGAGAGTGTTACTCCTCTTCTACTTAGGTCGGCACTGTGCATTTTGAATTTAATTCCGATGCAATTACTGTGTTTCATCGTCAATAAGAACGTCCAAGGGATACAGTAAACCTGAAGTGAGGCATCGGAATCTAAAACTGGACTTACAGGAGAGGTTCGAATCATAGAAAGTGAGAGTGTCAGTCTTCTTGTACTTAAGTCGGCATTGTGCCATTTGTATTAATTCGGATGCAATTTCTGTGTTTCATTGTCAATAAGAAGGTCCAAGGGATACAGTAAACCTGAGGTGAAGCATTGGAATCTAAAACTGGACTCACAGGAGTAGTTCAAATCATAGAAAGTGAGATTGTCTGTCCTCTTGTACTTAAGTCACCATTGTGACTTTTGTATTAATTTCGGATGCAATTTCTGTGTTTCATCGTCAAAAAGAAGGTCCAAGGGATACAGTAAACCTGAAGTGAAGCATCGGAATCTAAAACTGGACTCACAGGGGAGGTGCAAATCACAGAAAGTGAGTGTGTCAGTCCTCTTGTACTTAGGTCGCCATTGTGCCTTTTGTATTAAATTCAGATGCAATTTCTGTGTTTCATCATCAATTAGAAGGTCCAAGGGATACAGTAAACCTGAAGTAAAGCATCGGAATCTAAAACTGGACTCACAGGAGAGGTTCAAATCAAAGAAAGTGAGAGTGTCAGTCCCCTTGTACTTAAGTCGGCATTGTGCCGCTTGTATTAAATTCGGATGCAATTTCTGTGTTTCATCGTCAATAAGAAGGTCCAAGGTATACAGTAAACCTGAAGTGAAGCATCGGAATGTAAAACTCGACTCACAGGAGAGGTTCAAATCATAGAAAGTGAGAGTGTTAGTCCTCTTCTACTTAGGTCGGCACTGTGCCTTTTGAATTTAATTCCGATGCAATTTCTGTGTTTCATCGTCAATAAGAACGTCCAAGGGTTACAGTAAACCAGAAGTGAAGCATCGGAATCTAAAACTGGACTCACAGGAGAGGTTCGAATCATAGAAAGTGAGAGTGTCAGTCCTCTTGTACTTAAGTCGGCATTGTGCCATTTGTATTATTTCGGATGCAATTTCTGTGTTTTACTGTCAATAAGAAGGTCCAAGGGATACAGTAAACCTGAGGTGAAGCATCGGAATCTAAAACTGGACACACAGGAGAGGTTCAAATCATAGACAGTGAGAGTGTCAGTCCTCTTGTACTTAAGTCACCATTGTGACTTTTGTATTAATTTCGGATGCAATTTCTGTGTTTCATCGTCAATAAGAAAGTCCAAGGGATACAGTAAACCTGAAGTGAAGCATCGGAATCTAAAACTGGACTCACAGGAGAGGTGCAAATCATAGAAAGTGAGAGTGTCAGTCCTCTTGTACTTAGGTTGCCATTGTGCCTTTTGTATTAAATTCAGATGCAATTTCTGTGTTTCATCGTCAATCAGAAGGTCCAAGGGATACAGTAAACCTGAAGTAAAGCATCGGAATCTAAAACTGGACTCACAGGAGAGGTTCAAATCATAGAAAGTTAGAGAGTCAGTCCTCTTGTACTTAAGTCGGCATTGTGCCTTTTGTATTAAATTCGGAAGCAAACTCTCTGTTTCATCGTCAATAAGAAGGTCCAAGGGATACAGTAAACCTTAAGTGAAGCATCGGAATCTAAAACTGGACTCACAGGAGAGCTTCAAATCAATGAAAGTGAGAGTGTCAGTCCTGTTTTACTTAAGTCGGCATTGTGCATTTTAAATTTAATTCCGATGCAATATCTGTGTTTCATAGTCAATACGAAGGTCCAAGGGATACAGTAAACCTGAAGTGAAGCATCGGAATCTAAAACTGGACTCACAGGAGATGTTCAAATCATAGAAAGTGAGATTGTCAGTCCTCTTGTACTAAAAGCGCCATTGTGAATTTTGTATTAACTTCGGATGCAATTTCTGTGTTTCATCGTCAGTAAGAAGGTCCAAGGGATACAGTAAACCTGAAGTGAAGCATCGGAATCTAAAACTAGACTCACAGGGGAGGTTCATATAATAGAAAGTGAGAGTGTCAGCCCTCTTGTACTTAAGTCGACATTGTGCCTTTTGTATTAAATTCGGATGCAATTTCTGTTTTCATCGTCAATAAGAAGGTCCAAGGGATACAGTAAACCTGAAGTAAAGGATCGGAATCTAAAACTGGAATCACAGGAGAGGTTCAAATCATAAAAAGTTAGAGTGTCAGTCCTCTTGTACTTAAGTCGGCATTGTGCCTTTTGAATTTAATTCCGATGCTATTTCTGTGTTTCATCGTCAATACGAAGGTCCAAGGGATACAGTAAACCTGAAGTGAAGCATCGGAATCTAGACCTGGACTCACAGGAGAAATTCAAATCATAGATAGTGAGAGTGTCAGTCCTCTTGTACTTATGTCGCAATTGTGCCATTTGTATTAAATTCGGATGCAATTTCTGTGTTTCGTCGTCAATAAGAAGGTCCAAGGGATACAGTAAACCTGAAGTGAAGCAACGGAATTTAAAACTGGACTCATAGGGGAGGTTCAAATCATAGAAAGTGACAGTGTCAGTCCTCTTGTACTTAAGTCGACATTGTGCCTTTTGTATTAAATTCGGATGCTATTTCTGTGTTTCATTGTCAATAAGAAGGTCCAAGGGATACAGTAAACCTGAAGTGAAGCATCGGAACGTAAAACTGGACTCACAGGAGAGATTCAAATCATAGAAAGTGAGAGTGTCAGTCCTCTTTTACTTAAGTCGGCATTGTCCGTTTTAAATTTAATTCCGATGCAATATCTGTGTTTCATCGTCAATAAGAAGGTCCAAGGGAGACAGTAAACCTGAAGTGAAGCATCGGAATCTAGAACTGGACTCACAGGAGAAATTCAAATCATAGATAGTGAGAGTGTCAGTCCTCTTTTACTTAAGTCGGCATTGTGCCTTTTGTATTAAATTCGGTTGCAATTACTGTGTTTCATCGTCAATAAGAAGGTGCAAGGTATACAGTAAACCTGAAGTGAAGCATCGGAATCTAAAACTGGACTCACAGGAGAGGTTCAAGTCATAGAAAGTTAGAGTGTCAGTCCCCTTGTACTTAAGTTGGCATTGTGCCTTTTGTATTAAATTCGGATGCAAACTCTGTGTTTCATCGTCTATAAGAAGATCCAAGGGATACAGTAAACCTGAAGTGAAGCATCGGAATCTAAAACTAGACTCACAGTAGAGGTTCAAATCATGGAAAGTGAGAGTGTCAGTCCTCTTGTACTTAAGTCGGCATTGTGCCGTTTGTATTAAATTCGGATGCAATTTCTGTGTTTCATCGTCAATAAGAAGGTCCAAGGTATACAGTAAACCTGAAGTGAAGCATGGGAATCTAAAACTGGACTCACAGGAGAGGTTCAAATCATAGAAAGTGAGAGTGTTAGTCCTCTTCTACTTAGGTCGGCACTGTGCATTTTGAATTTAATTCCGATGCAATTACTGTGTTTCATCGTCAATAAGAACGTCCAAGGGATACAGTAAACCTGAAGTGAGGCATCGGAATCTAAAACTGGACTTACAGGAGAGGTTCGAATCATAGAAAGTGAGAGTGTCAGTCCTCTTGTACTTAAGTCGGCATTGTGCCATTTGTATTAATTCGGATGCAATTTCTGTGTTTCATTGTCAATAAGAAGGTCCAAGGGATACAGTAAACCTGAGGTGAAGCATTGGAATCTAAAACTGGACTCACAGGAGTAGTTCAAATCATAGAAAGTGAGATTGTCTGTCCTCTTGTACTTAAGTCACCATTGTGACTTTTGTATTAATTTCGGATGCAATTTCTGTGTTTCATCGTCAAAAAGAAGGTCCAAGGGATACAGTAAACCTGAAGTGAAGCATCGGAATCTAAAACTGGACTCACAGGGGAGGTGCAAATCACAGAAAGTGAGTGTGTCAGTCCTCTTGTACTTAGGTCGCCATTGTGCCTTTTGTATTAAATTCAGATGCAATTTCTGTGTTTCATCATCAATTAGAAGGTCCAAGGGATACAGTAAACCTGAAGTAAAGCATCGGAATCTAAAACTGGACTCACAGGAGAGGTTGAAATCATAGAAAGTTAGATAGTCAGTCCTCTTGTACTTAAGTCGGCATTGTGCCTTTTGTATTAAATTCGGATGCACACTCTGTGTTTCATCGTCAATAAGAAGGTCCAAGGGATACAGTAAACCTGAAGTGAAGCATCGGAATCTAAAACTGGAGTCACAGGAGAGGTTCAAAACATAGAAAGTTAGAGTGTCAGTCCCCTTGTACTTAAGCCGGCATTGTGCTTTTTGAATTTAATTCCGATGCTATTTCTATGTTTCATTGTCAACAAGAAGGTCCAAGGGATACCGTGAACCTGAAGTGAAGCATCGGAATCTAAAACTGGACTCACAGGAGAGCTTCAAATCATAGAAAGTGAGAGTGTCAGTCCTCTTTTACTTAAGTCGGCACTGTGCATTTTAAATTTAATTCCGATGCAATCTCTGTGTTTCATCGTAAATACGAAGGTCCAAGGGATACAGTAATCCTGAAGTGAAGCATCGGAATCTAAAACTGGACTCACAAGGGAGGTTCAAATCATAGAAAGTGAGAGTGTCAGTCCTCTTCTACTTAAGTCGGCATTGTGCCTTTTGTATTAAATTCGGATGCAATTTCTGTTTTCATCGTCAATAAGAAGGTCCAAGGGATACAGTTAACCTGAAGTGAAGCATCAGAATCTAAAACTGGACTCACAGGAAAGGTTCAAATCACAGAAAGTGAAAGTGTCAGTCCTCTTGTACTTAAGTCGGCATTGTAGCATTTGTATTAAATTCGGATGCAATTTCTGTGTTTCACTGTCAATAAGAAGGTCCAAGGGAATGAGTAAACCTGAAGTGAAGCATCGGAATCTAAAACTGGACTCACAGGAAAAGTTCAAATCATAGACAGTGAGAGTATCAGTGCTCTTTTACTTAAGTCGGCATTGTGCGTTTGAATTTAATTCCGATGCAATTTCTGTGTTTCATCGTCAATAAGAAGGTCCAAGGGAAACAGAAACCTGAAGTGAAGCATCGGAATCTAAAACTGGACTCACAGGAGAGGTTCAAATCATAGAGAGTGAGAGTGTCAGTCCTCTTGTACTTATGTCGGCATTGTGCCATTTGTATTAAATTCGGGTGCAAGTTCTGTGTTTCATCATCAATAAGAAGGTCCAAGGGATACAGTAAACCTGAAGTGAAGCATCGGAATCAAAAACTGGACTCACAGGAGAGATTCAAATCATAGAAAGTTAGAGTGTCAGTCCTCTTGTACTTAAGTCGGCATTGTGCCTTTTGTATTAAATTCCGATGCAATTTCTATGTTTCATCGTCAATAAGAAGGTGCAAGGTATACAGTAAACCTGAAGTGAAGCATCGGAATCTAAATCTGACCTCACAGGAGAGGTTCGAATCATAGAGAGTGAGAGTGTCAGTCCTCATGTACTAAAGTCGGCATTGTGCCATTTGTTTTAAATTCGGATGCAATTTCTGTGTTTCATTGTCAATAAGAAGGTCCAAGGGATACAGTAAACCTGAGGTGAAGCATTGGAATCTAAAACTGGACTCACAGGAGTAGTTCAAATCATAGAAAGTGAGATTGTCTGTCCTCTTGTACTTAAGTCACCATTGTGACTTTTGTATTAATTTCGGATGCAATTTCTGTGTTTCATCGTCAAAAAGAAGGTCCAAGGGATACAGTAAACCTGAAGTGAAGCATCGGAATCTAAAACTGGACTCACAGGGGAGGTGCAAATCACAGAAAGTGAGTGTGTCAGTCCTCTTGTACTTAGGTCGCCATTGTGCCTTTTGTATTAAATTCAGATGCAATTTCTGTGTTTCATCATCAATTAGAAGGTCCAAGGGATACAGTAAACCTGAAGTAAAGCATCGGAATCTAAAACTGGACTCACAGGAGAGGTTGAAATCATAGAAAGTTAGATAGTCAGTCCTCTTGTACTTAAGTCGGCATTGTGCCTTTTGTATTAAATTCGGATGCACACTCTGTGTTTCATCGTCAATAAGAAGGTCCAAGGGATACAGTAAACCTGAAGTGAAGCATCGGAATCTAAAACTGGAGTCACAGGAGAGGTTCAAAACATAGAAAGTTAGAGTGTCAGTCCCCTTGTACTTAAGCCGGCATTGTGCTTTTTGAATTTAATTCCGATGCTATTTCTATGTTTCATTGTCAACAAGAAGGTCCAAGGGATACCGTGAACCTGAAGTGAAGCATCGGAATCTAAAACTGGACTCACAGGAGAGCTTCAAATCATAGAAAGTGAGAGTGTCAGTCCTCTTTTACTTAAGTCGGCACTGTGCATTTTAAATTTAATTCCGATGCAATCTCTGTGTTTCATCGTAAATACGAAGGTCCAAGGGATACAGTAATCCTGAAGTGAAGCATCGGAATCTAAAACTGGACTCACAAGGGAGGTTCAAATCATAGAAAGTGAGGGTGTCAGTCCTCTTGCACTTAAGTCGGCATTGTGCCATTTGTATTTAATTCGGGTGCAATTGCTGTGTGTCATCGTCAATAAGAAGGTCCAAGGGATACAGTAAACCTGAAGTGAAGCGTCGGAATCTAAAACTGGACTCACAGGAAAGGTTCAAATCATAGAAAGTGAGAGTGTCAGTCCTCTTGTACTTAAGTCAGCATTGTGGCATTTGTAATAAATTCGGATGCAATTTCTGTGCTTCATTGTCAATAAGAAGGTCCAAGAGATACAGTAAACCTGAAGTGAAGCATCGGAATCTGAAACTGGACTCACAGGAGAGATTTTAATCATAGAAAGTGAGAGTGTCAGTCCTCTTTTACTTAAGTCGGCATTGTGCATTTTGAATTAATTTCCGATGCATTTTTTGTGTTTCATCGTCAATAAGAAGGTCCAAGGGATACAGCAAACCTGAAGTGAAGCATCGGAATCTAAAACTGGACTCGCAGGAGAGGTTCAAATCAGAGAAAGTGAGAGTGTCAGTCCTCTTGTACTTAAGTCGGCATTGTGCCATTTGTATTAAATTCGGATGCAATTTCTGTGTTTCATCGTCAATAAGAAGGTCCAAGGGATACAGTAAACCTGAAGTGAAGCATCGGGATCTAAAACTGGACTCGCAGTAGAGGTTCAAATCATAGGAAGTTAGAGTGTCAGTCCTCTTGTACTTAAGTCGGAGTGGTGCCTTTTGAATTTAATTCCGATGCAACTTCTGTGTTTCATCGTCAATAAGAAGGTGCAAGGTATACAGGAAACCTGAAGAAAAGCATCGGAATCAAAAAATAGACACACACGAGAGGTTCAAGTCATTGAAAGTGAGAGTGTCAGTCCTCTGGTACTTAAGCCGCCATTGTGCTTTTTGCATTAAATTCGGATGCAATTTCTGTGTTTCATCGTCAATAAGATGGTCCAAGGGATACAGTAAACCTGAAGCGAAGCTTTGGAATCTCAAACTGGACTCACAGGAGAGGATCAAATCATAGAAAATGAGAGTGTCAGTCCTCTTTTAGTTAAGTCGGCATTGTGCCTTTTCAATTTAATTCCGATGCAATTTCTGTGATTCATCGTCAATAAGAAGGTCCAAGGGATACAGTAAACCTAAAGTGAAGCATCGGAATCTAAAACTGGACTCACAGGAGAGGTTCAAATCATAGAAAGTGAGAGTGTCGGTCCTCTTGTACTTAAGTCTGCATTGTGCCATTTGTATTAAATTCGGATGCAATTTCTGTGTTTCATCGTCAATAAGAACGTCCAAGGGATACAGTAAACCTGTAGTGAAGCATCGGAATCTAAAACTGGACTCACAGGAGAGATTCAAATCATAGATAGTTAGAGTGTCACTCCTCTTGTACTTAAGTCGGTATTGTGCCTTTTTTATTAAATTCAGATGCAATTTATGTGTTTCATCGTCAATAAGAAGGTCCAAGGAATACAAAAAACCTGAAGTGAAGCATCGGAATCTAAAGCTGGACTCACAGGAGTGGTTCAAATCATAGAAAGTTAGAGTGTCAGTCCTCTTTTACTTAAGTCAGCATTGTGCCTTTTGTATTAAATTCCGATGCAATTTCTATGTTTCATCGTAAATAAGAAGGTGCAAGGTATACAGTAAACCTGAAGTGAAGCATCGTAGTCCAAAACCGGACTCACAGGAGAGGTTCAAATCATAGAAAGTGAGAGTGTCAGTCCTCTTGTACTTAAGTCGGCATTGTGCCATTTGTATTAAATTCGGATGTAATTTCTGTGTTTCATCGTCAATAAGTAGGTCCAAGGGATACAGTAAACCTGAAGTGAAGCATCGGAATCTAAAACTGGTCTCACAGGAGAGGTTCAAATCATAGAAAGTGAGAGTGTCAGTCCTCTTGTACTTAAGTCGGCATTGTGCCATTTGTATTAAATTCGGATGCAATTTCTGTGTTTCATCTTCAATAAGAAGGTCCAAGGGATACAGTAAACCTGAAGTGAAGCATCGGAATCTAAAACTGGACTCACAGGAGAGGTTCCAATCATAGAAAGTGAGAGTGTCAGTCCTGTTGTACTTAAGTCGGCTTTGTGCCTTTTGTAATAAATTCGGATGCAATTTCTGTGATTCTTCGTTAATAAGAAGGTTTAAGGGATACAGTAAACCTGAAGTGAAGCATCAGAATCTAAAACTGGACTCACAGGAGGGGTTCAAATCATAGAGAGTTAGAGTGTCAGTCCTCTTGTACTTAAGTCGGCATTGTGCCTTTTGAAATTAATTCCGATGTAATTTCTGTGTTTCATCGTCAATAAGAAGGTACAAGGTATACAGTTAACCTGAAGTGAAGCATCAAAATGTAAAACTGGACTCACAGGAAAGGTTCAAATCATAGAAAGTTAGAATGTCAGACCTCTTGTACTTAAGTCGGCATTGTGCCTTTTGCATTGAATTCGGATGCAATTTCTGTGTTTCATTGTCAATAAGAAGGTCCAAGGGAATGAGTAAACCTGAAGTGAAGCATCGGAATCTAAAACTGGACTCACAGGAAAAGTTCAAATCATAGTCAGTGCGAGTATCAGTGCTCTTTTACTTAAGTCGGCATTGTGCGTTTGAATTTAATTCCGATGCAATTTCTGTGTTTCATCGTCAATAAGAAGGTCCAAGGGAAACAGAAACCTGAAGTGAAGCATCGGAATCTAAAACTGGACTCACAGGAGAGGTTCAAATCATAGAAAGTGAGAGTGTCAGTCCTCTTGTACTTAAGTCGGCATTGTGCCATTTGTATTAAATTCGGGTGCAATTTCTGTGTTTCATCATCAATAAGAAGGTCCAAGGGATACAGTAAACCTGAAGTGAAGCATCGGAATCAGAAACTGGACTCACAGGAGAGATTCAAATCATAGAAAGTTAGAGTGTCAGTCCTCTTGTACTTAAGTCAGCATTGTGCCTTTTATATTAAATTCGGATGCAAACTCTGTGTTTCATCGTCAATAAGAAGGTCGAAGGGATACAGTAAACCTGAAGTGAAGCATCGGAATCTAAAACCGGACTCACAGGAGAGGTTCAAATCATAGAAAGTTTGAGTGTCAGTCCTGTTGTACTTAAGTCGGCATTGTGCCTTTTGAATTTAATTCCGATGCAATTTGTGTGTTTCATCGTCAATAAGATGGTCCAAGGGATACAGTAAACCTGAAGCGAAGCTTCGGAATCTAAAACTGGACTCACAGGAGAGGTTCAAATCATAGAAAATGAGAGTGTCAGTCCTCTTTTACTTAAGTCGGCATTGTGCCTTTTAAATTTAATTCCGATGCAATTTCTGTGATTCATCGTCAATAAGAAGGGCCAAGGGATACAGTAAACATGAAGTGAAGCATCGGAATCTAAAACTGGGCTCACAGGAGAAGTTCAGATCATAGAAAGTGAGAGTGTCGGTCCTCTTGTACTTAAGTCGGCATTGTGCCATTTGTATTAAATTCGGATGCAATTTCTGTGTTTCATCGTCAATAAGAACGTCCAAGGGATACAGTAAACCCGAAGTGAAGCATCGGAATCTAAAACTGGACTCACAGGAGAGATTCAAATCGTAGATAGTTAGAGTGTCACTCCTCTTGTACTTAAGTCGGTATTGTGCCTTTTTTATTAAATTCGGATGCAATTTATGTGTTTCATCGTCCATAAGAAGGTCCAAGGGATACAGTAAACCTGAAGTGAAGCATCGGAATCTAAAACTGGACTCACAGGAGAGGTTCAAATCATAGAAACTTAGAGTGTCAGTCCTCTTTTACTTAAGTCGGCATTGTGCCTTTTGTATTAAATTCCGATGCAATTTCTATGTTTCATCGTAAATAAGAAGGCGCAAGGTATACAGTAAACCTGAAGTGAAGCATCGGAGTCCAAAACCGGACTCACAGGAGAGGTTCAAATCATAGAAAGTGAGAGTGTTAGTCCTCTTGTACTTAAGTCGGCATTGTGCCATTTGTATTAAATTCGGATGCAATTTCTGTGTTTCATCGCCAATAAGTAGGTCCAAGGGATACAGTAAACCTGAAG
The DNA here is from genome assembly GCF_021461395.2 of Schistocerca americana. Classification (NCBI taxonomy): domain Eukaryota; kingdom Metazoa; phylum Arthropoda; class Insecta; order Orthoptera; family Acrididae; genus Schistocerca; species Schistocerca americana. The sequence continues at coordinate 4,735,758 of NC_060128.1, forward strand.
TGAAGCATCGGAATCTAAAACTGGACTCACAGGAGAGGTTCAAATCATAGAAAGTGAGAGTGTCAGTCCTATTGTACTTAAGTCGGCATTGTGCCATTTGTATTAAATTCGGATGCAATTTCTGTGTCTCATTTTCAATAAGAAGGTCCAAGGGATACAGTAAACCTGAAGTGAAGCATCGGAATCTAAAACTGGTCTCACAGGAGAGGTTCCGATCATAGAAAGTGAGAGTGTCAGTCCTGTTGTACTTAAGTCGGCTTTGTGCCTTTTGTATTAAATTCGGATGCAATTTCTGTGATTCTTCGTTAATAAGAAGGTTTAAGGGATACAGTAAACCTGAAGTGAAGCATCAGAATCTAAAACTGGACTCACAGGAGAGGTTCAAATCATAGAGAGTTAGAGTGTCACTCCTCTTGTACCAAGTCGGTATTGTGCCATTTGTATTAAATTCGGATGCAATTTCTATGTTTCATCGTCATTAAGAAGGTCCAAGTGATACAGTAAACCTGAGTGAAGCATCGGAATCTAAAACTGGACTTACAGGTGATTTTCAAATCATAGAAAGTTTGAGTGTCAGTCCTCTTGTACTTGAGTCGCCATTGTGCTTTTTGTATTAAATTCGGATGCAGTATCTGTGTTTCATCGTCAATAAGAAGGTCCAAGGGTTACAGTAAACCTGAAGTGAAGCATCGGAATCTAAAACTGGACTCACAGGAGAGGTTCAAATCATAGAAAATTATAATGTCAGTCCTCTTGTCCTTAAGTCGGCATTGTGCCTTTTGTATTAAATTCGGATGCATACTCTGTGTTTCATCTTCAATAAGAAGGTCCAAGGGAATGAGTAAACCTGAAGTGAAGCATCGGAATCTAAAACTGGACTCACAGGAAAAGTTCAAATCATAGACAGTGAGAGTATCAGTGCTCTTTTACTTAAGTCGGCATTGTGCGTTTGAATTTAATTCCGATGCAATTTCTGTGTTTCATCGTCAATAAGAAGGTCCAAGGGAAACAGAAACCTGAAGTGAAGCATCGGAATCTAAAACTGGACTCACAGGAGAGGTTCAAATCATAGAGAGTGAGAGTGTCAGTCCTCTTGTACTTATGTCGGCATTGTGCCATTTGTATTAAATTCGGGTGCAAGTTCTGTGTTTCATCATCAATAAGAAGGTCCAAGGGATACAGTAAACCTGAAGTGAAGCATCGGAATCAAAAACTGGACTCACAGGAGAGATTCAAATCATAGAAAGTTAGAGTGTCAGTCCTCTTGTACTTAAGTCGGCATTGTGCCTTTTGTATTAAATTCCGATGCAATTTCTATGTTTCATCGTCAATAAGAAGGTGCAAGGTATACAGTAAACCTGAAGTGAAGCATCGGAATCTAAAACCGGACTCACAGGAGAGGTTCAAATCATAGAAAGTGAGGGTGTCAGTCCTCTTGCACTTAAGTCGGCATTGTGCCATTTGTATTTAATTCGGGTGCAATTGCTGTGTGTCATCGTCAATAAGAAGGTCCAAGGGATACAGTAAACCTGAAGTGAAGCGTCGGAATCTAAAACTGGACTCACAGGAAAGGTTCAAATCATAGAAAGTGAGAGTGTCAGTCCTCTTGTACTTAAGTCAGCATTGTGGCATTTGTAATAAATTCGGATGCAATTTCTGTGCTTCATTGTCAATAAGAAGGTCCAAGGGATACAGTAAACCTGAAGTGAAGCATCGGAATCTGAAACTGGACTCACAGGAGAGATTTTAATCATAGAAAGTGAGAGTGTCAGTCCTCTTTTACTTAAGTCGGCATTGTGCATTTTGAATTAATTTCCGATGCATTTTTTGTGTTTCATCGTCAATAAGAAGGTCCAAGGGATACAGCAAACCTGAAGTGAAGCATCGGAATCTAAAACTGGACTCGCAGGAGAGGTTCAAATCAGAGAAAGTGAGAGTGTCAGTCCTCTTGTACTTAAGTCGGCATTGTGCCATTTGTATTAAATTCGGATGCAATTTCTGTGTTTCATCGTCAATAAGAAGGTCCAAGGGATACAGTAAACCTGAAGTGAAGCATCGGGATCTAAAACTGGACTCGCAGTAGAGGTTCAAATCATAGGAAGTTAGAGTGTCAGTCCTCTTGTACTTAAGTCGGAGTGGTGCCTTTTGAATTTAATTCCGATGCAACTTCTGTGTTTCATCGTCAATAAGAAGGTGCAAGGTATACAGGAAACCTGAAGAAAAGCATCGGAATCTAAAACTGGACACACACGAGAGGTTCAAGTCATTGAAAGTGAGAGTGTCAGTCCTCTGGTACTTAAGCCGCCATTGTGCTTTTTGCATTAAATTCGGATGCAATTTCTGTGTTTCATCGTCAATAAGATGGTCCAAGGGATACAGTAAACCTGAAGCGAAGCTTTGGAATCTCAAACTGGACTCACAGGAGAGGATCAAATCATAGAAAATGAGAGTGTCAGTCCTCTTTTAGTTAAGTCGGCATTGTGCCTTTTCAATTTAATTCCGATGCAATTTCTGTGATTCATCGTCAATAAGAAGGTCCAAGGGATACAGTAAACCTAAAGTGAAGCATCGGAATCTAAAACTGGACTCACAGGAGAGGTTCAAATCATAGAAAGTGAGAGTGTCGGTCCTCTTGTACTTAAGTCGGCATTGTGCCATTTGTATTAAATTCGGATGCAATTTCTGTGTTTCATCGTCAATAAGAACGTCCAAGGGATACAGTAAACCTGTAGTGAAGCATCGGAATCTAAAACTGGACTCACAGGAGAGATTCAAATCATAGATAGTTAGAGTGTCACTCCTCTTGTACTTAAGTCGGTATTGTGCCTTTTTTATTAAATTCAGATGCAAGTTATGTGTTTCATCGTCAATAAGAAGGTCCAAGGAATACAAAAAACCTGAAGTGAAGCATCGGAATCTAAAGCTGGACTCACAGGAGTGGTTCAAATCATAGAAAGTTAGAGTGTCAGTCCTCTTTTACTTAAGTCAGCATTGTGCCTTTTGTATTAAATTCCGATGCAATTTCTATGTTTCATCGTAAATAAGAAGGTGCAAGGTATACAGTAAACCTGAAGTGAAGCATCGTAGTCCAAAACTGGACTCACAGGAGAGGTTCAAATCATAGAAAGTTAGAGTGTCAGTCCTCTTGTACTTAAGTCGGCATTGTGCCATTTGTATTAAATTCGGATGTAATTTCTGTGTTTCATCGTCAATAAGTAGGTCCAAGGGATACAGTAAACCTGAAGTGAAGCATCGGAATCTAAAACTGGTCTCACAGGAGAGGTTCAAATCATAGAAAGTGAGAGTGTCAGTCCTCTTGTACTTAAGTCGGCATTGTGCCATTTGTATTAAATTCGGATGCAATTTCTGTGTTTCATCTTCAATAAGAAGGTCCAAGGGATACAGTAAACCTGAAGTGAAGCATCGGAATCTAAAACTGGACTCACAGGAGAGGTTCCAATCATAGAAAGTGAGAGTGTCAGTCCTGTTGTACTTAAGTCGGCTTTGTGCCTTTTGTAATAAATTCGGATGCAATTTCTGTGATTCTTCGTTAATAAGAAGGTTTAAGGGATACAGTAAACCTGAAGTGAAGCATCAGAATCTAAAACTGGACTCACAGGAGGGGTTCAAATCATAGAGAGTTAGAGTGTCAGTCCTCTTGTACTTAAGTCGGCATTGTGCCTTTTGAAATTAATTCCGATGTAATTTCTGTGTTTCATCGTCAATAAGAAGGTACAAGGTATACAGTTAACCTGAAGTGAAGCATCAAAATGTAAAACTGGACTCACAGGAAAGGTTCAAATCACAGAAAGTGAAAGTGTCAGTCCTCTTGTACTTAAGTCGGCATTGTGGCATTTGTATTAAATTCGGATGCAATTTCTGTGTTTCATTGTCAATAAGAAGGTCCAAGGGAATGAGTAAACCTGAAGTGAAGCATCGGAATCTAAAACTGGACTCACAGGAAAAGTTCAAATCATAGTCAGTGAGAGTATCAGTGCTCTTTTACTTAAGTCGGCATTGTGCGTTTGAATTTAATTCCGATGCAATTTCTGTGTTTCATCGTCAATAAGAAGGTCCAAGGGAAACAGAAACCTGAAGTGAAGCATCGGAATCTAAAACTGGACTCACAGGAGAGGTTCAAATCATAGAAAGTGAGAGTGTCAGTCCTCTTGTACTTAAGTCGGCATTGTGCCATTTGTATTAAATTCGGGTGCAATTTCTGTGTTTCATCATCAATAAGAAGGTCCAAGGGATACAGTAAACCTGAAGTGAAGCATCGGAATCAGAAACTGGACTCACAGGAGAGATTCAAATCATAGAAAGTTAGAGTGTCAGTCCTCTTGTACTTAAGTCAGCATTGTGCCTTTTATATTAAATTCGGATGCAAACTCTGTGTTTCATCGTCAATAAGAAGGTCGAAGGGATACAGTAAACCTGAAGTGAAGCATCGGAATCTAAAACCGGACTCACAGGAGAGGTTCAAATCATAGAAAGTTTGAGTGTCAGTCCTGTTGTACTTAAGTCGGCATTGTGCCTTTTGAATTTAATTCCGATGCAATTTGTGTGTTTCATCGTCAATAAGATGGTCCAAGGGATACAGTAAACCTGAAGCGAAGCTTCGGAATCTAAAACTGGACTCACAGGAGAGGTTCAAATCATAGAAAATGAGAGTGTCAGTCCTCTTTTACTTAAGTCGGCATTGTGCCTTTTAAATTTAATTCCGATGCAATTTCTGTGATTCATCGTCAATAAGAAGGGCCAAGGGATACAGTAAACCTGAAGTGAAGCATCGGAATCTAAAACTGGGCTCACAGGAGAAGTTCAGATCATAGAAAGTGAGAGTGTCGGTCCTCTTGTACTTAAGTCGGCATTGTGCCATTTGTATTAAATTCGGATGCAATTTCTGTGTTTCATCGTCAATAAGAACGTCCAAGGGATACAGTAAACCCGAAGTGAAGCATCGGAATCTAAAACTGGACTCACAGGAGAGATTCAAATCGTAGATAGTTAGAGTGTCACTCCTCTTGTACTTAAGTCGGTATTGTGCCTTTTTTATTAAATTCGGATGCAATTTATGTGTTTCATCGTCCATAAGAAGGTCCAATTGATACAGTAAACCTGAAGTGAAGCATCGGAATCTAAAACTGGACTCACAGGAGAGGTTCAAATCATAGAAACTTAGAGTGTCAGTCCTCTTTTACTTAAGTCGGCATTGTGCCTTTTGTATTAAATTCCGATGCAATTTCTATGTTTCATCGTAAATAAGAAGGTGCAAGGTATACAGTAAACCTGAAGTGAAGCATCGGAGTCCAAAACCGGACTCACAGGAGAGGTTCAAATCATAGAAAGTGAGAGTGTTAGTCCTCTTGTACTTAAGTCGGCATTGTGCCATTTGTATTAAATTCGGATGCAATTTCTGTGTTTCATCGCCAATAAGTAGGTCCAAGGGATACAGTAAACCTGAAGTGAAGCATCGGAATCTAAAACTGGACTCACAGGAGAGGTTCAAATCATAGAAAGTGAGAGTGTCAGTCCTATTGTACTTAAGTCGGCATTGTGCCATTTGTATTAAATTCGGATGCAATTTCTGTGTCTCATTTTCAATAAGAAGGTCCAAGGGATACAGTAAACCTGAAGTGAAGCATCGGAATCTAAAACTGGTCTCACAGGAGAGGTTCCGATCATAGAAAGTGAGAGTGTCAGTCCTGTTGTACTTAAGTCGGCTTTGTGCCTTTTGTATTAAATTCGGATGCAATTTCTGTGATTCTTCGTTAATAAGAAGGTTTAAGGGATACAGTAAACCTGAAGTGAAGCATCAGAATCTAAAACTGGACTCACAGGAGAGGTTCAAATCATAGAGAGTTAGAGTGTCACTCCTCTTGTACCAAGTCGGTATTGTGCCATTTGTATTAAATTCGGATGCAATTTCTATGTTTCATCGTCATTAGGAAGGTCCAAGTGATACAGTAAACCTGAGTGAAGCATCGGAATCTAAAACTGGACTTACAGGTGAGGTTCAAATCATAGAAAGTTTGAGTGTCAGTCCTCTTGTACTTAAGTCGGCATTGTGCCTTTTGAAATTAACTCCGATGCAATTTCTGTGTTTCATCGTCAATAAGAAGGTGCAACGTATACAGTAAACCTGAAGTGAAGCATCGGAATCTGAAACTGGACTCACAGGAATGGTTCAAATCATAGAAAGTGAGAGTGTCAGTCCTCTTGTACTTGAGTCGCCATTGTGCTTTTTGTATTAAATTCGGATGCAGTATCTGTGTTTCATCGTCAATAAGAAGGTCCAAGGGTTACAGTAAACCTGAAGTGAAGCATCGGAATCTAAAACTGGACTCACAGGAGAGGTTCAAATCATAGAAAATTATAATGTCAGTCCTCTTGTCCTTAAGTCGGCATTGTGCCTTTTGTATTAAATTCGGATGCATACTCTGTGTTTCATCTTCAATAAGAAGGTCCAAGGGATACAGTATACTTGAAGTGAAGCATCGGAATCTAAAACTGGACTCACAGGAGAGGATCAAATCATAGAATGTTAGAGTGTGAGTCCTCTTGTACTTAAGTCGGCATTGTGAATTTTGAGTTAAATTCAGATGCAATTTCTGCGTTTCATCGTCAATAAGAAGGTCCAAGGGATCCAGTAAACCTGAAGTTAAGCATCCGAATCTAAAAATGGACTCACAGGAGAGGTTCAAATCATAGAAACTTAGAGTGTCAGTCCTCTTTTACTTAAGTCGGCACTGTGCGTTTTGAATTTAATTCCGATGCAATTTCTGTGTTTCATCGACAATAAGAAGGTCCAAGGGATACAGTAAACCTGAAGTGAAGCATCGGAATCTAAAACTGGACCCAAAGGAGAGGTTCAAATCATATAAAGTGAGAGTGTCAGTCCTCTTGTACTTAAGACGGCATTGTGCCATTTGTATTAAATTCGGGTGCAATTTCTGTGTTTCATCATCAATAAGAAGGTCCAAGGGATACAGTAAACCTGAAGTGAAGCATCGGAATCAAAAACTGGACTCACAAGAGAGATTCAATTCATAGAAAGGTAGAGTGTCACTCCTCTTGTACTTGAGTCGGTATTGTGCCTTTTGTATTAAATTCGCGTGCAATTTCTGTCTTTCATTGTCAATAAGAAGGTCCATGGGATACAGTGAACCTAAAGTGAAGCATCTTAATCTAAAACTGGACTCACAGGAGAGTTCAAATCATAGAAAGTTAGAATGTCAGTCCTCTTTTACTTAAGTCGGCATTGTGCCATTTGTATTAAATTCGGATTCAATTTCTGTGTTTCATCGTCAATAAGAAGGTGCAAGGTATACAGTAAACCTGAAGTGAAGCATCGGAAACTAAAACTGGACTTACAGGAGAGGTTCAAATCATATAAAGTGAGAGTGTCAGTCCTCTTGTACTTAAGTCGGCTTTGTGCCTTTTGTATTAATTTCGGATTCAATTTCTGTGATTCTTCGTTAATAAGAGGGTTTAAGGGATACAGTAAACCTGAAGTGAAGCACCGGAATCTAAAACTGGACTCACAGGAGAGGTTCAAATCATAGAAAGTTAGAGTGTCAGTCGTCTTGTACTTAAGTCGGCATTGTGCCTTTTGTATTAAATTCGGATGCATACTCTGTGGTTCATCTTCAATAAGAAGGTCCAAGGGATACAGTAAACCTGAAGTGAAGCATCGGAATCTAAAACTGGACTCACAGGCGAGGATCAAATCATAGAATGTTAGAGCGTCAGTCCTCTTGTACTTAAGTCGGCATAGTGATTTTTGAATTTAATTCAGATGCAATTTCTGTGTTTCATCGTCAATAAGAAGGTCCAAGGGATACAGTAAACCTGAAGTTAAGCATCGGGATCTAAAACTGGACTCACAGGAGAGGTTCAAATCATAGAAAGTTAGAGTGTCAGTCCTCTTGTACTTATGTCGGCATTGTGCCATTTGTATTAAATTCGGGTGCAATTTCTGTGTTTCATCATGAATAAGAAGGTACAAGGGATACAGTAAACCTGAAGTGAAGCATCGGAATCAAAAACTGGACTCACAGGAGAGATTCAAATCATAGAAAGTTAGAGTGCCACTCCTCTTGTACTTGAGACGGTATTGTGCCTTTTGTTGAAATTCGGGTGCAATTTCTGTGTTTCTCGTCAATAAGAATGTCCAAGGGATACAGTAAACCTGAAGTGAAGCATCGGAATCTAAAACTGGACTCACAGGAGAGGTTCGAATCATAGTAAGTGAGAGTGTCAGTCCTCTTTTACTTAAGTCGGCATTGTGCGTTTTGAATTTAATTCCGATGCAATTTCTGTGTTTCATCGTCAATAAGAAGGTCCAAGGGATACAGTAAACCTGAAGTGAAGCATCGGAATCTAAAACTGGACCCACAGGAGAGGTTCAAATCATATAAAGTGAGAGTGTCAGTCCTCTTGTACTTAAGTCGGCATTGTGCCATTTGTATTAAATTCGGGTGCAATATCTGTGTTTCATCATCAATAAGAAGGTCCAAGGGATACAGTAAACCTGAAGTGAAGCATCGGAATCAAAAACTGGACTGACAAGAGAGATTCAAATCATAGAAAGGTAGAGTGTCACTCCTCTTGTACTTTAGTCGGTATTGTGCCTTTTGTATTAAATTCGCGTGCAATTTCTGTGTTTCATCGTCAATAAGAAGGTCCATGGGATACAGTGAACCTAAAGTGAAGCATCTTAATCTAAAACTGGACTCACAGGAGAGTTCAAATCATAGAAAGTTAGAATGTCAGTCCTCTTTTACTTAAGTCGGCATTGTGCAATTTGTATTAAATTCCGATTCAATTTCTGTGTTTCATCGTCAATAAGAAGGTGCAAGGTATACAGTAAACCTGAAGTGAAGCATCGGAAACTAAAACTGGACTTACAGGAGAGGTTCAAATCATAGAAAGTGAGAGTGTCAGTCCTCTTGTACTTAAGTCGGCATTGTGCCATTTGTATCAAATTCGGGTGCAATTTCTGTGTTTCTCGTCAATAAGAAGGTCCAAGGGATACAGTAAACCTGAAGTGAAGCATCGGAATCTAAAACTGGACTCACAGGAGAGGTTCGAATCATAGAAAGTGAGAGTGTCAGTCCTCTTTTACTTAAGTCGGCATTGTGCGTTTTGAATTTAATTCCGATGCAATTTCTGTGTTTCATCGTCAATAAGAAGGTCCAAGGGATACAGTAAACCTGAAGTGAAGCATCGGAATCTAAAACTGGACTCACAGGAGTGGTTCAAATCATATAAAGTGAGAGTGTCAGTCCTCTTGTACTAAAGTCGGCATTGTGCCATTTGTATTAAAATCGGGTGCAATTTCTGTGTTTCATCATCAATAAGAAGGTCCAAGGGATGCAGTAAACCTGAAGTGAAGCATCGGAATCTAAAACTGGACTCACAGGAGAGGTTCCAATAACAGAAAGTGAGAGTGTCAGTCCTCTTGTACTTAAGTCGGCTTTGTGCCTTTTGTATTAATTTCGGATTCAATTTCTGTGATTCTTCGTTAATAAGAGGGTTTAAGGGATACAGTAAACCTGAAGTGAAGCATCAGAATCTAAAACTGGACTCACAGGAGAAGTTCAAATCATAGAGAGTTAGAGTGTCACTCCTCTTGTACCAAGTTGGTATTGTGCCATTTGTATTAAATTCGGATGCAATTTCTGTGTTTCATCGTCAACAAGAAGGTCCAAGGGATACAGCAAACCTGAAGAGAAGCATCGGAATCTAAAACTGGACTCACAGGAGAGGTTCAAATCATAGTAAGTTAGTGTGTCAGTCCTCTTGTACTTAAGTCGGCATTGTGCCTTTTGAAATTAATTCCGATGCAATTTCTGTGTTTCATCGTCAATAAGAAGGTACAAGGTATACAGTTAACCTGAAGTGAAGCATCGGAATCTGAAACTGGACTCACGGGAAAGGTTCAAATCATAGAAAGTGAGAGTGTCAGTCCTCTTGTACTTAAGTTGCCATTGTGCCTTTTGTATTAAATTCGGATGCAGTATCTGTGTTTCATCGTCAATAAGAAGGTCCAAGGGATACAGTAAACCTGAAGTGAAGCATCGGAGTCTAAAACTGGACTCACAGGAGAGGTTCAAATCATAGAAAGTTAGAGTGTCAGTCCTCTTGTACTTAAGTCGGCATTGTGCCTTTTGTATTAAATTCGGATGCATACTCTGTGTTTCATCTTCGATAAGAAGGTCCAAGGGATACAGTAAACCTGAAGTGAAGCATCGGAGTCTAAAACTGGACTCACAGGAGAGGTTCAAATCATAGAAAGTTAGAGTGTCAGTCCTCTTGTACTTAAGACGGCATAGTGATTTTTGAATTTAATTCAGATGCAATTTCTGTGTTTCATCGTCAGTAAGAAGGTCCAAGGGATACAGTAAACCTGAAGTTAAGCATCGGAATCTAAAACTGGACTCACAGGAGAGGTTCAAATCATAGAAAGTTAGAGTGTCAGTCCTCTTGTACTTATGTCGGCATTGTGCCATTTGTATTAAATTCAGGTGCAATTTCTGTGTTTCATCATCAATAAGAAGGTACAAGGGATACAGTAAACCTGAAGTGAAGCATCGGAATCAAAAACTGGAGTCACAGGAGAGATTCAAATCATAGAAAGTTAGAGTGCCACTCCATTTGTACTTGAGACGGTATTGTGCCTTTTGTTGAAATTCGGGTGCAATTTCTGTGTTTCATCGTCAATAAGGTGGTCCAAGGGATACAGTGAACCTAAAGTGAAGCATCGGAATCTAAAACTGGACCCACAGGAGAGTTCAAATAATAGAAAGTTAGAATGTCAGTCCTCTTGTACTTAAGACGGCATTGTGCCTTTATGTATTAAATTCGGATTCAATTTCTGTGTTTCATCGTCAATATGATGGTGCAAGGGATACAGTAAACCTGAAGTGAAGCATCGGAAACTAAAACTGGACTCACAGGAGAGGTTCAAATCATAGAAAGTGAGAGTGTCAGTCCTCTTGTACTTAAGTCGGCATTGTGCCTTTTGAATTTAATTCCGGTGCAATTTCTGTCTTTCATCGTCGATAAGAAGGTGCAGGGTATACAGTAAACCTGAAGTGAAGCATCGGAATCTAAAACTGGACTCACAGGAGAGGTTCGAATCATAGAAAGTGAGAGTGTTAGTCCTCTTCTACTTAGGTCGGCACTGTGCCTTTTGAATTTAATTCCGATGCAATTTCTGTGTTTCATCGTCAATAAGAAGGTCCAAGGGATACAGTAAATATGAGGTGAAGCATCGGAATCCAAAACTGGACTCACAGGAGAGGTTCAAATCATAGAAAGTTAGAGTGTGTTTCCTCTTGTTCTTAAGTCGGTATTGTGCCTTTTGTATGAAATTCGGATGCAAACTCTGTGTTTCATCGTCAATAAGAAGGTCCAAGGGATACAGTAAACCTAAAGTGAAGCATCGGAATCTAAAACTGGACTCACAGGAGAGGTTCAAATCATAGAAAGTGAGAGTGTCAGTCCTCTTTTACTTATGTCGGCATTGTGCGTATTTAATTTGATTCCGATGCAATTTCTGTGTTTCATCGTCAATAAGAAATTCCAAGGGATACAGTAAACCAGACGTGAAGCGTCGGAATCTAAAACTGGACTCACAGGAGAGGTTCAAATCATAGAAAGTGAAAGTGTCAGTCCTCTTGTACTTAAGTCGATATTGTGCCTTTTGTATTAAATTCGGATGCAAACTCTGTGTTTCATCGTCAATACGAAGGTCCAAGGGATACAGTAAACCTGAAGTGAAGCATCGGAATCTAAAACTGGACTCCCAAGAGAGGTTCAAATCATAGAAAGTTAGAGTGTCAGTCCTCTTGTACTTAAGTCGGCATTGTGCCTTTTGAATTTAATTCCGATGCAATTACTGTGTTTCATCGTCAATAAGAAGGTCCAAGGGATACAGTAAACCTGAAGTAAAGCATCGGAATCCAAAACTGGACTCACAGGAGAGGTTCAAATCATAGAAAGTTAGAGTGTCAGTCCTCTTGTACTTAAGTCGGCATTATGCCTTTTGAATTTAATTCCGATGCAATTTCTGTGTTTCATCGTCAATAAGAAGGTCCAAGGGATACAGTAAACCTGAAGTGAAGCATCGGAATCTAAAACTGGACTCACAGGAGAGGTTCATATCATGGAAAGTTAGAATGTCAGTCCTCTTGTACTTAAGTCGGCATTGTGCCTTTTGTATTAAATTCGGATGCAATTTCTGTGTTTCATCGTCAATAAGAAGGTGCAAGGTATACAGAAAACCTTAAGTGAAGCATCGGAATCTAAAACTGGACTCACAGGAGAGGTTCAAATAATAGAAAGTTAGAGTGTCAGTCCTCTTTTACTTAAGTCGACATTGTGCCATTTGTATTAAATTCAGATGCAATTTCTGTGTTTCATCGTCAATAAGAAGGTCCAAGGGATACAGAAAACCTGAAGTGAAGCATCGGAATCTTAAACTGGACTCACAGGAGAGGGTCAAATCATAGAAAGCAAGAGTGTCAGTCCTCTTGTACTTAAATCGCCATTGAGCCTTTTGTACTAAATTCGGATGCAATTTCTGTGTTTCATCGTCAATAAGAAGGTCCAAGGGATACAGTCAACCTGAAGTGAAGCATCGGAATCCAAAACTGGACTCACATGTGAGGTTCAAATCATAGAAAGTTAGAGTGTCAGTCCTCTTGCACTTAAGTCGGTATTGTGCCTTTTGTATTAAATTCGGATGCAAACTCTGTGTTTCATCGTCAATAAGAAGGTCCAAGGGATACAGTAAGCCTGAAGTGAAGCATCGGAATCTAAAACTGGTCTCACAGGAGAGGTTCAAATCATAGAAAGTGAGAGTGTCAGTCCTCTTGTACTTAAGTCGCCATTGTGCCTTTTGTATTAATTTCGGATGCAATTTCTGTGTTTCAACGTCAATAAGAAGGTCCAAGGGATACAGTAAACCTGAAGTGAAGCATCGAAATCCAAAACTGGACTCACAGGAGAGGTTCAAATCATAGAAAGTTAGAGTTTGTTTCCTCTTGTTCTTAAGTCGGTATTGTGCATTTTGTATTAAATTCGGATGCAAACTCTGTGTTTCATCGTCGATAAGAAGGTCCAAGGGATACAGTATACCTGAAGTGGAGCATCGGAATCTAAAACTGGACTCACAGGAGAGGTTCAAATCATAGAAAGTGAGAGTGTCAGTCCTCTTTTACTTATGTCGGCATTGTGCGTTTTGAATTTGATTCCGATGCAATTTCTGTGTTTCATCGTCAATAAGAAATTCCAAGGGATACAGTAAACCAGACGTGAAGCGTCGGAATCTAAAACTGGACTCACAGGAGAGGTTCAAATCATAGAAAGTGAAAGTGTCAGTCCTCTTGTACTTAAGCCGCCAGTGTGCCATTTGTATTAAATTCTGATGCAATTTCTGTGTTTCATCGTCAATAAGAAGGTCCAAGGGATACAGTAAACCTGAAGTGAAGCATCGGAATCTAAAACTGGACTCACAGGAGAGGTTTAAATCATGGAAAGTTAGAATGTCAGTCCTCTTGTACTTAAGTCGGCATTGTGCCTTTTGTATTAAATTCGGATGCAATTTCTGTGTTTCATCGTCAATAAGAAGGTGCAAGGTATACAGCAAACCTGAAGTGAAGCATCGGAATCTAAAACTGGACTCACTGGAGAGGTTCAAATAATAGAAAGTTAGAGTGTCAGTCCTCTTTTACTTAAGTCGACATTGTGCCATTTGTATTAAATTCAGATGCAATTTCTGTGTTTCATCGTCAATAAGAAGGTCCAAGGGATACAGAAAACCTGAAGTGAAGCATCGGAATCTAAAACTGGACTCACAGGAGAGGTTCAAATCATAGAAAGCAAGAGTGTCAGTCCTCTTGTACTTAAGTCGCCATTGTGCCTTTTGTACAACATTCGGATGCAATTTCTGTGTTTCATCGTCAATAAGAAGGTCCAAGGGATACAGTCAACCTGAAGTGAAGCATCGGAATCCAAAACTTGACTCACAGGTGAGGTTCAAATCATAGAAAATTAGAGTGTCAGTCCTCTTGTTCTTAAGTCGGTATTGTGCCTTTTGCATTAAATTCGGGTGCAAAATCTGTGTTTCATCGTCAATAAGAAGGTCCAAGGGATACAGTATACATGAAGTGAAGCATCGGAATCTAAAACTGGACTCATAGGAGAGGTTCAAATCATAGAAAGTTAGAGTGTCAGTCCTCTTGTACTTAAGTCGGCATTATGCCTTTTGAATTTAATTCCGATGCAATTTCTGTGTTTCATCGTCAATAAGAAGGTCCAAGGGATTCAGTAAACCTGAAGTGAAGCATCGGAATCTAAAACTGGACTCACAGGAGAGGTTCAAATCATAGAAAGTGAGAATGTCAGTCCTCATTTGCTTAAGTCGGCATTGTGTGTTTTGAATTTAATTCGGATGCAATTTCTGTGTTTCATATTCAATAAGAAGGACCAAGGGTTACAGTAAACCTGAAGTGAAGCATCGGAATCCAAAACTGGACTCACAGGAGAGGTTCAAATCATAGAAAGTTGGAGTGTCAGTCCTCTTGTACTTAAGTCGGCATTGTGCCTTTTGTATTAAATTCGGATGCAAACTCTGTGTTTCATCGTCAATAAGAAGGTCCAAGGGATACAGTAAACCTGAAGTGAAGCATCGGAATCTAAAACTGGACTCACAGGAGAGGTTCAAATCATAGAAAGTTAGAGTGTCAGTCCTCTTGTACTTAAGTCGGCATTGTGCCTTTTGAATTTAATTCCGATGCAATTTCTGTGTTTCATCGTCAAGAAGAAGGTCCAAGGGATACAGTAAACCTGAAGTGAAGCATCGGAATCTATAACTGGACTCACAGGAGAGGTTGAAATCATAGAAAGTGAGAGTGTCAGTCCTCTTTTACTTATGTCGGCATTGTGCGTTTTGAATTTGTTTCCGATGCAATCTCTGTGTTTCATCGTAAATAAGAAAATCCAAGGGATACAGTAAACCAGAAGTGAAGCGTCGGAATCTAAAACTGGACTCACAGGAGATGTTCAAATCATAGAAAGTGAGAGTGTCAGTCTTCTTGTACTTAAGTCGCCATTGTGATTTTTGTATTAGTTTCGGATGCAATTTCTGTGTTTCATCGTCAATAAGACGGTCCAAGGGATACAGTAAACCTGAAGTGAAGCATCGGAATCTAAAACTGGAATCACAGGAGAGGTTCAAATCATAGAAAGTTATAGTGTCAGTCCTCTTGTACTTAAGTCGGCATTGTACCCTTTGTACAAAATTCGGATGCAAACTCTGTGTTTCATCGTCAATTAGAAGGTCCGAGGGATACAGTAAACCTGAGGTGAAGCATCGGAATCTAAAACTGGACTCACAGGAGAGGTTCAAATCATAGAAAGTGAGGGTGTCAGTCCTCTTGTACTTAAGACGGCATTTTGCCTTTTGAATATAATTCCGATGCAATTTCTGTGTTTCATCGTCAGTAACAAGGTGCAAGGTATACAGTAAACCTGAAGTGAATCATCGGAATCAAAATCTGACCTCACAGGAGAGGTTCGAATCAAAGAGAGTGAGAGTGTCAGTCCTCTTGTACTTAAGTCGGCATTGTGCCATTTGTATTAAATTCGGATGCAATTTCTGTGTTTCATCGTCAATTAGAAGGTCCAAGGGATACAGTAAACCTGAAGTGAAGCATCGGAATCTAAAACTGGACTCACAGGAGAGGTTCAAATCATAGAAAGTGAGAGTGTCAGTCCTCTTTTGCATAAGTCGGCATTGTGCGTTTTGAATTTAATTCCGATGCAATTTCTGTGTTACATCGTCAATACGAAGGTCCAAGGGATACAGTAAACCTGAAGTGAAGCATCGGAATCTAAAACCGGACTCACAGGAGAGGTTCAAATCATAGAAAGTGAAAGTGTCAGTCCTCTTGTATTTAAGCCGCCATTGTGCCTTTTGTATTAAGTTCGGATGCAATTTCTGTGTTTCATCGTCAATAAGAAGGTCCAAGGGATACAGTCAACCTGAAGTGAAGCATCGGAATCCAAAACTGGACTCACAGGTGAGGTTCAAATCATAGAAAATTAGAGTGTCAGTCCTCTTGTACTTAAGTCGGTATTGTGCCTTTTGTATTAAATTCGGATGCAAACTCTGTGTTTCATCGTCAATAAGAAGGTCCAAGGGATACAGTAAGCCTGAAGTGAAGCATCGGAATCTAAAACTGGACTCCCAGGAAAAGTTCAAATAATAGAAAGTTAGAGTGTCAGTCCTCTTGTACTTAAGTCGGCATTGTGCTTTTGAATTTAATTCCGATGCAATTACTGTGTTTCATCGTCAATAAGAAGGTCCAAGGGATACAGTAAACCTGAAGTGAAACATCGGAATCTAAAACTGGTCTCACAGGAGAGGTTCAAATCATAGAAAGTGAGAGTGTCAGTCCTCTTGTACTTAAGTCGTAATTGTGCCTTTTGTATTAAATTCGGATGCAATTTCTGTGCTTCAACGTCAATAAGAAGGTCCAAGGGATACAGTAAACCTGAAGTGAAGCATCGAAATGCAAAACTGGACTCACAGGAGAGGTTCAAATCATAGAAAGTTAGAGTGTGTTTCCTCTTGTTCTTAAGTCGGTATTGTGCCTTTTGTATTAAATTCGGATGCAAACTCTGTGTTTCATCGTCAATAAGAAGGTCCAAGGGATACAGTAAACCTGAAGTGAAGCATCGGAATCTAATACTGGACTCACAGGAGAGGTTCAAATCATAGAAAGTGAGAGTGTCAGTCCTCTTTTGCTTAAGTCGGCATTGTGCGTTTTGAATTTAATTCCGATGCAATTTCTGTGTTACATCGTCAATACGAAGGTCCAAGGGATACAGTAAACCTGAAGTGAAGCATCGGAATCTAAAACTGGACTCACAGGAGAGGTTCAAATCATAGAAAGTGAAAGTGTCAGTCCTCTTGTATTTAAGCCGCCATTGTGCCTTTTGTATTAAGTTCGGATGCAATTTCTGTGTTTCATCGTCAATAAGAAGGTCCAAGGGATACAGTCAACCTGAAGTGAAGCATCGGAATCCAAAACTGGACTCACAGGTGAGGTTCAAATCATAGAAAATTAGAGTGTCAGTCCTCTTGTTCTTAAGTCGGTATTGTGCCTTTTGCATTAAATTCGGGTGCAAAATCTGTGTTTCATCGTCAATAAGAAGGTCCAAGGGATACAGTATACATGAAGTGAAGCATCGGAATCTAAAACTGGACTCACAGGAGAGGTTCAAATCATAGAAAGTTAGAGTGTCAGTCCTCTTGTACTTAAGTCGGCATTATGCCTTTTGAATTTAATTCCGATGCAATTTCTGTGTTTCATCGTCAATAAGAAGGTCCAAGGGATTCAGTAAACCTGAAGTGAAGCATCGGAATCTAAAACTGGACTCACAGGAGAGGTTCAAATCATAGAAAGTGAGAATGTCAGTCCTCATTTGCTTAAGTCGGCATTGTGTGTTTTGAATTTAATTCGGATGCAATTTCTGTGTTTCATATTCAATAAGAAGGACCAAGGGTTACAGTAAACCTGAAGTGAAGCATCGGAATCCAAAACTGGACTCACAGGAGAGGTTCAAATCATAGAAAGTTGGAGTGTCAGTCCTCTTGTACTTAAGTCGGCATTGTGCCTTTTGTATTAAATTCGGATGCAAACTCTGTGTTTCATCGTCAATAAGAAGGTCCAAGGGATACAGTAAACCTGAAGTGAAGCATCGGAATCTAAAACTGGACTCACAGGAGAGGTTCAAATCATAGAAAGTTAGAGTGTCAGTCCTCTTGTACTTAAGTCGGCATTGTGCCTTTTGAATTTAATTCCGATGCAATTTCTGTGTTTCATCGTCAAGAAGAAGGTCCAAGGGATACAGTAAACCTGAAGTGAAGCATCGGAATCTATAACTGGACTCACAGGAGAGGTTGAAATCATAGAAAGTGAGAGTGTCAGTCCTCTTTTACTTATGTCGGCATTGTGCGTTTTGAATTTGATTCCGATGCAATCTCTGTGTTTCATCGTAAATAAGAAAATCCAAGGGATACAGTAAACCAGAAGTGAAGCGTCGGAATCTAAAACTGGACTCACAGGAGATGTTCAAATCATAGAAAGTGAGAGTGTCAGTCTTCTTGTACTTAAGTCGCCATTGTGATTTTTGTATTAGTTTCGGATGCAATTTCTGTGTTTCATCGTCAATAAGACGGTCCAAGGGATACAGTAAACCTGAAGTGAAGCATCGGAATCTAAAACTGGAATCACAGGAGAGGTTCAAATCATAGAAAGTTATAGTGTCAGTCCTCTTGTACTTAAGTCGGCATTGTACCCTTTGTACAAAATTCGGATGCAAACTCTGTGTTTCATCGTCAATTAGAAGGTCCGAGGGATACAGTAAACATGAGGTGAAGCATCGGAATCTAAAACTGGACTCACAGGAGAGGTTCAAATCATAGAAAGTGAGGGTGTCAGTCCTCTTGTACTTAAGACGGCATTGTGCCTTTTGAATATAATTCCGATGCAATTTCTGTGTTTCATCGTCAGTAACAAGGTGCAAGGTATACAGTAAACCTGAAGTGAAGCATCGGAATCAAAATCTGACCTCACAGGAGAGGTTCGAATCAAAGAGAGTGAGAGTGTCAGTCCTCTTGTACTTAAGTCGGCATTGTGCCATTTGTATTAAATTCGGATGCAATTTCTGTGTTTCATCGTCAATTAGAAGGTCCAAGGGATACAGTAAACCTGAAGTGAAGCATCGGAATCTAAAACTGGACTCACAGGAGAGGTTCAAATCATAGAAAGTGAGAGTGTCAGTCCTCTTTTGCATAAGTCGGCATTGTGCGTTTTGAATTTAATTCCGATGCAATTTCTGTGTTACATCGTCAATACGAAGGTCCAAGGGATACAGTAAACCTGAAGTGAAGCATCGGAATCTAAAACTGGACTCACAGGAGAGGTTCAAATCATAGAAAGTGAAAGTGTCAGTCCTCTTGTATTTAAGCCGCCATTGTGCCTTTTGTATTAAGTTCGGATGCAATTTCTGTGTTTCATCGTCAATAAGAAGGTCCAAGGGATACAGTCAACCTGAAGTGAAGCATCGGAATCCAAAACTGGACTCACAGGTGAGGTTCAAATCATAGAAAATTAGAGTGTCAGTCCTCTTGTACTTAAGTCGGTATTGTGCCTTTTGTATTAAATTCGGATGCAAACTGTGTGTTTCATCGTCAATAAGAAGGTCCAAGGGATACAGTAAGCCTGAAGTGAAGCATCGGAATCTAAAACTGGACTCCCAGGAAAAGTTCAAATAATAGAAAGTTAGAGTGTCAGTCCTCTTGTACTTAAGTCGGCATTGTGCTTTTGAATTTAATTCCGATGCAATTACTGTGTTTCATCGTCAATAAGAAGGTCCAAGGGATACAGTAAACCTGAAGTGAAACATCGGAATCTAAAACTGGTCTCACAGGAGAGGTTCAAATCATAGAAAGTGAGAGTGTCAGTCCTCTTGTACTTAAGTCGTAATTGTGCCTTTTGTATTAAATTCGGATGCAATTTCTGTGCTTCAACGTCAATAAGAAGGTCCAAGGGATACAGTAAACCTGAAGTGAAGCATCGAAATGCAAAACTGGACTCACAGGAGAGGTTCAAATCATAGAAAGTTAGAGTGTGTTTCCTCTTGTTCTTAAGTCGGTATTGTGCCTTTTGTATTAAATTCGGATGCAAACTCTGTGTTTCATCGTCAATAAGAAGGTCCAAGGGATACAGTAAACCTGAAGTGAAGCATCGGAATCTAATACTGGACTCACAGGAGAGGTTCAAATCATAGAAAGTGAGAGTGTCAGTCCTCTTTTACTTATGTCGGCACTGTGCGTTTTGAATTTGATTCCGATGCAATTTCTGTGTTTCATCGTCAATAAGAAATTCCAAGGGATACAGTAAACCAGACGTGAAGCGTCGGAATCTAAAACTGGACTCACAGGAGAGGTTCAAATCATAGAAAGTGAAAGTGTCAGTCCCCTTGTACTTAAGCCGCCAGTGTGCCATTTGTATTAAGTTAGGATGCAATTTCTGTGTTTCATCGTCAATAAGAAGGTCCAAGGGATACAGTAAACCTGAAGTGAAGCATCGGAATCTAAAACTGGACTCACAGGAGAGGTTCAAATCATGGAAAGTTAGAATGTCAGTCCTCTTGTACTTAAGTCGGCATTGTGCCTTTTGTATTACATTCGGATGCAATTTCTGAGTTCAATCGTCAATAAGAAGGTGCAAGGTATACAGCAAACCTGAAGTGAAGCATCGGAATCTAAAACTGGACTCACAGGAGAGGTTCAAATAATAGAAAGTTACAGTGTTTGTCCTCTTTTACTTAAGTCGACATTGTGCCATTTGTATTAAATTCAGATGCAATTTCTGTGTTTCATCGTCAATAAGAAGGTCCAAGGGATACAGAAATCCTGAAGTGAAGCATCGGAATCTAAAAGTGGACTCACAGGAGAGGTTCAAATCATAGAAAGCAAGAGTGTCAGTCCTCTTGTACTTAAGTCGCCATTGTGCCTTTTGTACTACATTCGGATGCAATTTCTGTGTTTCATCGTCAATAAGAAGGTCCAAGGGATACAGTCAACCTGAAGTGAAGCATCGGAATCCAAAACTTGACTCACAGGTGAGGTTCAAATCATAGAAAATTAGAGTGTCAGTCCTCTTCTACCTAAGTCGGTATTGTGCCTTTTGTATTAAATTCGGATGCAAACTCTGTGTTTCATCGTCAATAAGAAGGTCCAAGGGATACAGTAAACCTGAAGTGAAGCATTGGAATCTAAAACTGGACTCCCAGGAGAGGTTCAAATCATAGAGAGTTAGAGTGTCAGTCCTCTTGTACTTAAGTCGGCATTGTGCCTTTTGAATTTAATTCCGATGCAATTTCTGTGTTTCATCGTCAATAAGAAGGTCCAAGGGATACAGTAAACCTGAAGTGAAGCATCGGAATCTAAAACTGGTCTCACAGGAGAGGTTCAAATCATAGAAAGTGAGAGTGTCAGTCCTCTTGTACTTAAGTCGCCATTGTGCCTTTTGTATTAAATTCGGATGCAATTTCTGTGTTTCATCGTCAATAAGAAGGTCCAAGGGATACAGTAAACCTGAAGTGAAGCATCGGAATCCAAAACTGGACCCACAGGAGAGGTTCAAATCATAGAAAGTTAGAGTGTCAGTCCTCTTGTTCTTAAGTCGGTATTGTGCCTTTTGTATTAAATTCGGGTGCAAAATCTGTGTTTCATCGTCAATAAGAAGGTCCAAGGGATACAGTAAACATGAAGTGAAGCATCGGAATCTAAAACTGGACTCACAGGAGAGGTTCAAATCATAGAAAGTTAGAGTGTCAGTCCTCTTGTACTTAAGTCGGCATTATGCCTTTTGAATTTAATTCCGATGCAATTTCTGTGTTTCATCGTCAATAAGAAGGTCCAAGGGATACAGTAAACCTGAAGTGAAGCATCGGAATCTAAAACTGGACTCACAGGAGAGGTTCAGATCATAGAAAGTGAGAATGTCAGTCCTCATTTGCTTAAGTCGGCATTGTGCGTTTTGAATTTAATTCGAATGCAATTCCTGTGTTTCATATTCAATAAGAAGGTCCAAGGGTTACAGTAAACCTGAAGTGAAGCATCGGAATCCAAAACTGGACTCACAGGAGAGGTTCAAATCATAGAAAGTTGGAGTGTCAGTCCTCTTGTACTTAAGTCGGCATTGTGCCTTTTGTATTAAATTCGGATGCAAACTCTGTGTTTCATCGTCAATAAGAAGGTCCAAGGGATACAGTAAACCAGAAGTGAAGCATCGGAATCTAAAACTGGACTCACAGGAGAGGTTCAAATCATAGAAAGTTAGAGTGTCAGTCCTCTTGTACTTAAGTCGGCATTGTGCCTTTTGAATTTAATTCCGATGCAATTTCTGTGTTTCATCGTCAATAAGAAGGTCCAAGGGATACAGTAAACCTGAAGTGAAGCATCGGAATCTATAACTGGACTCACAGGAGAGGTTGAAATCATAGAAAGTGAGAGTGTCAGTCCTCTTTTACTTACGTCGGCATTGTGCGTTTTGAATTTGATTCCGATTCAATCTCTGTGTTTCATCGTAAATAAGAAAATCCAAGGGATACAGTAAACCAGAAGTGAAGCGTCGGAATCTAAAACTGGACTCACAGGAGATGTTCAAATCATAGAAAGTGAGAGTGTCAGTCTTCTTTTACTTAAGTCGCCATTGTGATTTTTGTATTAAATTCGGATGCAATTTCTGTGTTTCATCGTCAATAAGACGGTCCAAGGGATACAGTAAACCTGAAGTGAAGCATCGGAATCTAAAACTGGACTCGCAGGAGAGGTTCAAATCATAGAAAGTTATAGTGTCAGTCCTCTTGCACTTAAGTCGGCATTGTACCATTTGTACTAAATTCGGATGCAAACCATGTGTTTCATCGTCAATTAGAAGGTCCGAGGGATACAGTAAACCTGAGGTGAAGCATCGGAATCTAAAACTGGACTCACAGGAGAGGTTCAAATCATAGAAAGTGAGGGTGTCAGTCCTCTTGTACTTAAGACGGCATTGTGCCTTTTGAATATAATTCCGATGCAATTTCTGTGTTTCATCGTCAATAACAAGGTGCAAGGTATACAGTAAACCTGAAGTGAAACATCGGTATCAAAATCTGACCTCACAGGAGAGGTTCGAATCAAAGAGAGTGAGAGTGTCAGTCCTCTTGTACTTAAGTCGGCATTGTGCCATTTGTATTAAATTCGGATGCAATTTCTGTGTTTCATCGTCAATTAGAAGGTCCAAGGGATACAGTAAACCTGAAGTGAAGCATCGGAATCTAAAATTGGACTCACTTGAGTAGTTCAAATCATTGAAAGTTAGAGTGTCAGTCCTCTTGTACTTAAGTCGGCATTGTGCCTTTTGAATTTAATTCCGATGCAATTTCTGTGTTCCATCGTCAATAAGAAGGTCCAAGGGATACAGTAAACCTGAAGTGAAGCATCGGAATCTAAAACTGGACTCACAGGAGAGGTTCAAATCATAAAAAGTGAGAGGGTCAGTCCTCTTTTGCTTAAGTCGGCATTGTGCGTTTTGAATTTAATTCCGATGCAATTTCTGTGTTTCATCGTCAATAAGAAGGTCCAAGGGATACAGTAAACCTGAAGTGAAGCATCGGAATCTAAAACTGGACTCACAGGAGATGTTCAAATCATAGAAAGTGAGAGTGTCAGTACTCTTGTACTTAGGTCGCTATTGTGATTTTTGTATTAAATTCGGATGCAATTACTGTGTTTCATCGTCAATAAGAAGGTCCAAGGGATACAGTAAACCTGAAGTGAAGCATCGGAATCTAAAACTGGACTCACAGGAGAGGTTCAAATCATAGAAAGTTAGAGTGTCAGTCCTCTGGCACTTAAGTCGTCATTGTACCTTTTGTATTAAATTCGGATGCAAACTCTGTGTTTCATCGTCAATTAGAAGGTCCAAGGGATACAGTAAACCTGAAGTGAAGCATCTGAATCTAAAACTGGAATCACAGGAGAGGTTCAAATCATAGAATGTGAGAGTGTCAGTCCTCGTGTACTTAAGGCGGCATTGTGCCTTTTGAATTTAATTCCGATGCATTTTCTGTGTTTCATCGTCAATAAGAAGGTGCAAGGTTTACAGTAAACCTGAAGTGAAGCATCGGAATCTAAATCTGACCTCACAGGAGAGGTTCGAATCATAGAAAGTTAGAGTGTCAGTCCTCTGGCACTTAAGTCGTCATTGTACCTTTTGTATTAAATTCGGATGCAATTACTGTGTTTCATCGTCAATAAGAAGGTCCAAGGGATACAGTAAACCTGAAGTGAAGCATCGGAATCTAAAACTGGACTCACAGGAGAGGTTCAAATCATAGACAGTGAGAGTGTCAGTCCTCTTGTACTTAAGGCGGCATTGTGCTATTTGTATTAAATTGGGATGCAATTTCTGTGTTTCATCGTCAATAAGAAGGTCCAAGGGATACAGTAAACCTGAAGTGAAGCATCGGAATCTAAAACTGGACTCACAGGAGAGGTTCAAATCATAGAAAGTGAAAGTGTCAGTCCTCTTGTATTTAAGCCGCCATTGTGCCTTTTGTATTAAGTTCGGATGCAATTTCTGTGTTTCATCGTCAATAGGAATGTCCATGGGATACAGTAAACCTGAAGTGAAGCATCGGAATCCAAAACTGGACTCACAGGAGAGGTTCAAATCATAGAAAGTTGGAGTGTCAGTCCTCTTGTACTTAAGTCGGCATTGTGCCTTTTGTATTAAATTCGGATGCAAACTCTGTGTTTCATCGTCAATAAGAAGGTCCAAGGGATACAGTAAACCAGAAGTGAAGCATCGGAATCTAAAACTGGACTCACAGGAGAGGTTCAAATCATAGAAAGTTAGTGTGTCAGTCCTCTTGTACTTAAGTCGGCATTGTGCCTTTTGAATTTAATTCCGATGCAATTTCTGTGTTTCATCGTCAATAAGAAGGTCCAAGGGATACAGTAAACCTGAAGTGAAGCATCGGAATCTATAACTGGACTCACAGGAGAGGTTGAAATCATAGAAAGTGAGAGTGTCAGTCCTCTTTTACTTACGTCGGCATTGTGCGTTTTGAATTTGATTCCGATTCAATCTCTGTGTTTCATCGTAAATAAGAAAATCCAAGGGATACAGTAAACCAGAAGTGAAGCGTCGGAATCTAAAACTGGACTCACAGGAGATGTTCAAATCATAGAAAGTGAGAGTGTCAGTCTTCTTTTACTTAAGTCGCCATTGTGATTTTTGTATTAAATTCGGATGCAATTTCTGTGTTTCATCGTCAATAAGACGGTCCAAGGGATACAGTAAACCTGAAGTGAAGCATCGGAATCTAAAACTGGACTCGCAGGAGAGGTTCAAATCATAGAAAGTTATAGTGTCAGTCCTCTTGCACTTAAGTCGGCATTGTACCATTTGTACTAAATTCGGATGCAAACCATGTGTTTCATCGTCAATTAGAAGGTCCGAGGGATACAGTAAACCTGAGGTGAAGCATCGGAATCTAAAACTGGACTCACAGGAGAGGTTCAAATCATAGAAAGTGAGGGTGTCAGTCCTCTTGTACTTAAGACGGCATTGTGCCTTTTGAATATAATTCCGATGCAATTTCTGTGTTTCATCGTCAATAACAAGGTGCAAGGTATACAGTAAACCTGAAGTGAAACATCGGAATCAAAATCTGACCTCACAGGAGAGGTTCGAATCAAAGAGAGTGAGAGTGTCAGTCCTCTTGTACTTAAGTCGGCATTGTGCCATTTGTATTAAATTCGGATGCAATTTCTGTGTTTCATCGTCAATTAGAAGGTCCAAGGGATACAGTAAACCTGAAGTGAAGCATCGGAATCTAAAATTGGACTCACTTGAGTAGTTCAAATCATTGAAAGTTAGAGTGTCAGTCCTCTTGTACTTAAGTCGGCATTGTGCCTTTTGAATTTAATTCCGATGCAATTTCTGTGTTCCATCGTCAATAAGAAGGTCCAAGGGATACAGTAAACCTGAAGTGAAGCATCGGAATCTAAAACTGGACTCACAGGAGAGGTTCAAATCATAAAAAGTGAGAGGGTCAGTCCTCTTTTGCTTAAGTCGGCATTGTGCGTTTTGAATTTAATTCCGATGCAATTTCTGTGTTTCATCGTCAATAAGAAGGTCCAAGGGATACAGTAAACCTGAAGTGAAGCATCGGAATCTAAAACTGGACTCACAGGAGATGTTCAAATCATAGAAAGTGAGAGTGTCAGTACTCTTGTACTTAGGTCGCTATTGTGATTTTTGTATTAAATTCGGATGCAATTACTGTGTTTCATCGTCAATAAGAAGGTCCAAGGGATACAGTAAACCTGAAGTGAAGCATCGGAATCTAAAACTGGACTCACAGGAGAGGTTCAAATCATAGAAAGTTAGAGTGTCAGTCCTCTGGCACTTAAGTCGTCATTGTACCTTTTGTATTAAATTCGGATGCAAACTCTGTGTTTCATCGTCAATTAGAAGGTCCAAGGGATACAGTAAACCTGAAGTGAAGCATCTGAATCTAAAACTGGAATCACAGGAGAGGTTCAAATCATAGAATGTGAGAGTGTCAGTCCTCGTGTACTTAAGGCGGCATTGTGCCTTTTGAATTTAATTCCGATGCATTTTCTGTGTTTCATCGTCAATAAGAAGGTGCAAGGTTTACAGTAAACCTGAAGTGAAGCATCGGAATCTAAATCTGACCTCACAGGAGAGGTTCGAATCATAGAAAGTTAGAGTGTCAGTCCTCTGGCACTTAAGTCGTCATTGTACCTTTTGTATTAAATTCGGATGCAATTACTGTGTTTCATCGTCAATAAGAAGGTCCAAGGGATACAGTAAACCTGAAGTGAAGCATCGGAATCTAAAACTGGACTCACAGGAGAGGTTCAAATCATAGACAGTGAGAGTGTCAGTCCTCTTGTACTTAAGGCGGCATTGTGCTATTTGTATTAAATTGGGATGCAATTTCTGTGTTTCATCGTCAATAAGAAGGTCCAAGGGATACAGTAAACCTGAAGTGAAGCATCGGAATCTAAAACTGGACTCACAGGAGAGGTTCAAATCATAGAAAGTGAAAGTGTCAGTCCTCTTGTATTTAAGCCGCCATTGTGCCTTTTGTATTAAGTTCGGATGCAATTTCTGTGTTTCATCGTCAATAGGAAGGTCCATGGGATACAGTAAACCTGAAGTGAAGCATCGGAATCTGAAACTGGACCCACAGGAGAGGTTCAAATTATAGAAAGTTAGAGTGTCAGTCCACTTGTACTTAAGTCGGCATTGTGCCCTTTGTATTTAATTCGAATGCAAACTCTGTGTTTCACCGTCAATAAGAAGGTCCAAGGTATACAGTAAACCTTAAGTGAAGCATCAGAATCTAAAACTGGTCTCTTAGGAGAGGTTCAAATCATAGAAAGTTAGAATGTCAGTCCTCTTGTACTTAAGTCGGCATTGTGCCTTTTAAATTTAATTCCGATGCTTTTTCTGTGTTTCATTGTCAATAAGAAGGTCCAAGGGATACAGTAAACCTGAAGTGAAGCATCGGAATCTAAAACTGGACTCGCAGGAGAGGTTCAAATCATAGAAAGTTAGAATGTCAGTCCTCTTGTACTTAAGTCGGCATTGTGCCTTTTGTATTAAATTCGGATGCAATTTCTGTGTTTCATCGTCAATAAGAAGGTGCAAGGTATACAGCAAACCTGAAGTGAAGCATCGGAATCTAAAACTGGACTCACAGGAGAGGTTCAAATTATAGAAAGCGAGAGTGTCAGTCTTCTTGTACTTAAGTCGGCATTGTGCCATTTGTATTAAATTCGGATGCAATTTCTGTGTTTCATCGTCAATAAGAAGGTCCAAGGGATACAGTAAACCTGAAGTGAAGCATCGGAATCTAAAACTGCACTCACAGGAGAGGTTCAAATCATAGAAAGTGAAAGTGTCAGTCCTCTTGTACTTAAGCCGCCATTGTGCCTTTTGTATTAATTTCGGATGCAATCTCTGTGTTTCATCGTCAATAAGAAGGTCCAAGAGATACAGTAAACCTGAAGTGAAGCATCGGAATCTAAAACTGGTCTCACAGGAGAGGTTCAAATCATAGAAAGTGTAAGTGTCAGTCCTCTTTTGCTTAAGTCGGCATTGTGCCTTTTGAATTTAATTCCGATGCAATTTCTGTGTTTCATCGTCAATAAGAAGGTCCAAGGGATACAGTAAACCTGAAGTGAAGCATCGGAATCTAAAACTGGACTCACAGGAGATGTTCAATACATAGAAAGTGAAAGTGTCAGTCCTCTTGTACTTAAGTCGCCATTGTGATTTTTGTATGAAATTCGGATGCAATTTCTGTGTTTCATCGTCAATAAGAAGGTCCATGGGATACAGTAAACCCGAAGTGAAGCATCGGAATCTAAAACTGGAATCACAGGAGAGGTTCAAATCATAGAAAGTGAGAGTGTCAGTCCTCGTGTACTTAAGACGGAATTGTGCCTTTTGAATTTAATTCCGATGCATTTTCTGTGTTTCATCGTCAATACGAAGGTGCAAGGTTTACAGTAAACCTGAAGTGAAGCATCGGAATCTAAATCTGACCTCACAGGAGTGGTTCGAATCATAGAGAGTGAGAGTGTCAGTCCTCTTGTACTTAAGTCGCCATTGTGCCATTTGTATTAAATACGGATGCAATTTCTGTGTTTCATCGTCAATTAGAAGGTCCAAGGGATACAGTAAACCTGAAGTGAAGCATCGGAATCTAAAACTGGTCTCACTTGAGTAGTTCAAATCATTGAAAGTTAGAGTGTCAGTCCTCTTGTACTTAAGTCGGCATTGCGCCTTTTGAATTTAATTCCGATGCAATTTCTGTGTGTCATCGTCAATAAGAAGGTCCAAGGGATACAGTAAACCTGAAGTGAAGCATCGGAATCTAAAACTGGTCTCACAGGAGAGGTTCAAATCATAGAAAGTGAGAGTGTCAGTCCTCTTTTGCTTAAGTCGGCATTGTGCGTTTTGAATTTAATTCCGATGCAATTTCTGTGTGTCATCGTCAATAAGAAGGTCCAAGGGATACAGTAAACCTGAAGTGAAGCATCGGAATCTAAAACTGGACTCACCGGAGATGTTCAAATCATAGAAAGTGAGAGTGTCAGTGCTCTTGTACTTAGGTCGCCATTGTGATTTTTGTATTAAATTCGGATGCAATTTCTGTGTTTCATCGTCAATAAGAAGGTCCAAGGGATACAGTAAACCTGAAGTGAAGCATCGGAATCTAAATCTGACCTCACAGGAGAGGTTCGAATCATAGACAGTGAGAGTGTCAGTCCTCTTGTACTTAAGGCGGCATTGTGCCATTTGTATTAAATTGGGATGCAATTTCTGTGTTTCATCGTCAATAAGAAGGTCCAAGGGAAACAGTAAATCTGAAGTGAAGCATCGGAATCTAAAACTGGACTCACAGGAGAGGTTCAAATCATAGAAAGTGAAAGTGTCAGTCCTCTTGTATTTAAGCCGCCATTGTGCCTTTTGTATTTAGTTAGGATGCAATTTCTGTGTTTCATCGTCAATAGGAGGGTCCATGGGATACAGTAAACCTGAAGTGAAGCATCGGAATCTGAAACTGGACCCACAGGAGAGGTTCAAATTATAGAAAGTTAGAGTGTCAGTCAACTTGTACGTAAGTCGGCATTGTGCCCTTTGTATTTAATTCGAATGCAAGCTCTGTGTTTCATCGTCAATAAGACGGTCCAAGGTATACAGTAAACCTTAAGTGAAGCATCAGAATCTAAAACTGGTCTCTTAGGAGTGGTTCCAATCATAGAAAGTTAGAATGTCAGTCCTCTTGTACTTAAGTCGGCATTGTGCCTTTTGAATTTAATTCCGATGCTTTTTCTGTGTTTCATTGTCAATAAGAAGGTCCAAGGGATACAGTAAACCTGAAGTGAAGCATCGGAATCTAAAACTGGACTCGCAGGAGAGGTTCAAATCATAGAAAGTTAGAATGTCAGTCCTCTTGTACTTAAGTCGGCATTGTGCCTTTTGTATTAAATTCGGATGCAATTTCTGTGTTTCATCGTCAATAAGAAGGTGCAAGGTATACAGCAAACCTAAAGTGAAGCATCGGAATCTAAAACTGGACTCACAGGAGAGGTTCAAATCATAGAAAGCGAGAGTGTCAGTCCTCTTGTACTTAAGTCGGCATTGTGCCATTTGTATTAAATTCGGATGCAATTTCTGTGTTTCATCGTCAATAAGAAAGTCCAAGGGATACAGTAAACCTGAAGTGAAGCATCGGAATCTAAAACTGCACTCACAGGAGAGGTTCAAATCATAGAAAGTGAAAGTGTCAGTCCTCTTGTACTTAAGCCGCCATTGTGCCTTTTGTATTAAATTCGGATGCAATTTCTGTGTTTCATCGTCAATAAGAAGGTGCAAGGTATACAGCAAACCTAAAGTGAAGCATCGGAATCTAAAACTGGACTCACAGGAGAGGTTCAAATCATAGAAAGCGAGAGTGTCAGTCCTCTTGTACTTAAGTCGGCATTGTGCCATTTGTATTAAATTCGGATGCAATTTCTGTGTTTCATCGTCAATATGAAAGTCCAAGGGATACAGTAAACCTGAAGTGAAGCATCGGAATCTAAAACTGCACTCACAGGAGAGGTTCAAATCATAGAAAGTGAAAGTGTCAGTCCTCTTGTACTTAAGCCGCCATTGTGCCTTTTGTATTAAGTTTGGATGCAATTTCTGTGTTTCATCGTCAATAAGAAGGTCCAATGGATACAGTAAACCTGAAGTGAAGCATCGGAATCTAAAACTGGACTCACAGGAGAGGTTCAAATCATAGAAAGTGTAAGTGTCAGTCCTCTTTTGCTTAAGTCGGCATTGTGCCTTTTGAATTTAATTCCGATGCAATTTCTGTGTTTCATCGTCAATAAGAAGGTCCAAGGGATACAGTAAACCTGAAGTGAAGCATCGGAATCTAAAACTGGACTCGCAGGAGAGGTTCAAATCATAGAAAGTTAGAATGTCAGTCCTCTTGTACTTAAGTCGGCATTGTGCCTTTTGTATTAAATTCGGATGCAATTTCTGTGTTTCATCGTCAATAAGAAGGTGCAAGGTATACAGCAAACCTAAAGTGAAGCATCGGAATCTAAAACTGGACTCACAGGAGAGGTTCAAATCATAGAAAGCGAGAGTGTCAGTCCTCTTGTACTTAAGTCGGCATTGTGCCATTTGTATTAAATTCGGATGCAATTTCTGTGTTTCATCGTCAATAAGAAAGTCCAAGGGATACAGTAAACCTGAAGTGAAGCATCGGAATCTAAAACTGCACTCACAGGAGAGGTTCAAATCATAGAAAGTGAAAGTGTCAGTCCTCTTGTACTTAAGCCGCCATTGTGCCTTTTGTATTAAGTTTGGATGCAATTTCTGTGTTTCATCGTCAATAAGAAGGTCCATGGGATACAGTAAACCCGAAGTGAAGCATCGGAATCTAAAACTGGACTCACAGGAGAGGTTCAACTCATAGAAAGTAAGTGTGTCAGTCCTCTTGTACTTAAGTCGGCATTGTTCCTTTTGTATTAAATTCGGATGCAAACTCAGTGTTTTATCGTCAATTAGAAGGACCAAGGGATACAGTAAACCTGAAGTGAAGCATCGGAATCTAAAACTGGAATCACAGGAGAGGTTCAAATCATAGAAAGTGAGAGTGTCAGTCCTCTTGTACTTAAGACGGCATTGTGCCTTTTGAATTTAATTCCGATGCATTTTCTGTGTTTCATCATCAATAAGAAGGTGCAAGGTTTACAGTAAACCTGAAGTGAAGCATCGGAATCAAAATCTGACCTCACAGGAGTGGTTCGAAACATAGAGAGTGAGAGTGTCAGTCCTGTTGTACTTAAGTCGCCATTGTGCTATTTGTATTATATTCGGATGCAATTTCTGTGTGTCATCGTCAATAAGAAGGTCCAAGGGATACAGTAAACCTGAAGTGAAGCATCGGAATCTAAAACTGGACTCACAGGAGAGGTTCAAATCATAGAAAGTGGAAGTGTCTGTCCTCTTGTACTTAAGCCGCCTTTGTGCCTTTTGTATAAAGTTCGGATGCAATTTCTGTGTTTCATCGTCAATAAGAAGGTCCAAGGGATACAGTAAACCTGAAGCGAAGCATCGGAATCTAAAACTGGACTCACAGGAGAGGTTCAAATCATAGAAAGTGTAAGTGTCAGTCCTCTTTTGCTTAAGCCGGCATTGTGCGTTTTGAATTTAATTCGGATGCAATTTCTGTGTTTCATCGTCAATAAGAAGGTCCAAGGGATACAGTAAACCTGAAGTGAAGCATCGGAATCTAAAACTGGACTCACAGGAGAGGTTCTAATCATAGAAAGTGAGAGTGTCAGTCCTCTTTTACTTATGTCGGCATAGTGAGTTTTGAATTTGATTCCGATGCAATTTCTGTGTTTCATCGTCAATAAGAAATTCCAAGGGATACAGTAAACCAGACGTGAAGCGTCGGAATCTAAAACTGGACTCACAGGAGAGGTTCATATCATAGAAAGTGAAAGTGTCAGTCCTCTTGTACTTAAGCCGCCATTGTGCCTTTTGTATTAAGTTCAGATGCAATTTCTGTGTTTCATCGTCAATAAGAAGGTCCAAGGGTTACAGTAAACCTGAAGTGAAGCATCGGAATCTAAAACTGGACTCAGAGGAGAGGTTCAAATCATGGAAAGTTAGAATGTCAGTCCTCTTGTACTTAAGTCGGCATTGTGCCTTTTGTATTAATTCGGATGCAGATGTCTGTGTTTCATCGTCAATAAGAAGTGCAAGGTAGTTCAGCAAACCTGAAGTGAAGCATCGGAATCTAAAACTGGACTCGCAGGAGTGGTTCAAATAATAGAAAGCGAGAGTGTCAGTCCTCTTGTACTTAAGTCGCCATTGTGCCTTTTGTACTAAATTCGGATGCAATTTCTGTGTTTCATCGTCAATAAGAAGGTCCAAGGGTTACAGTCAACCTGAAGTGAAGCTTCGGAATCCAAAACTGGACTCACAGGTGAGGTTCAAATCTTAGAAAGTTAGAGTGGTCAGTCCTCTTGTACTTAAGTCGGTTTTGTGCCTTTAGTATTAAATTCGGATGCAAACTCTCGTCAATACGAAGGTCCAAGGGATACAGTAAACCTGAAGTGAAGCATCGGAATCTAAAACTGGACTCCCAGGAGAGGTTCAAATCATAGAAAGTTAGAGTGTCAGTCCTCTTGTACTTAAGTCGGCATTGTGCCTTTTGAATTTAATTCCGATGCAATTACTGTGTTTCATCGTCAATAAGAAGGTCCAAGGGATACAGTAAACCTGAAGTGAAGCATCGGAATATAAAACTGGACTCACAGGAGAGGTTCAAATCATAGAAAGTGAGAGTGTCAGTCCTCTTGTACTTATGTCGGCATTGTGCCTTTTGTATTAAATTCGGATGCAATTTCTGTGTTTCATCGTCAATAAGAAGGTACAAGGGATACAGTAAACCTGAAGTGAAGCATCGGAATCCAAAACTGGACTCAAAGGAGAGGTTCAAATCATAGAAAGTTAGAGTGTCAGTCCTCTTGTTCTTAAGTCGGTGTTGTGCCTTTTGTATTAAATTCGGATGCAAATTCAGTGTTTCATCGTCAATAAGAAGGTCCAAGGGATACAGTAAACCTGAAGTGAAGCATCGGAATCTAAAACCGGACTCACAGGAGAGGTTCAAATCATAGAAAGTTAGAGTGTCAGTCCTCTTGTACTTGAGTCGGCATTATGCCTTTTGAATTTAATTCCGATGCAATTTCTGTGTTTCATCGTCAATAAGAAGGTCCAAGGGATACAGTAAACCTGAAGTGAAGCATCGGAATCTAAAACTGGACTCACAGGAGAGGTTCAAATCATAGAAAGTGAGAATGTCAGTCCCTCATTTGCTTAATTCGGCATTGTGCGTTTTGAATTTAATTCGGATGCAATTTCTGTGTTTCATCGTCAATAAGAAGGTCCAAGGGTACAGTAAAGCTGAAGTGAAGCATCGGAATCCAAAACTGGACTCACAGGAGAGGTTCAAATCATAGAAAGTTAGAGTGTCAGTCCTCTTGTACTTAAGTCGGCATTATGCCTTTTGAATTTAATTCCGATGCAATTTCTGTGTTTCATCATCAATAAGAAAGTCCAAGGGATACAGTAACCTGAAGTGAAGCATCGGAATCTAAAACTGGACTCACAGGAGAGGTTCATATCATGGAAAGTTAGAATGTCAGTCCTCTTGTACTTAAGTCGGTATTGTGCCTTTTGTATTAAATTCGGATGCAATTTCTGTGTTTCATCGTCAATAAGAAGGTCCAAGGGATACAGTAAACCCGAAGTGAAGCATCGGAATCTAAAACTGGACTCACAGGAGAGGTTCAACTCATAGAAAGTAAGTGTGTCAGTCCTCTTGTACTTAAGTCGGCATTGTTCCTTTTGTATTAAATTCGGATGCAACTCAGTGTTTTATCGTCAATTAGAAGGACCAAGGATACAGTAAACCTGAAGTGAAGCATCGGAATCTAAAACTGGAATCACAGGAGAGGTTCAAATCATAGAAAGTGAGAGTGTCAGTCCTCTTGTACTTAAGACGGCATTGTGCCTTTTGAATTTAATTCCGATGCATTTTCTGTGTTTCATCATCAATAAGAAGGTGCAAGGTTTACAGTAAACCTGAAGTGAAGCATCGGAATCAAAATCTGACCTCACAGGAGTGGTTCGAAACATAGAGAGTGAGAGTGTCAGTCCTGTTGTACTTAAGTCGCCATTGTGCCATTTGTATTATATTCGGATGCAATTTCTGTGTGTCATCGTCAATAAGAAGGTCCAAGGGATACAGTAAACCTGAAGTGAAGCATCGGAATCTAAAACTGGACTCACAGGAGAGGTTCAAATCATAGAAAGTGGAAGTGTCTGTCCTCTTGTACTTAAGCCGCCATTGTGCCTTTTGTATAAAGTTCGGATGCAATTTCTGTGTTTCATCGTCAATAAGAAGGTCCAAGGGATACAGTAAACCTGAAGCGAAGCATCGGAATCTAAAACTGGACTCACAGGAGAGGTTCAAATCATAGAAAGTGTAAGTGTCAGTCCTCTTTTGCTTAAGCCGGCATTGTGCGTTTTGAATTTAATTCGGATGCAATTTCTGTGTTTCATCGTCAATAAGAAGGTCCAAGGGATACAGTAAACCTGAAGTGAAGCATCGGAATCTAAAACTGGACTCACAGGAGAGGTTCTAATCATAGAAAGTGAGAGTGTCAGTCCTCTTTTACTTATGTCGGCATAGTGAGTTTTGAATTTGATTCCGATGCAATTTCTGTGTTTCATCGTCAATAAGAAATTCCAAGGGATACAGTAAACCAGACGTGAAGCGTCGGAATCTAAAACTGGACTCACAGGAGAGGTTCATATCATAGAAAGTGAAAGTGTCAGTCCTCTTGTACTTAAGCCGCCATTGTGCCTTTTGTATTAAGTTCAGATGCAATTTCTGTGTTTCATCGTCAATAAGAAGGTCCAAGGGTTACAGTAAACCTGAAGTGAAGCATCGGAATCTAAAACTGGACTCACAGGAGAGGTTCAAATCATGGAAAGTTAGAATGTCAGTCCTCTTGTACTTAAGTCGGCATTGTGCCTTTTGTATTAAATTCGGATGCAATTTCTGTGTTTCATCGTCAATAAGAAGGTGCAAGGTATACAGCAAACCTGAAGTGAAGCATCGGAATCTAAAACTGGACTCGCAGGAGTGGTTCAAATAATAGAAAGCGAGAGTGTCAGTCCTCTTGTACTTAAGTCGCCATTGTGCCTTTTGTACTAAATTCGGATGCAATTTCTGTGTTTCATCGTCAATAAGAAGGTCCAAGGGATACAGTCAACCTGAAGTGAAGCATCGGAATCCAAAACTGGACTCACAGGTGAGGTTCAAATCATAGAAAGTTAGAGTGTCAGTCCTCTTGTACTTAAGTCGGTTTTGTGCCTTTTGTATTAAATTCGGATGCAAACTCTCGTCAATACGAAGGTCCAAGGGATACAGTAAACCTGAAGTGAAGCATCGGAATCTAAAACTGGACTCCCAGGAGAGGTTCAAATCATAGAAAGTTAGAGTGTCAGTCCTCTTGTACTTAAGTCGGCATTGTGCCTTTTGAATTTAATTCCGATGCAATTACTGTGTTTCATCGTCAATAAGAAGGTCCAAGGGATACAGTAAACCTGAAGTGAAGCATCGGAATATAAAACTGGACTCACAGGAGAGGTTCAAATCATAGAAAGTGAGAGTGTCAGTCCTCTTGTACTTAAGTCGGCATTGTGCCTTTTGTATTAAATTCGGATGCAATTTCTGTGTTTCATCGTCAATAAGAAGGTACAAGGGATACAGTAAACCTGAAGTGAAGCATCGGAATCCAAAACTGGACTCAAAGGAGAGGTTCAAATCATAGAAAGTTAGAGTGTCAGTCCTCTTGTTCTTAAGTCGGTATTGTGCCTTTTGTATTAAATTCGGATGCAAATTCTGTGTTTCATCGTCAATAAGAAGGTCCAAGGGATACAGTAAACCTGAAGTGAAGCATCGGAATCTAAAACCGGACTCACAGGAGAGGTTCAAATCATAGAAAGTTAGAGTGTCAGTCCTCTTGTACTTGAGTCGGCATTATGCCTTTTGAATTTAATTCCGATGCAATTTCTGTGTTTCATCGTCAATAAGAAGGTCCAAGGGATACAGTAAACCTGAAGTGAAGCATCGGAATCTAAAACTGGACTCACAGGAGAGGTTCAAATCATAGAAAGTGAGAATGTCAGTCCTCATTTGCTTAATTCGGCATTGTGCGTTTTGAATTTAATTCGGATGCAATTTCTGTGTTTCATCGTCAATAAGAAGGTCCAAGGGTTACAGTAAAGCTGAAGTGAAGCATCGGAATCCAAAACTGGACTCACAGGAGAGGTTCAAATCATAGAAAGTTAGAGTGTCAGTCCTCTTGTACTTAAGTCGGCATTATGCCTTTTGAATTTAATTCCGATGCAATTTCTGTGTTTCATCATCAATAAGAAGGTCCAAGGGATACAGTAAACCTGAAGTGAAGCATCGGAATCTAAAACTGGACTCACAGGAGAGGTTCATATCATGGAAAGTTAGAATGTCAGTCCTCTTGTACTTAAGTCGGTATTGTGCCTTTTGTATTAAATTCGGATGCAAACTCTGTGTTTCATCGTCAATAAGAAGGTCCAAGGGATACAGTAAGCCTGAAGTGAAGCATCGGAATCTAAAACTGGACTCCCAGGAGAGGTTCAAATCATAGAAAGTTAGAGTGTTAGTCCTCTTGTACTTAAGTCGGCATTGTGCCTTTTGAATTTAATTCCGATGCAATTACTGTGTTTCATCGTCAATAAGAAGGTCCAAGGGACACAGTAAACCTGAAGTGAAACATCGGAATCTAAAACTGCTCTCAGAGGAGAGGTTCAAATCATAGAATGTGAGAGTGTCAGTCCTCTTGTACTTAAGTCGCCATTGTGCCTTTTGTATTAAATTCGGATGCAATTTCTGTGTTTCAACGTCAATAAGAAGGTCCAAGGGATACAGTAAACCTGAAGTAAAGCATCGGAATCCAAAACTGGACTCACAGGAGAGGTTCAAATCATAGAAAGTTAGAGTGTGTTTCCTCTTGTTCTTAAGTCGGTATTGTGCCTTTTGTATTAAATTCGGATGCAAACTCTGTGTTTCGTCGTCAATAAGAAGGTCCAAGGGATACAGTAAACCTGAAGCGAAGCATCGGAATCTAAAACTGGACTCACAGGAGAGGTTCAAATCATAGAAAGTGAGAGTGTCAGTCCTCTTTTACTTATGTCGGCATTGTGCGTTTTGAATTTGATTCCGATGCAATATCTGTGTTTCATCGTCAATAAGAAATTCCAAGGGATACAGTAAACCAGACGTGAAGCGTCGGAATCTAAAACTGGACTCACAGGAGAGGTTCAAATCATAGAAAGTGAAAGTGTCAGTCCTCTTGTACTTAAGCCGCCAGTGTGCCATTTGTATTAAGTTCGGATGCAATTACTGTGTTTCATCGTCAATAAGAAGGTCCAAGGGATACAGTAAACCTGAAGTGAAGCATTGGAATCTAAAACTGGACTCACAGGAGAGGTTCAAATCATGGAAAGTTAGAATGTCAGTCCTCTTGTACTTAAGTCGGCATTGTGCCTTTTGTATTAAATTCGGATGCAATTTCTGTGTTTCATCGTCAATAAGAAGGTGCAAGGTATACAGCAAACCTGAAGTGAAGCATCGGAATCTAAAACTGGACTCACAGGAGAGGTTCAAATAATAGAAAGTTAGAGTGTCAG
This sequence comes from Schistocerca americana, assembly GCF_021461395.2. Taxonomy (NCBI): domain Eukaryota; kingdom Metazoa; phylum Arthropoda; class Insecta; order Orthoptera; family Acrididae; genus Schistocerca; species Schistocerca americana. Next base: position 4,773,749 of record NC_060128.1, read on the forward strand.
TCCTCTTTTACTTAAGTCGACATTGTGCCATTTGTATTAAATTCAGATGCAATTTCTGTGTTTCATCGTCAATAAGAAGGTCCAAGGGATACAGTAAACATGAAGTGAAGCATCGGAATCTAAAACTGGACTCACAGGAGAGGTTCAAATCATAGAAAGTTAGAGTGTCAGTCCTCTTGTACTTGAGTCGGCATTATGCCTTTTGAATTTAATTCCGATGCAATTTCTGTGTTTCATCGTCAATAAGAAGGTCCAAGGGATACAGTAAACCTGAAGTGAAGCATCGGAATCTAAAGCTGGACTCACAGGAGAGGTTCAAATCATAGAAAGTGAGAATGTCAGTCCTCATTTGCTTAAGTCGGCATTGTGCGTTTTGAATTTAATTCGGATGCAATTTCTGTGTTTCATCGTCAATAAGAAGGTCCAAGGGTTACAGTAAAGCTGAAGTGAAGCATCGGAATCCAAAACTGGACTCACAGGAGAGGTTCAAATCATAGAAAGTTAGAGTGTCAGTCCTCTTGTACTTAAGTCGGCATTATGCCTTTTGAATTTAATTCCGATGCAATTTCTGTGTTTCATCGTCAATATGAAGGTCCAAGGGATACAGTAAACCTGAAGTGAAGCATCGGAATCTAAAACTGGACTCACAGGAGCGGTTCATATCATGGAAAGTTAGAATGTCAGTCCTCTTGTACTTAAGTCGGCATTGTGCCTTTTGTATTAAATTCGGATGCAATTTCTGTGTTTCATCGTCAATAAGAAGGTGCAAGGTATACAGAAAACCTGAAGTGAAGCATCGGAATCTAAAACTGGACTCACAGGAGAGGTTCAAATAACAGAAAGTTAGAGTGTCAGTCCTCTTTTACGTAAGTCGACATTGTGCCATTTGTATTAAATTCAGATGCAATTTCTGTGTTTCATCGTCAATAAGAAGGTCCAAGGGATACAGAAAACCTGAGGTGAAGCATCGGAATCTAAAACTGGACTCACAGGAGAGGTTCAAATCATAGAAAGCAAGAGTGTCAGTCCTCTTGTACTTAAGTCGCCATTGAGCCTTTTGTACTAAATTCGGATGCAATTTCTGTGTTTCATCGTCAATAAGAAGGTCCAAGGGATACAGTCAACCTGAAGTGAAGCATCGGAATCCAAAACTGGACTCACAGGTGAGGTTCAAATCATAGAAAGTTAGAGTGTCAGTCCTCTTGTACTTAAGTCGGTATTGTGCCTTTTGTATTAAATTCGGATGCAAACTCTGTGTTTCATCGTCAATAAGAAGGTCCAAGGGATACAGTAAGCCTGAAGTGAAGCATCGGAATCTAAAACTGGACTCCCAGGAGAGGTTCAAATCATAGAAAGTTAGAGTGTCACTCCTCTTGTACTTAAGTCGGCATAGTGCCTTTTGAATTTAATTCCGATGCAATTACTGTGTTTCATCGTCAATAAGAAGGTCCAAGGGATACAGTAAACCTGAAGTGAAACATCGGAATCTAAAACTGGTCTCACAGGAGAGGTTCAAATCATAGGAAGTGAGAGTGTCAGTCCTCTTGTACTTAAGTCGCCATTGTGCCTTTTGTATTAAATTCGGATGCAAATTCTGTGTTTCAACGTCAATAAGAAGGTCCAAGGGATACAGTAAACCTGAAGTGAAGCATCGGAATCCAAAACTGGACTCACAGGAGAGGTTCAAATCATAGAAAGTTAGAGTGTGTTTCCTCTTGTTCTTAAGTCGGTATTGTGCCTTTTGTACTAAATTCGGATGCAAACTTTGTGTTTCATCGTCAATAAGAAGGTCCAAGGGATACAGTAAACCTGAAGTGAAGCATCGGAATCTAAAACTGGACTCACAGGAGATGTTCAAATCATAGAAAGTGAGAGTGTCAGTCCTCTTTTACTTATGTCGGCATTGTGCGTTTTGAATTTGATTCCGATGCAATTTCTGTGTTTCATCGTCAATAAGAAATTCCAAGGGATACAGTAAACCAGACGTGAAGCGTCGGAATCTAAAACTGGACTCACAGGAGAGGTTCAAATCATAGAAAGTGAAAGTGTCAGTCCTCTTGTACTTAAGCCGCCAGTGTGCCATTTGTATTAAGTTCGGATGCAATTTCTGTGTTTCATCGTCAATAAGAAGGTCCAAGGGATACAGTAAACCTGAAGTGAAGCATTGGAATCTAAAACTGGACTCACAGGAGAGGTTCAAATCATGGAAAGTTAGAATGTCAGTCCTCTTGTACTTAAGTCGGCATTGTGCCTTTTGTATTAAATTCGGATGCAATTTCTGTGTTTCATCGTCAATAAGAAGGTGCAAGGTATACAGCAAACCTGAAGTGAAGCATCGGAATCTAAAACTGGACTCACAGGAGAGGTTCAAATAATAGAAAGTTAGAGTGTCAGTCCTCTTTTACTTAAGTCGACATTGTGCCATTTGTATTAAATTCAGATGCAATTTCTGTGTTTCATCGTCAGTAAGAAGGTCCAAGGGATACAGTAAACATGAAGTGAAGCATCGGAATCTAAAACTGGACTCACAGGAGAGGTTCAAATCATAGAAAGTTAGAGTGTCAGTCCTCTTGTACTTGAGTCGGCATTATGCCTTTTGAATTTAATTCCGATGCAATTTCTGTGTTTCATCGTCAATAAGAAGGTCCAAGGGATACAGTAAACCTGAAGTGAAGCATCGGAATCTAAAGCTGGACTCACAGGAGAGGTTCAAATCATAGAAAGTGAGAATGTCAGTCCTCATTTGCTTAAGTCGGCATTGTGCGTTTTGAATTTAATTCGGATGCAATTTCTGTGTTTCATCGTCAATAAGAAGGTCCAAGGGTTACAGTAAAGCTGAAGTGAAGCATCGGAATCCAAAACTGGACTCACAGGAGAGGTTCAAATCATAGAAAGTTAGAGTGTCAGTCCTCTTGTACTTAAGTCGGCATTATGCCTTTTGAATTTAATTCCGATGCAATTTCTGTGATTCATCGTCAATATGAAGGTCCAAGGGATACAGTAAACCTGAAGTGAAGCATCGGAATCTGAAACTGGACTCACAGGAGCGGTTCATATCATGGAAAGTTAGAATGTCAGTCCTCTTGTACTTAAGTCGGCATTGTGCCTTTTGTATTAAATTCGGATGAAATTTCTGTGTTTCATCGTCAATAAGAAGGTGCAAGGTATACAGAAAACCTGAAGTGAAGCATCGGAATCTAAAACTGGACTCACAGGAGAGGTTCAAATAATAGAAAGTTAGAGTGTCAGTCCTCTTTTACGTAAGTCGACATTGTGTCATTTGTATTAAATTCAGATGCAATTTCTGTGTTTCATCGTCAATAAGAAGGTCCAAGGGATACAGAAAACCTGAGGTGAAGCATCGGAATCTAAAACTGGACTCACAGGAGAGGTTGAAATCATAGAAAGCAAGAGTGTCAGTCCTCTTGTACTTAAGTCGCCATTGAGCCTTTTGTACTAAATTCGGATGCAATTTCTGTGTTTCATCGTCAATAAGAAGGTCCAAGGGATACAGTCAACCTGAAGTGAAGCATCGGAATCCAAAACTGGACTCACAGGTGAGGTTCAAATCATAGAAAGTTAGAGTGTCAGTCCTCTTGTACTTAAGTCGGTATTGTGCCTTTTGTATTAAATTCGGATGCAAACTCTGTGTTTCATCGTCAATAAGAAGGTCCAAGGGATACAGTAAGCCTGAAGTGAAGCATCGGAATCTAAAACTGGACTCCCAGGAGAGGTTCAAATCATAGAAAGTTAGAGTGTCAGTCCTCTTGTACTTAAGTCGGCATAGTGCCTTTTGAATTTAATTCCGATGCAATTACTGTGTTTCATCGTCAATAAGAAGGTCCAAGGGATACAGTAAACCTGAAGTGAAACATCGGAATCTAAAACTGGTCTCACAGGAGAGGTTCAAATCATAGGAAGTGAGAGTGTCAGTCCTCTTGTACTTAAGTCGCCATTGTGCCTTTTGTATTAAATTCGGATGCAAATTCTGTGTTTCAACGTCAATAAGAAGGTCCAAGGGATACAGTAAACCTGAAGTGAAACATCGGAATCCAAAACTGGACTCACAGGAGAGGTTCAAATCATAGAAAGTTAGAGTGTGTTTCCTCTTGTTCTTAAGTCGGTATTGTGCCTTTTGTACTAAATTCGGATGCAAACTTTGTGTTTCATCGTCAATAAGAAGGTCCAAGGGATACAGTAAACCTGAAGTGAAGCATCGGAATCTAAAACTGGACTCACAGGAGATGTTCAAATCATAGAAAGTGAGAGTGTCAGTCCTCTTTTACTTATGTCGGCATTGTGCGTTTTGAATTTGATTCCGATGCAATTTCTGTGTTTCATCGTCAATAAGAAATTCCAAGGGATACAGTAAACCAGACGTGAAGCGTCGGAATCTAAAACTGGACTCACAGGAGAGGTTCAAATCATAGAAAGTGAAAGTGTCAGTCCTCTTGTACTTAAGCCGCCAGTGTGCCATTTGTATTAAGTTCGGATGCAATTTCTGTGTTTCATCGTCAATAAGAAGGTCCAAGGGATACAGTAAACCTGAAGTGAAGCATCGGAATCTAAAACTGGACTCACAGGAGAGGTTCAAATCATGGAAAGTTAGAATGTCAGTCGTCTTGTACTTAAGTCGGCATTGTGCTTTTGGATTAAATTCGGATGCAATTTCTGTGTTTCATCGTCAATAAGAAGGTGCAAGGTATACAGCAAACCTGAAGTGAAGCATTGGAATCTAAAACTGAACTCACAGGAGAGGTTCAAATAATAGAAAGTTAGAGTGTCAGTCCTCTTTTACTTAAGTCGACATTGAGCCATTTGTATTAAATTCAGATGCAATTTCTGTGTTTCATCGTCAATAAGAAGGTCCAAGGGATACAGTAAACCTGAAGTGAAGCATCGGAATCTAAAACTGGACTTACAGGAGAGGTTCAAATCATAGAAAGTTAGAATGTCAGTCCTCTTGTACTTGAGTCGGCATTATGCCTTTTGAATTTAATTCCGATGCAATTTCTGTGTTTCATCGTCAATAAGAAGGTCCAAGGGATACAGTAAACCTGAAGTGAAGCATCGGAATCTAAAACTGGACTCACAGGAGAGGTTCAAATCATAGAAAGTGAGAATGTCAGTCCTCATTTGCTTAAGTCGGCATTGTGCGTTTTGAATTTAATTCGGATGCAATTTCTGTGTTTCATCGTCAATAAGAAGGTGCAAGGGTTACAGTAAAGCTGAAGTGAAGCATCGGAATCCAAAACTGGACTCACAGGAGAGGTTCAAATCATAGAAAGTTAGAGTGTCAGTACTCTTGTACATAAGTCGGCATTATGCCTTTTGAATTTAATTCCGATGCAATTTCTGTGTTTCATCGTCAATAAGAAGGTCCAAGGGATGCAGTAAACCTGAAGTGAAGCATCGGAATCTAAAACTGGACTCACAGGAGAGGTTCATATCATGGAAAGTTAGAATGTCAGTCCTCTTGTACTTAAGTCGGCATTGCGCCTTTTGTATTAAATTCGGATGCAATTTCTGTGTTTCATCGTCAATAAGAAGGTGCAAGGTATACAGAAAACCTGAAGTGAAGCATCGGAATCTAAAACTGGACTCACAGGAGAGGTTCAAATAATAGAAAGTTAGAGTGTCAGTCCTCTTGTACTTAAGTCGGTATTGTGCCTTTTGTATTAAATTCGGATGCAAACTCTGTGTTTCATCGTCAATAAGAAGGTCCAAGGGATACAGTAAGCCTGAAGTGAAGCATCGGAATCTAAATCTGGACTCCCAGGAGAGGTTCAAATCATAGAAAGTTAGAGTGTCAGTCCTCTTGTACTTAAGTCGGCATTGTGCCTTTTGAATTTAATTCCGATGCAATTACTGTGTTTCATCGTCAATAAGAAGGTCCAAGGGATACAGTAAACCTGAAGTGAAACATCGGAATCTAAAACTGGTCTCACAGGAGAGGTTCAAATCATAGAAAGTGAGAGTGTCAGTCCTCTTGTACTTAAGTCGCCATTGTGCCTTTTGTATTAAATTCGGATGCAATTTCTGTGTTTCAACGTCAATAAGAAGGTCCAAGGGTTACAGTAAACCTGAAGTGAAGCATCGGAATCCAAAACTGGACTCACAGGAGAGGTTCAAATCATAGAAAGTTAGAGTGTGTTTCCTCTCGTTCTTAAGTCGGTATTGTGCCTTTTGTATTAAATTCGGATGCAAACTCTGTGTTTCATCGTCAATAAGAAGGTCCAAGGGATACAGTAAACCAAAAGTGAAGCATCGGAATCTAAAACTGGACTCACAGGAGAGGTTCAAATCATAGAAAGTGAGAGTGTCAGTCCTCTTTTACTTATGTCGGCATTGTGCGTTTTTAATTTGATTCCGATGCAATTTCTGTGTTTCATCGTCAATAAGAAATTCCAAGGGATACAGTAAACCAGACGTGAAGCGTCGGAATCTAAAACTGGACTCACAGGAGAGGTTCAAATCATAGAAAGTGAAAGTGTCAGTCCTCTTGTACTTAAGCCGCCAGTGTGCCATTTGTATTAAGTTCGGATGCAATTTCTGTGTTTCATCGTCAATAAGAAGGTCCAAGGGATACAGTAAACCTGAAGTGAAGCATCGGAATCCAAAACTGGACTCACAGGAGAGGTTCAAATCATAGAAAGTTAGAGTGTCAGTCCTCTTGTTCTTAAGTCGGTATTGTGCCTTTTGTATTAAATTCGGGTGCAAAATCTGTGTTTCATCGTCAATAAGAAGGTCCAAGGGATACAGTAAACCTGAAGTGAAGCATCGGAATCTAAAACTGGACTCACAGGAGAGGTTCAAATCATAGAAAGTTAGAGTGTCAGTCCTCTTGTACATAAGTCAGCATTATGCCTTTTGAATTTAATTCCGATGCAATTTCTGTGTTTCATCGTCAATAAGAAGGTCCAAGGGATACAGTAAACCTGAAGTGAAGCATCGGAATCTAAAACTGGACTCACAGGAGAGGTTCAAATCATAGAAAGTGAGAATGTCAGTCCTCATTTGCTTAAGTCGGCATTGTGCGTTTTGAATTTAATTCGGATGCAATTTCTGTGTTTCATATTCAATAAGAAGGTCCAAGGGTTACAGTAAACCTGAAGTGAAGCATCGGAATCCAAAACTGGACTCACAGGAGAGGTTCAAATCATAGAAAGTTGGAGTGTCAGTCCTCTTGTACTTAAGTCGGCATTGTGCCTTTTGTATTAAATTCGGATGCAATTTCTGTGTTTCATATTCAATAAGAAGGTCCAAGGGATACAGTAAACCTGAAGTGAAGCATCGGAATCTAAAACTGGACTCACAGGAGAGGTTCAAATCATAGAAAGTTAGAGTGTCAGTCCTCTTGTACTTAAGTCGGCATTGTGCCTTTTGAATTTAATTCCGTTGCAATTTCTGTGTTTCATCGTCAATAAGAAGGTCCAAGGGATACAGTAAACCTGAAGTGAAGCATCGGAATCTATAACTGGACTCACAGGAGAGGTTGAAATCATAGAAAGTGAGAGTGTCAGTCCTCTTTTACTTATGTCGGCATTGTGCGTTTTGAATTTCATTCCGATGCAATCTCTGTGTTTCATCGTAAATAAGAAAATCCAAGGGATACAGTAAACCAGAAGTGAAGCGTCGGAATCTAAAACTGGACTCACAGGAGATGTTCAAATCATAGAAAGTGAGAGTGTCAGTCTTCTTGTACTTAAGTCGCCATTGTGATTTTTGTATTAAATTCGGATGCAATTTCTGTGTTTCATCGTCAATAAGACGGTCCAAGGGATACAGTAAACCTGAAGTGAAGCATCGGAATCTAAAACTGGAATCACAGGAGAGGTTCAAATCATAGAAAGTTATAGTGTCAGTCCTCTTGTACTTAAGTCGGCATTGTACCCTTTGTACTAAATTCGGATGCAAACTCTGTGTTTCATCGTCAATGAGAAGGTCCGGGGGATACAGTAAACCTGAAGTGAAGCATCGGAATCTAAAACTGGACTCACAGGAGAGGTTCAAATCATAGAAAGTGAGGGTGTCAGTCCTCTTGTACTTAAGACGGCATTGTGCCTTTTGAATATAATTCCGATGCAATTTCTGTGTTTCATCGTCAATAACAAGGTGCAAGGTATACAGTAAACCTGAAGTGAAGCATCGGAATCAAAATCTGACCTCACAGGAGAGGTTCGAATCAAAGAGAGTGAGAGTGTCAGTCCTCTTGTACTTAAGTCGGCATTGTGCCATTTGTATTAAATTCGGATGCAATTTCTGTGTTTCATCGTCAATTAGAAGGTCCAAGGGATACAGTAAACCTGAAGTGAAGCATCGGAATCTAAAACTGGACTCACTTGAGTAGTTCAAATCATAGAAAGTTAGAGTGTCAGTCCTCTTGTACTTAAGTCGGCATTGTGCCTTTTGAATTTAATTCCGATGCAATTTCTGTGTTTCATCGTCAATAAGAAGGTCCAAGGGATACAGTAAACCTGAAGTGAAGCATCGGAATCTAAAACTGGACCCACAGGAGATGTTCAAATCATAGAAAGTGAAAGTGTCAGTCCTCTTGTACTTAAGTCGCCATTGTGATTTTTGTATGAAATTCGGATGAATTTCTGTGTTTCATCGTCAATAAGAAGGTCCATGGGATACAGTAAACCTGAAGTGAAGCATCGGAATCTAAAACTGGCCTCACAGGAGAGGTTCAACTTATAGAAAGTTAGAGTGTCAGTCCTCATGTACTGAAGTCGGCATTGTTCCTTTTGTATTAAATTCGGATGCAAACTCAGTGTTTTATCGTCAATTAGAAGGACCAAGGGATACAGTAAACCTGAAGTGAAGCATCGGAATTTAAAACTGGAGTCACAGGAGAGGTTCAAATCATTGAAAGTGAGAGTGTCAGTCATCTTGTACTTAAGACGTCATTGTGCCTTTTGAATTTAATTCCGATGCATTTTCTGTGTTTCATCGTCAATAAGAAGGTGCAAGGTTTACAGTAAACCTGAAGTGAAGCATCGGAATCTAAATCTGACCTCACAGGAGTGGTTCGAATCATAGAGAGTGAGAGTGTCAGTCCTCTTGTACTTAAGTCGCCATTGTGCCGTTTGTATTAAATTCGGATGCAATTTCTGTGTTTCATCGTCAATAAGAAGGTCCAAGGGAAACAGTAAACCTGAAGTGAAGCATCGGAATCTAAAACTGGACTCACAGGAGAGGTTCAAATCATAGAAAGTGAAAGTGTCAGTCCTCTTGTACTTAAGCCGCCATTGTGCCTTTTGTATTAAGTTCGGATGCTATTTCTGTGTTTCATCGTCAATAAGAAGGTCCAAGGGATACAGTAAACCTGATGTGAAGCATCGGAATCTAAAACTGGACTCACAGGAGAGCTTCAAATCATAGAAAGTTAGAGTGTCAGTCCTCTTATACTTAGGTCGGCATTGTGCCCTTTGTATTAAATTCGAATGCAAACTCTCTGTTTCATCGTCAATAAGAAGGTCCAAGGGATACAGTAAACCATAAGTGAAGCATCAGAATCTAAAACTGGTCTCTTAGGAGGGGGTTCAAATCATAGAAAGTTAGAATGTCAGTCCTCTTGTACTTAATTCGGCATTGTGCCTTTTGAATTTAATTCCGATGCTTTTTCTGTGTTTCATTGTCAATAAGAAGGTCCAAGGGATACAGTAAACCTGAAGCGAAGCATCGGAATCTAAAACTGGACTCACAGGAGAGGTTCAAATCATAGAAAGTTAGAATGTCAGTCCTCTTGTACTTAAGTCGGCATTGTGCCTTTTTTTATTAAATTCGGATGCAATTTCTGTGTTTCATCGTTAATAAGAAGGTGCAAGGTATATAGCAAACCTGAAGTGAAGCATCGGAATCTAAAACTGTACTCACAGGAGAGGTTCAAATCATATAAAGTTAGAGTGTGAGTCCTCTTTTACTTAAGTCGACATTGTGCAACTTGTATTAAATTCGGATGCAATTTCTGTGTTTCATCGTCAAGAAGAAGGTCCAAGGGAAACAGTAAACCTGAAGTGAAGCATCGGAATCAAAAACTGGACTCACAGGAGAGGTTCAAATCATAGAAAGCGAGAGTGTCAGTCCTCTTGTACTTAAGTCGCCATTGTGCCCTTTGTACTAAATTCGGATGCAATTTCTGTGTTTCATCGTCAGTAAGAAGGTCCAAGGGATACAGAAAACCTGAAGTGAAGCATCGGAATCTAAAACTGGACTCACAGGAGAGGTTCAAATCATAGAAAGTGAAAGTGTCAGTCCTCTTGTATTTAAGCCGCCATTGTGCCTTTTGTATTAAGTTCGGATGCAATTTCCGTGTTTCATCGTCAATAGGAAGGTCCATGGGATACAGTAAACCTGAAGTGAAGCATCGGAATCTGAAACTGGACCCACAGGAGAGGTTCAAATTATAGAAAGTTAGAGTGTCAGTCCACTTGTACTTAAGTCGGCATTGTGCCCTTTGTATTAAATTCGAATGCAAACTCTGTGTTTCATCATCAATAAGAAGGTCCAAGGGATACAGTAAACCTTAAATGAAGCATCAGAATCTAAAACTGGTCTCTTAGGAGAGGTTCAAATCATAGAAAGTTAGAATGTCAGTCCTCTTGTACTTAAGTCGGCATTGTGCCATTTGTATTAAATTCGGATGCAATTTCTGTGTTTCATCGTCAATAAGAAGGTCCAAGGGATACAGTAAACCTGAAGTGAAGCATCGGAATCTAAAACTGCACTCACAGGAGAGGTTCAAATCATAGAAACTAAAAGTGTCAGTCCTCTTGTACTTAAGCCGATATTGTGCCTTTTGTATTACGTTCGGATGCAATTTCTGTGTTTCATCGACAATAAGAAGGTCCAAGGGATACAGTAAACCTGAAGTGAAGCATCGGAATCTAAAACTAGACTCACAGGAGAGGTTCAAATCATAGAAAGTGTAAGTGTCAGTCCTCTTTTGCTTAAGTCGGCATTGTGCGTTTTGAATTTAATTCCGATGCAATTTCTGTGTTTCATCGTCAATAAGAAGGTCCAAGGGATACAGTAAACCTGAAGTGAAGCATCGGTATCTAAAACTGGACTCACAGGAGATGTCCAAATCATAGAAAGTGAAAGTGTCAGTCCTCTTGTACTTAAGTCGCCATTGAGATTTTTGTATTAAATTCGGATGCAATTTCTGTGTCTCATCGTCAATAAGAAGGTCCATGGGATACAGTAAACCTGAAGCGAAGCATCGGAATCTAAAACTGGACTCACAGGAGAGGTTCAACTCATAGAAAGTTAGAGTGTCAGTCCTCTTGTACTTAAGTCGGCATTGTTCCTTTTGTATTAAATTCGGATGCAAACTCAGTGTTTTATCGTCAATTAGAAGGACCAAGGGATACAGTAAACGTGAAGTGAAGCATCGGAATCTAAAACTGGAATCACAGCAGAGGTTCAAATCATAGAATGTGAGAGTGTCAGTCCTCTTGTACTTAAGACGGCATTGTGCCTTTTGAATTTAATTCCGATGCATTTTCTGTGTTTCATCGTCAATAAGAAGGTGCAAGGTTTACAGTAAACCTGAAGTGAAGCATCGGAATCTAAATCTGACCTCACAGGAGAGGTTCGAATCATAGAGAGTGAGAGTGTCAGTCCTCTTGTACTTAAGTCGCCATTGTGCCATTTGTATTAAATTCGGATGCAATTTCTGTGTTTCATCGTCAATAAGAAGGTCCACGGGATACAGTAAACCTTAAGTGAAGCATCAGAATCTAAAACTGGTCTCTTAGGAGAGGTTCAAATCATAGAAAGTTAGAATGTCAGTCCTCTTGTACTTAAGTCGGCATTGTTCCTTTTGAATTTAATTCCGATGCTTTTTCTGTGTTTCATTGTCAATAAGAAGGTCCAAGGGATACAGTAAACCTGAAGTGAAGCATCGGAATCTAAAACTGGACTCACAGGAGAGGTTCAAATCATGGAAAGTTAGAATGTCAGTCCTCTTGTACTTAAGTCGGCATTGTGCCTTTTGTATTAAATTCGGATGCAATTTCTGTGTTTCATCGTCAATAAGAAGGTGCAAGGTATACATCAAACCTGAAGTGAAGCATCGGAATCTAAAACTGGACTCACAGGAGAGGTTCAAATAATAGAAAGTTAGAGTGTCAGTCCTCTTTTACTTAAGTCGACATTGTGCCATTTGTATTAAATTCAGATGCAATTTCTGTGTTTCATCGTCAATAAGAAGGTCCAAGGGATACAGAAAACCTGAAGTGAAGCATCGGAATCTAAAACTGGACTCACAGGAGAGGTTCAAATCATAGAAAGCAAGAGTGTCAGTCCTCTTGTACTTAAGTCGCCATTGTGCCTTTTGTACTAAATTCGGATGCAATTTCTGTGTTTCATCGTCAATAAGAAGGTCCAAGGGATACAGTAAATCTGAAGTGAAGCATCGGAATCTAAAACTGGTCTCACAGGAGAGGTTCAAATCATAGAAAGTGAATATGTCAGTCCTCATTTGCTTAAGTCGGCATTGTGCGTTTTGAATTTAATTCGGATGCAATTTCTGTGTTTCATCGTCAATAAGAAGGTCCAAGGGTTACAGTAAACCTGAAGTGAAGCATCGGAATCCAAAACTGGACTCACAGCAGAGGTTCAAATCATAGAAAGTTGGAGTGTCAGTCCTCTTGTACTTAAGTCGGCATTGTGCCTTTTGTATTAAATTCGGATGCAAACTCTGGGTTTCATCGTCCATAAGAAGGTCCAAGGGATACAGTAAACCTGAAGTGAAGCATCGGAATCTAAAACTGGACTCACAGGAGAGGTTCAAATCATAGAAAGTTAGAGTGTCAGTCCTCTTGTACTTAAGTCGGCATTGTGCCTTTTGAATTTAATTCCGATGCAATTTCTGTGTTTCATCGTCAATAAGAAGGTCCAAGGGATACAGTAAACCTGAAGTGAAGCATCGGAATCTATAACTGGACTCACAGGAGAGGTTGAAATCATAGAAAGTGAGAGTGTCAGTCCTCTTTTACTTACGTTGGCATTGTGCGTTTTGAATTTGATTCCGATGCAATCTCTGTGTTTCATCGTAAATAAGAAAATCCAAGGGATACAGTAAACCTGAAGTGAAGCATCGGAATCTAAAACTGGACTCACAGGAGAGGTTCAAATCATAGAAAGTGAGGGTGTCAGTCCTCTTGTACTTAAGACAGCATTGTGCCTTTTGAATATAATTCCGATGCAATTTCTGTGTTTCATCGTCAATAACAAGGTGCAAGGTATACAGTAAACCTGAAGTGAAGCATCGGAATCAAAATCTGACCTCACAGGAGAGGTTCGAATCAAAGAGAGTGAGAGTGTCAGTTCTCTTGTACTTAAGTCGGCATCGTGCCATTTGTATTAAATTCGGTTGCAATTTCTGTGTTTCATCGTCAATTAGAAGGTCAAAGGGATACAGTAAACCTGAAGTGAAGCATGGGAATCTAAAACTGGACTCACAAGAGAGGTTCAAATCATAGAAAGTGAGAGTGTCAGTCCTCTTGTACTTAAGTCGGAATTGTGCCTTTTGAATTTAATATCGATGCAATTTCTGTGTTTCATCGTCAATAAGAAGGTCCAAGGTATACAGTAAACCTGAAGTGAAGCATCGGAATCTAAATCTGACCTCACAGGAGAAGTTCGAAACATGGAAAGTGAGAGTGTCAGTGCCCTTGTACTTAAGTCGGAATTGTGCCATTTGTATTAAATTCGGATGCAATTTCTGTGTTTCATCGACAATAAGAAGGTCCAAGGGATACAGTAAACCTGAAGTGAAGCATCGGAATCTAAACCTGGAATCACAGGAGAGGTTCAAATCATAGAAAGTTAGAGTGTCAGTAATCTTGTACTTAAATCGGCATTGTACCCTTTGTACTAAATTCGGATGCAAACTCTGTGTTTCATCGTCAATTAGAAGGTCTGAGGGAAACAGTAAACCTGAAGTGAAGCATGGGAATCTAAAACTGGACTCACAAGAGAGGTTCAAATCATAGAAAGTGAGAGTGTCAGTCCTCTTGTACTTAAGTCGGCATTGTGCGTTTTGAATTTAATTCCGATGCAATTTCTGTGTTTCATCGTCTAAAAGAAGGTCCAAGGGATACAGTAAACCTGAAGTGAAGCATCGGAATCTAAAACTGGACACACAGGAGATGTTCAAATCATAGAAAGTGAGAGTGTCAGTCCTCTTGTACTTAGGTCGCCATTGTGATTTTTGTATTATATTCGGATGCAATTTCTGTGTTTCATCGTCAATAAGAAGGTCCAAGGGATACAGTAAACCTGAAGTGAAGCATCGGAATCTAAAACCGGACTCACAGGAGAGGTTCAAATCATAGAAAGTTAGAGTGTCAGTCCTCTTGCACTTAAGTCGGCATTGTACCTTTTGTATTAAATTCGGATGCAAACTGTGTTTCATCGTCAATTAGAAGGTCCAAGGGATACAGTAAACCTGAAGTGAAGCATCTGAATCTAAAACTGGAATCACAGGAGAGGTTCAAATCATAGAAAGAGAGAGTGTCAGACCTCATGTACTTAAGGCGGCATTGTGCTTTTTGAATTTAATTCCGATGCATTTTCTGTGTTTCATCGTCAATAAGAAGGTGCAAGGTTTACAGTAAACCTGAAATGAAGCATCGGAATCTAAATCTGACCTCACAGGAGAGGTTCGAATCATATACAGTGAGAGTGTCAGTCCTCTTGTACTTATGGCGGCATTGTGCCATTCGTATTAAATTGGGATGCAATTTCTGTGTTTCATCGTCAATAAGAAGGTCCAAGGGATACAGTAAACCTGAAGTGAAGCATCGGAATCGAAAACTGGACTCACAGGAGAGGTTCAAATCATAGAAAGTGAAAGTGTCAGTCCTCTTGTATTTAAGCCGCCATTGTGCCTTTTGTATTAAGTTCGGATGCAATTTCTGTGTTTCATCGTCAATAGGAAGGTCCATGGGATACAGTAGACCTGAAGTGAAGCATCGGAATCTGAAACTGGACCCACAGGAGAGGTTCAAATTATAGAAAACTAGAGTGTCAGTCCACTTGTACTTAAGTTGGCATTGTGCCCTTTGTATTTAATTCGAAT
Organism: Schistocerca americana; assembly: GCF_021461395.2. Taxonomy (NCBI): domain Eukaryota; kingdom Metazoa; phylum Arthropoda; class Insecta; order Orthoptera; family Acrididae; genus Schistocerca; species Schistocerca americana. The sequence continues at coordinate 4,788,843 of NC_060128.1, forward strand.
GCAAACTCTGTGTTTCACCGTCAATAAGAAGGTCCAAGGGATACAGTAAACCTTAAGTGAAGCATCAGAATCTAAAACTGGTCTCTTAGGAGAGGTTCAAATCATAGAAAGTTAGAATGTCAGTCCTCTTGTACTTAAGTCGGCATTGTGCCTTTTGAATTTAATTCCGATGCTTTTTCTGTGTTTCATTGTCAAAAAGAAGGTCCAAGGGATACAGTAAACCTGAAGTGAAGCATCGGAATCTAAAACTGGACTCGCAGGAGAGGTTCAAATCATAGAAAGTTAGAATGTCAGTCCTCTTGTACTTAAGTCGGCATTGTGCCTTTTGTATTAAATTCGGATGCAATTTCTGTGTTTCATCGTCAATAAGAAGGTGCAAGGTATACAGCAAACCTGAAGTGAAGCATCAGAATCTAAAACTCTACTCACAGGAGAGGTTCAAATCATAGAAAGGGAGAGTGTTAGTCCTCTTGTACTTTAGTCGGCATTGTGCCATTTGTATTAAATTCGGATGCAATTTCTGTGTTTCATCGTCAATAAGAAGGTCCAAGGTATACAGTAAACCTGAAGTGAAGCATCGGAATCTAAAACTGCACTCACAGGAGAGGTTCAAATCATAGAAAGTGAAAGTGTCAGTCCTCTTGTACTTAAGCCGCCATTGTGCCTTTTGTATTAAGTTCGGATGCAATTTCTGTGTTTCATCGTCAATAAGAAGGTCCAAGGGATACAGTAAACCTGAATTGAAGCATCGGAATCTAAAACTGGACTCACAGGAGAGGTTCAAATCATAGAAAGTGTAAGTGTCAGTCCTCTTTTGCTTAAGTCGGCATTGTGCCTTTTGAATTTTATTCCGATGCAATTTCTGTGTTTCATCGTCAATAAGAAGGTCCAAGGGATACAGTAAACCTGAAGTGAAGCATCGGAATCTAAAACTGGACTCACAGGAGATGTTCAAATCATAGAAAGTGAAAGTGTCAGTCCTCTTGTACTTAAGTCGCCATTGTGATTTTTGTATTAAATTCGGATGCAATTTCTCTGTTTCATCGTCAATAAGAAGGTCCATGGGATACAGTTAACCTGAAGTGAAGCATCGGAATCTAAAACTGGACTCACAGGAGAGGTTCAACTCATAGAAAGTTAGAGTGTCAGTCCTCTTGTACTTAAGACGGCATTGTGCCTTTTGAATATAATTCCGATGCATTTTCTGTGTTTCATCGTCAATAAGAAGGTGCAACGTTTAAAGTAAACCTGAAGTGAAGCATCGGAATCTAAATCTGACCTCACAGGAGTGGTTCGAATCATAGAGAGTGAGAGTGTCAGTCCTCTTGTACTTAAATCGCCATTGTGCCATTTGTATTAAATTCGGATGCAATTTCTGTGTTTCATCGTCAATAAGAAGGTCCAAGGGATACAGTAAACCTGAAGTGAAGCATCGGAATCTAAAACTGGACTCACAGGAGAGGTTCAAATCATAGAAAGTGAAAGTGTCAGTCCTCTTGTACTTAAGCCGCCATTGTGCCATTTGTATTAAGTTCGGATGCAATTTTTGTGTTTCATCGTCAATAAGAAGGTCCAAGGGATACAGTAAACCTGAAGTGAAGCATCGGAATCTAAAACTGGACTCACAGGAGAGCTTCAAATCATAGAAAGTTAGAGTGTCAGTCCTCTTATACTTAGGTCGTCATTGTGCCCTTTGTATTAAATTCGAATGCAAACTCTCTGTTTCATCGTCAATAAGAAGGTCCAAGGGATACAGTAAACCTTAAGTGAAGCATCAGAATCTAAAACTGGTCTCTTAGGAGAGGTTCAAATCATAGAAAGTTAGAATGTCAGTCCTCTTGTACTTAATTCGGCATTGTGCCTTTTGAATTTAATTCCGATGCTTTTTCTGTGTTTCATTGTCAATAAGAAGGTCCAAGGGATACAGTAAACCTGAAGTGAAGCATCGGAATCTAAAACTGGACTCACAGGAGAGGTTCAAATCATAGAAAGTTAGAATGTCAGTCCTCTTGTACTTAAGTAGGCATTGTGCCTTTTTTTAATAAATTCGGATGCAATTTCTGTGTTTCATCGTTAATAAGAAGGTGCAAGGTAGACAGCAATCCTAAAGTGAAGCATCGGAATCTAAAACTGGACTCACAGGAGTGGTTCAAATCATAGAAAGTTAGAGTGTCAGTCCTCTTTTACTTAAGTCGACATTGTGCAACTTGTATTAAATTCGGATGCAATTTCTGTGTTTCATCGTCAAGATGAAGGTCCAAGGGATACAGTAAACCTGAAGTGAAGCATCGGAATCAAAAACTGGACTCACAGGAGAGGTTCAAATCATAGAAAGCGAGAGTGTCAGTCCTCTTGTACTTAAGTCGCCATTGTGGCTTTTATACTAAATTCGGATGCAATTTCTGTGTTTCATCGTCAATAAGAAGGTCCAAGGGGTACAGTAAACCTGAAGTGAAGCATCGGAATCTAAAACTGGACTCACAGGAGAGGTTCAATTCATAGAAAGTGAAAGTGTCAGTCCTCTTGTATTTAAGCCGCCATTGTGCCTTTTGTATTAAGTTCGGATGCAATTTCTGTGTTTCATCGTCAATAGGAAGGTCCATGGGATACAGTAAACCTGAAGTGAAGCATCGGAATCTGAAACTGGACCCACAGGAGAGTTTCAAATTATAGAAAGTTAGAGTGTCAGTCCACTTGTACTTAAGTCGGCATTGTGCCCTTTGTATTAAATTCGAATGCAAACTCTGTGTTTCATCATCAATAAGAAGGTCCAAAGGATACAGTAAACCTTAAATGAAGCATCAGAATCTAAAACTGGGCTCACAGGAGAGGTTCAACTCATAGAAAGTTAGAGTGTCAGTCCTCTTGTACTTAAGTCGGCATTGTTCCTTTTGTATTAAATTCGGATGCCAACTCAGTGTTTTATCGTCAATTAGAAGGACCAAGGGATACAGTAAACCTGAAGTGAAGCATCGGAATCTAAAACTGGAATCACAGGAGAGGTTCAAATCATAGAAAGTGAGAGTGTCAGTCCTCTTGTACTTAAGACGGCATTGTGCCTTTTGAATTTAATTCCGATGCATTTTCTGTGTTTCATCGTCAATAAGAAGGTGCAAGGTTTACAGTAAACCTGAAGTGAAGCATCGGAATCTAAATCTGACCTCACAGGAGAGGTTCGAATCATAGAGAGTGAGAGTGTCAGTCCTCTTGTACTTAAGTCGCCATTGTGCCTTTTGTATTAAGTTCGGATGCAATTTCTGTGTTTCATCGTCAATAAGAAGGTCCAAGGGATACAGTAAACCTGAAGTGAAGCATCGGAATCTAAAACTGGACTCACAGGAGAGCTTCAAATCATAGAAAGTTAGAGTGTCAGTCCTCTTATACTTAGGTCGGCATTGTGCCTTTTGTATTAAATTCGAATGCAAACTCTCTGTTTCATCGTCAATAAGAGGGTCCAAGGGATACAGTAAACCTTAAGTGAAGCATCAGAATCTAAAACTGGTCTATTAGGAGAGGTTCAAATCATAGAAAGTTAGAATGTCAGTGCTCTTGTACTTAAGTCGGCATTGTGCTTTTGAATTTAATTCCGATGCTTTTTATGTGTTTCATTGTCAATAAGAAGGTCCAAGGGATACAGTAAACCTGAAGTGAAGCATCGGAATCTAAAACTGGACTCACAGGAGAGGTTCAAATCATAGAAAGTTAGAATGTCAGTCCTCTTGTACTTAAGTCGGCATTGTGCCTTTTTTTATTAAATTCGGATGCAATTTCTGTGTTTCATCGTTAATAAGAAGGTGCAAGGTATACAGCAAACCTGAAGTGAAGCATCGGAATCTAAAACTGGACTCACAGGAGAGGTTCAAATCATAGAAAGTTAGAGTGTCAGTCCTCTTTTACTTAAGTCGACTTTGTGCTACTTGTATTAAATTCGGATGCAATTTCTGTGTTTCATCGTCAAGAAGAAGGTCCAAGGGATACAGTAAACCTGAAGTGAAGCATCGGAATCAAAAACTGGACTCACAGGAGAGGTTCAAATCATAGAAAGCGAGAGTGTCAGTCCTCTTGTACTTAAGCCGCCATTGTGCCTTTTGTACTAAATTCGGATGCAATTTCTGTGTTTCATCGTCAATAAGAAGGTCCAAGGGATACAGTAAACCTGAAGTGAAGCATCGGAATCCCAAACTGGATTCACAGGAGACGTTCAAATCATAGAAAGTTAGAGTGTCAGTCCTCTTGTACTTAAGTCGGCATTGTGCCCTTGGTATTAAATTCGAATGCAAACTCTGTGTTTCATCGTCAATAGGAAGGTCCAAGGGATACAGTAAACCTGAAGTGAAGCATCGGAATCTAAAACTGGAATCACAGGAGAGGTTCAAATCATAGAGAGTGAAAGCGACAGTCCTCTTGTACTTAAGACGGCATTGTGCCTTTTGAATTTAATTCCGATGCATTTTCTGTGTTTCATCGTCAATAAGAAGGTCCAAGGTTTACAGTAAACCTGAAGTGAAGCATCGGAATCTAAATCTGACCTCACAGGAGAGGTTCGAATCATAGAGAGTGAGAGTGTCAGTCGTCTTGTACTTAAGTCGGCATTGAGCCATTTGTACTAAATTTGGATGCAATTTCTGTGTTTCATCGTCAATAAGAAGGTCCAAGGGATACAGTAAACCTGAAGTGAAGCATCGGAATCTAAAACTGGACTCACAGGAGAGGTTCAACACAGAGAAAGTGAAAGTGTCAGTCCTCTTGTACTTAAGCCGCCATTGTGCCTTTTGTATTAAGTTCGGATGCAATTTCTGTGTTTCATCGTCAATAAGAAGGTCCAAGGGATACAGTAAACCTGAAGTGAAGCATCGGAATCTAAAACTGGACTCACAGGAGAGGTTCAACTCATAGAAAGTTAGAGTGTCAGTCCTCTTGTACTTAAGTCGGCATTGTGCCCTTTGTATTAAATTCGAATGCAAACTCTGTGTTTCATCGTCAATAAGAAGGTCCAAGGGATACAGTAAACCTTAAATGAAGCATCAGAATCTAAAACTGGTCTCTTCGGAGAGGTTCAAATCATAGAAAGTTAGAATGTCAGTCCTCTTGTACTTAAGTCGGCATTGTGCCTTTTGAATTTAACCCTGCTGTTCTGTTCACTTTTACTTGACATATATACTGTTCGGGTCAATATGACCCGACATATCAAAATGCTTTAGAAACATAAATTTTGGTACAGTTTTAGCTATCGACATTGTTGTTCTATTCCAGTACCTTGTTAGTAATAATAATAATAATAATAATAATAATAATAATGGTAATAATAATAATAATAACAATGCATACAACTTTATTGAGGGATATTTTTCATTTAAATATGCACATAAATTTGAAACAACAGACAGTTTCCATTACAGGCATTCAACTTAGAAAGCACTACAGTTTTTCCATACTTCTATTCTTATTGTTGACAGTTTAGACGTAAGTATTGACATTTTCTAACAACAGACAGTTGTCATTACAGATATTCATCTTAGAGCACACTACAGTACAGAACACACTACAGTTTTTTTATTACATTCCAACATAGAAAGCACTACAACTTTAGAATCCTCTCTTCTTACTGATTGTAGTTTAGGCACAAGTATTCACATAAATTTGAAACAACAGAATTTTCAATACAATCATCTTATAAAATACTACAGTTCTTTTCTTACTGCTTGCACTGTGGACACAAGTAGGTTACATGTTTCTTGCAAATATGTTTACTACATTTTCCACACACCATGTTTGTTTTATTGTCATTACTTGATGGACAGAACTTACAGCGTGCACGTTTTGTAGATTTTCTTGTTGTTACCGATTCTGACACACCACCCACATCATTCGGGTTTTGGATGCTTGTGACCATTCTCAAAGAATCTTCTGTTCTTGGGAAATGCGTTCTTGATGCAATATGTTCTTTTATCAGTGACTTTCCAAGTTCCTCCAAGAATATTCTCCTTCTAGTCAATTTGCTTGCATTCCAATTAGGGTCAACCGAAATCCACAAAACGTATGCATTATAAGCAGAAACATCAAGAATATTGTAGAAAACTATCATTGGCCACCTATTACTTTTTCGTTTGCATGTATATGTACCTAATAACTGATCAAGCGTGTCTACAGCACCTTTGGTTGAATTATAGTCCAAAATCATTTTTGGCTTCTTATCAGCCCTGTCACTGATTTCCGCATCATGGTGGAGAGTGCTCATAAGTACAACATTCTTGTGTCTCTTAGGAATATAATTAACCACAGTAGTGTCATTTGTGAAGTAAAATGAAGAGCTGTGTACCTCCTTGTTGGTCATTTTGTGTGGAAGCTCCGGCTTATTTTTCCGTATAGTTCCCAACATAGTCAATTTCCTTTTCAGAAGCAGCTGCCCCAAATTGTACGACGTAAAAAAGTTGTCACACGTGATATTCTGACCACGTAACTCAGAAGTGAGATCAGATACCACCCTCATTCCCTGATTTCTTTCTGGTGCCGCTCCACTCACCTTTCCTGTATAAATTTGGGCTTTCAGTACGTATGAAGTTTTGCTGTCACACATGGTCCATATTTTGATCCCATATTTTGCCGGTTTACTTGGGATATACTGCTTGAATGGACAGCGACCTCTAAATGCTACTAACTGCTCGTCAACAGTAACATTTTCTCCTGGATTATACAGTTTAGGAAGGACCTCTACCCACTTCTCCCAAATACTACGAATTGCGGCAAGTTTGTCAGTACGTCGTCTTTCCTCTCTAGTAGATTTCTTGTCAAATCGCAGGACACGTGATATCTTACAGAATGTTTCATGAGACATGGTTGCTCGAAATATGTTTCGCCCAGTATCTTTATCCCACAAACTTTTTGTAGACTCCCCATGAGATCGATATACACCCGCTAGGAGTAAGAGTCCTAAGTATGCATGGAAAACAGAACCATCAATATCTGTCCACTGTTCACCATAAACTCGCTGCCCTTCAATATTTGTCATCTCTATTATTTCATTTTGAAGCGCTGTGTGAAATACTGCTTCAAATGAACATTTTACATCAGATATTCTGCTGACTGCATACCTGGTAACTCCTGGGGTACTCTTGATGATGTTCGAAGCTGGTAGGCGACCATGTTGTGCTGGTGGATGCAACTGCCATTCTATATTCCCATTTTTAGAAAGAAAAGTCTCTACACTATTTTGTATGGGCTGTGGACTGTCGTAACTGTCATCGGAACACTCGCTTTCAGATGCATTGCTGATGTGATCTTCAAACTCAGAAAGTGATCCTTCATCTGGTGAGGCATTTACTATTTCTTCCAACTCACGATCATTCAATGGTCTCATCGCCATGGTGTCACAAGTCAAACTGGGCAGAAACAAAGCATTCCAATTATTGAGAACTGCCAATTATTATTTCCTGGGGAAAGCAACAAACAAGCCCATTGTTGTGAACGCATGGAGCTTTAGGTGATTGTTGAGAGTAAGTTGGAATGATGCAGTCACTATTCCCACACAACACAACAAAAATAATTTTCGCCATTTCCAGATTTTAGAAATAAATACGAGTTACACTAAACATATTTGTGTCGGGTCATTATGACCCGAACATTACATATGCAACTATTACAGTTGAAGCCCAAACTTCTTAAACTTTTTTAAAACCTTTTAAAACACATGCTGCTCATCCATTTTCAGACAAAGTCACAAAGTTTCATAAATATATATTGGTATTTACATAATGTAAAATAACGTTCATATTCGTTTCGGGTCATATAGACCCGAACAGAACAGCAGGGTTAATTCCGATGCATTTTCTGTGTTCCATTGTCAATAAGAAGGTCCAAGAAATACAGTAAACCTGTAGTGAAGCATCGGAATCTAAAACTGGACTCACAGGAGAGGTTCAAATCATACAAAGTTAGAATGTCAGTCCTCTTGTACTTAAGTCGGCATTGTGCCTTTTGTATTAAATTCGGATGCAATTTCTGTGTTTCATCGTCAACAAGAAGGTGCAAGGTATACAGCAAACCTGAAGTGAAGCATCGGAATCTAAAACTGGACTCACAGGAGAGGTTGAAATCATAGAAAGTTAGAAAGTCAGTCCTCTTGTACTTAAGTCGGCATTGTGCCTTTTTTTATTAAATTCGGATGCAATTTCTGTGTTTCATCGTTAATAAGAAGGTGCAAGGTATACAGCAAACGTAAAGTGAAGCATCGGAATCTAAAACTGGACTCACAGGAGAGGTTCAAATCATAGAAAGTTTGAGAGACAGTCCTCTTTTACTTAAGTTGACATTGTGCAACTTGTATTAAATTCGGATGCAATTTCTGTGTTTCATCGTCAAGATGAAGGTCCAAGGGATACAGTAAACCTGAAGTGAAGCATCGGAATCAAAAACTGGACTCACAGGAGAGGTTCAAATCATAGAAAGCGAGAGTGTCAGTCCTCTTGTACTTAAGTCGCCATTGTGCCTTTTATACTAAATTCGGATGCAATTTCTGTGTTTCATCGTCAATAAGAAGGTCCAAGGGATACAGAAAAACTGAAGTGAAGCATCGGAATCCCAAACTGGATTCACAGGAGACGTTCAAATCATAGAAAGTTAGAATGTCAGTCCTCTTGTACTTAAGTCGGCATTGTGCCCTTGGTATTAAATTCGAATGCAAACTCTGTTTCATCGTCAATAAGAAGGTCCAAGGGATACAGTAAACCTGAAGTGAAGCATCGGAATCTAAAACTGGAATCGCAGGAGAGGATCAAATCATAGAGAGTGAAAGCGACAGTCCTCTTGTACTTAAGACGGCATTGTGCCTTTTGAATTTAATTCCGATGCATTTTCTGTGTTTCATCGTCAATAAGAAGGTCCAAGGTTTACCGTAAACCTGAAGTGAAGCATCGGAATCTAAATCTGACCTCACAGGAGAGGTTCGAATCATAGAGAGTGAGAGTGTCAGTCCTCTTGTACTTAAGTCGGCATTGAGCCATTTGTATTAAATTTGGATGCAATTTCTGTGTTTCATCGTCAATAAGAAGGTCCAAGGGATACAGTAAACCTGAAGTGAAGCATCGGAATCTAAAACTGGACTCACAGGAGAGGTTCAACACAGAGAAAGTGAAAGTGTCAGTCCTCTTGTACTTAAGCCGCCATTGTGCCTTTTGTATTAAGTTCGGATGCAATTTCTGTGTTTCATCGTCAATAAGAAGGTCCAAGGGATACAGTAAACCTGAAGTGAAGCATCGGAATCTAAAACTGGACTCACAGGAGACGTTCAAATCATAGAAAGTTAGAGTGTCAGTCCTCTTGTACTTAAGTCGGCATTGTGCCCTTTGTATTAAATTCGAATGCAAACTCTGTGTTTCATCGTCAATAAGAAGGTCCAAGGGATACAGTAAACCTTAAATGAAGCATCAGAATCTAAAACTGGTCTCTTCGGAGAGGTTCAAATCATAGAAAGTTGGAATGTCAGTCCTCTTGTACTTAAGTCGGCATTGTGCTTTTTGAATTTAATTCCGATGCATTTTCTGTGTTCCATTGTCAATAAGAAGGTCCAAGAAATACAGTAAACCTGTAGTGAAGCATCGGAATCTAAAACTGGACTCACAGGAGAGGTTCAAATCATACAAAGTTAGAATGTCAGTCCTCTTGTACTTAAGTCGGCATTGTGCCTTTTGTATTAAATTCGGATGCAATATCTGTGTTTCATCGTCAACAAGAAGGTGCAAGGTATACAGCAAACCTGAAGTGAAGCATCGGAATCTAAAACTGGACTCACAGGAGAGGTTGAAATCATAGAAAGTTAGAAAGTCAGTCCTCTTGTACTTAAGTCGGCATTGTGCCTTTTTTTATTAAATTCGGATGCAATTTCTGTGTTTCATCGTTAATAAGAAGGTGCAAGGTATACAGCAAACCTAAAGTGAAGCATCGGAATCTAAAACTGGACTCACAGCAGAGGTTCAAATCATAGAAAGTGAAAGTGTCAGTCCTCTTGTATTTAAGCCGCCATTGTGCCTTTTGTATTAAGTTCGGATGCAATTTCTGTGTTTCATCGTCAATCGGAAGGTAAATGGGATACAGCAAACCTGAAGTGAAGCATCGGAATCTGAAACTGGACCCACAGGAGAGGTTCAAATTATAGAAAGTTAGAGTGTCAGTCCACTTGTACTTAAGTCGGCATTGTGCCCTTTGTATTAAATTCGAATGCAAACTCTGTGTTTCATCATCAATAAAAAGGTCCAAAGGATACAGTAAACCTTAAATGAAGCATCAGAATCTAAAACTGGTCTCTTAGGAGAGGTTCAAATCATAGAAAGTTAGAATGTCAGTCCTCTTGTACTTAAGTCGCAATTGAGATTTTTGTATTAAATTCGGATGCAATTTCTGTGTTTCGTCGTCAAGAAGAAGGTCCAAGGGATACAGTAAACCTGAAGTGAAGCATCAGAATCAAAAACTGGACTCACAGGAGAGGTTCAAATCATAGAAAGCGAGAGTGTCAGTCCTCTTGTACTTAAGCCGCCATTGTGCCTTTTGTACTAAATTCGGATGCAATTTCTGTGTTTCATCGTCAATAAGAAGGTCCAAGGGATACAGTAAACCTGAAGTGAAGCATCGGAATCCAAAACTGGATTCACAGGAGACGTTCAAATCATAGAAAGTTAGAGTGTCAGTCCTCTTGTACTTAAGTCGGCATTGTGCCCTTGGTATTAAATTCGAATGCAAACTCTGTGTTTCATCGTCAATAAGAAGGTCCAAGGGATACAGTAAACCTGAAGTGAAGCATCGGAATCTAAAACTGGAATCACAGGAGAGGTTCAAATCATAGAGAGTGAGAGCGACAGTCCTCTTGTACTTAAGACGGCTTTGTGCCTTTTGAATTTAATTCCGATGCATTTTCTGTGTTTCATCGTCAATAAGAAGGTCCAAGGGATACAGTAAACCTGAAGTGAAGCATCGGAATCTAAAACTGGTCTCTTCGGAGAGGTTCAAATCATAGAAAGTTAAAATCTCAGTCCTCTTGTACTTACGTCGGCATTGTGCCTTTTGAATTTAATTCCGATGCATTTTCTGTGTTCCATTGTCAATAAGAAGGTCCAAGAAATACAGTAAACCTGTAGTGAAGCATCGGAATCTAAAACTGGACTCACAGGAGAGGTTCAAATCATACAAAGTTAGAATGTCAGTCCTCTTGTACTTAAGTCGGGATTGTGCCTTTTGTATTAAATTCGGATGCAATTTCTGTGTTTCATCGTCAACAAGAAGGTGCAAGGTATACAGCAAACCTGAAGTGAAGCATCGGAATCTAAAACTGGACTCACAGGAGAGGTTGAAATCATAGAAAGTTAGAATGTCAGTCCTCTTGTACTTAAGTCGGCATTGTGCCTTTTTTTATTAAATTCGGATGCAATTTCTGTGTTTCATCGTTAATAAGAAGGTGCAAGGTATACAGCAAACCTGAAGTGAAGCATCGGAATCTAAAACTGGACTCACAGGAGAGGTTCAAATCATAGAAAGTTAGAGTGTCAGTCCTCTTTTACTTAAGTCGACTTTGTGCTACTTGTATTAAATTCGGATGCAATTTCTGTGTTTCATCGTCAAGAAGAAGGTCCAAGGGATACAGTAAACCTGAAGTGAAGCATCGGAATCAAAAACTGGACTCACAGGAGAGGTTCAAATCATAGAAAGCGAGAGTGTCAGTCCTCTTGTACTTAAGCCGCCATTGTGCCTTTTGTACTAAATTCGGATGCAATTTCTGTGTTTCATCGTCAATAAGAAGGTCCAAGGGATACAGTAAACCTGAAGTGAAGCATCGGAATCCCAAACTGGATTCACAGGAGACGTTCAAATCATAGAAAGTTAGAGTGTCAGTCCTCTTGTACTTAAGTCGGCATTGTGCCCTTGGTATTAAATTCGAATGCAAACTCTGTGTTTCATCGTCAATAGGAAGGTCCAAGGGATACAGTAAACCTGAAGTGAAGCATCGGAATCTAAAACTGGAATCACAGGAGAGGTTCAAATCATAGAGAGTGAAAGCGACAGTCCTCTTGTACTTAAGACGGCATTGTGCCTTTTGAATTTAATTCCGATGCATTTTCTGTGTTTCATCGTCAATAAGAAGGTCCAAGGTTTACAGTAAACCTGAAGTGAAGCATCGGAATCTAAATCTGACCTCACAGGAGAGGTTCGAATCATAGAGAGTGAGAGTGTCAGTCGTCTTGTACTTAAGTCGGCATTGAGCCATTTGTACTAAATTTGGATGCAATTTCTGTGTTTCATCGTCAATAAGAAGGTCCAAGGGATACAGTAAACCTGAAGTGAAGCATCGGAATCTAAAACTGGACTCACAGGAGAGGTTCAACACAGAGAAAGTGAAAGTGTCAGTCCTCTTGTACTTAAGCCGCCATTGTGCCTTTTGTATTAAGTTCGGATGCAATTTCTGTGTTTCATCGTCAATAAGAAGGTCCAAGGGATACAGTAAACCTGAAGTGAAGCATCGGAATCTAAAACTGGACTCACAGGAGAGGTTCAACTCATAGAAAGTTAGAGTGTCAGTCCTCTTGTACTTAAGTCGGCATTGTGCCCTTTGTATTAAATTCGAATGCAAACTCTGTGTTTCATCGTCAATAAGAAGGTCCAAGGGATACAGTAAACCTTAAATGAAGCATCAGAATCTAAAACTGGTCTCTTCGGAGAGGTTCAAATCATAGAAAGTTAGAATGTCAGTCCTCTTGTACTTAAGTCGGCATTGTGCCTTTTGAATTTAATTCCGATGCATTTTCTGTGTTCCATTGTCAATAAGAAGGTCCAAGAAATACAGTAAACCTGTAGTGAAGCATCGGAATCTAAAACTGGACTCACAGGAGAGGTTCAAATCATACAAAGTTAGAATGTCAGTCCTCTTGTACTTAAGTCGGCATTGTGCCTTTTGTATTAAATTCGGATGCAATTTCTGTGTTTCATCGTCAACAAGAAGGTGCAAGGTATACAGCAAACCTGAAGTGAAGCATCGGAATCTAAAACTGGACTCACAGGAGAGGTTGAAATCATAGAAAGTTAGAAAGTCAGTCCTCTTGTACTTAAGTCGGCATTGTGCCTTTTTTTATTAAATTCGGATGCAATTTCTGTGTTTCATCGTTAATAAGAAGGTGCAAGGTATACAGCAAACGTAAAGTGAAGCATCGGAATCTAAAACTGGACTCACAGGAGAGGTTCAAATCATAGAAAGTTTGAGAGACAGTCCTCTTTTACTTAAGTTGACATTGTGCAACTTGTATTAAATTCGGATGCAATTTCTGTGTTTCATCGTCAAGATGAAGGTCCAAGGGATACAGTAAACCTGAAGTGAAGCATCGGAATCAAAAACTGGACTCACAGGAGAGGTTCAAATCATAGAAAGCGAGAGTGTCAGTCCTCTTGTACTTAAGTCGCCATTGTGCCTTTTATACTAAATTCGGATGCAATTTCTGTGTTTCATCGTCAATAAGAAGGTCCAAGGGATACAGAAAAACTGAAGTGAAGCATCGGAATCCCAAACTGGATTCACAGGAGACGTTCAAATCATAGAAAGTTAGAATGTCAGTCCTCTTGTACTTAAGTCGGCATTGTGCCCTTGGTATTAAATTCGAATGCAAACTCTGTTTCATCGTCAATAAGAAGGTCCAAGGGATACAGTAAACCTGAAGTGAAGCATCGGAATCTAAAACTGGAATCGCAGGAGAGGATCAAATCATAGAGAGTGAAAGCGACAGTCCTCTTGTACTTAAGACGGCATTGTGCCTTTTGAATTTAATTCCGATGCATTTTCTGTGTTTCATCGTCAATAAGAAGGTCCAAGGTTTACCGTAAACCTGAAGTGAAGCATCGGAATCTAAATCTGACCTCACAGGAGAGGTTCGAATCATAGAGAGTGAGAGTGTCAGTCCTCTTGTACTTAAGTCGGCATTGAGCCATTTGTATTAAATTTGGATGCAATTTCTGTGTTTCATCGTCAATAAGAAGGTCCAAGGGATACAGTAAACCTGAAGTGAAGCATCGGAATCTAAAACTGGACTCACAGGAGAGGTTCAACACAGAGAAAGTGAAAGTGTCAGTCCTCTTGTACTTAAGCCGCCATTGTGCCTTTTGTATTAAGTTCGGATGCAATTTCTGTGTTTCATCGTCAATAAGAAGGTCCAAGGGATACAGTAAACCTGAAGTGAAGCATCGGAATCTAAAACTGGACTCACAGGAGACGTTCAAATCATAGAAAGTTAGAGTGTCAGTCCTCTTGTACTTAAGTCGGCATTGTGCCCTTTGTATTAAATTCGAATGCAAACTCTGTGTTTCATCGTCAATAAGAAGGTCCAAGGGATACAGTAAACCTTAAATGAAGCATCAGAATCTAAAACTGGTCTCTTCGGAGAGGTTCAAATCATAGAAAGTTGGAATGTCAGTCCTCTTGTACTTAAGTCGGCATTGTGCTTTTTGAATTTAATTCCGATGCATTTTCTGTGTTCCATTGTCAATAAGAAGGTCCAAGAAATACAGTAAACCTGTAGTGAAGCATCGGAATCTAAAACTGGACTCACAGGAGAGGTTCAAATCATACAAAGTTAGAATGTCAGTCCTCTTGTACTTAAGTCGGCATTGTGCCTTTTGTATTAAATTCGGATGCAATATCTGTGTTTCATCGTCAACAAGAAGGTGCAAGGTATACAGCAAACCTGAAGTGAAGCATCGGAATCTAAAACTGGACTCACAGGAGAGGTTGAAATCATAGAAAGTTAGAAAGTCAGTCCTCTTGTACTTAAGTCGGCATTGTGCCTTTTTTTATTAAATTCGGATGCAATTTCTGTGTTTCATCGTTAATAAGAAGGTGCAAGGTATACAGCAAACCTAAAGTGAAGCATCGGAATCTAAAACTGGACTCACAGCAGAGGTTCAAATCATAGAAAGTGAAAGTGTCAGTCCTCTTGTATTTAAGCCGCCATTGTGCCTTTTGTATTAAGTTCGGATGCAATTTCTGTGTTTCATCGTCAATCGGAAGGTAAATGGGATACAGCAAACCTGAAGTGAAGCATCGGAATCTGAAACTGGACCCACAGGAGAGGTTCAAATTATAGAAAGTTAGAGTGTCAGTCCACTTGTACTTAAGTCGGCATTGTGCCCTTTGTATTAAATTCGAATGCAAACTCTGTGTTTCATCATCAATAAAAAGGTCCAAAGGATACAGTAAACCTTAAATGAAGCATCAGAATCTAAAACTGGTCTCTTAGGAGAGGTTCAAATCATAGAAAGTTAGAATGTCAGTCCTCTTGTACTTAAGTCGCAATTGAGATTTTTGTATTAAATTCGGATGCAATTTCTGTGTTTCGTCGTCAAGAAGAAGGTCCAAGGGATACAGTAAACCTGAAGTGAAGCATCAGAATCAAAAACTGGACTCACAGGAGAGGTTCAAATCATAGAAAGCGAGAGTGTCAGTCCTCTTGTACTTAAGCCGCCATTGTGCCTTTTGTACTAAATTCGGATGCAATTTCTGTGTTTCATCGTCAATAAGAAGGTCCAAGGGATACAGTAAACCTGAAGTGAAGCATCGGAATCCAAAACTGGATTCACAGGAGACGTTCAAATCATAGAAAGTTAGAGTGTCAGTCCTCTTGTACTTAAGTCGGCATTGTGCCCTTGGTATTAAATTCGAATGCAAACTCTGTGTTTCATCGTCAATAAGAAGGTCCAAGGGATACAGTAAACCTGAAGTGAAGCATCGGAATCTAAAACTGGAATCACAGGAGAGGTTCAAATCATAGAGAGTGAGAGCGACAGTCCTCTTGTACTTAAGACGGCTTTGTGCCTTTTGAATTTAATTCCGATGCATTTTCTGTGTTTCATCGTCAATAAGAAGGTCCAAGGGATACAGTAAACCTGAAGTGAAGCATCGGAATCTAAAACTGGTCTCTTCGGAGAGGTTCAAATCATAGAAAGTTAAAATCTCAGTCCTCTTGTACTTACGTCGGCATTGTGCCTTTTGAATTTAATTCCGATGCATTTTCTGTGTTCCATTGTCAATAAGAAGGTCCAAGAAATACAGTAAACCTGTAGTGAAGCATCGGAATCTAAAACTGGACTCACAGGAGAGGTTCAAATCATACAAAGTTAGAATGTCAGTCCTCTTGTACTTAAGTCGGGATTGTGCCTTTTGTATTAAATTCGGATGCAATTTCTGTGTTTCATCGTCAACAAGAAGGTGCAAGGTATACAGCAAACCTGAAGTGAAGCATCGGAATCTAAAACTGGACTCACAGGTGAGGTTCCAATCATAGAAAGTTAGAATGTCAGTCCTCTTGTACTTAAGTCGGCATTGTGCCTTTTTTTATTAAATTCGGATGCAATTTCTGTGTTTCATCGTTAATAAGAAGGTGCAAGGTATACAGCAAAACTAAAGTGAAGCATCGGAATCTAAAACTGGACTCACAGGAGAGGTTCAAATCATAGAGAGTTAGAGTGTCAGTCCTCTTTTACTTAAGTCGACATTGTGCAACTTGTATTAAATTAGGATGCAATTTCTGTGTTTCATCGTCAAGATGAACATCCAAGGGATACAGTAAACCTGAAGTGAAGCATCGGAATCAAAAACTGGACTCACAGGATAGGTTCAAATCATAGAAAGCGAGAGTGTCAGTCCTCTTGTACTTAAGTCGCCATTGTGCCTTTTATACTAAATTCGGAAGCAATTTCCGTGTTTCATCGTCAATAAGAAGGTCCAACGGATACAGTAAACCTGAAGTGAATCATCGGAATCTAAAACTGGACTCACAGGTGAGGTTCAAATCATAGAAAGTGAAAGTGTCAGTCCTCTTGTATTTAAGCCGCCATTGTGCCTTTTGTATTAAGTTCGGATGCAATTTCTGTGTTTCATCGTCAATAGGAAGGTCCATGGGATACAGTAAACCTGAAGTGAAGCATCGGAATCTGAAACTGGACCCACAGGAGAGGTTCAAATTATAGAAAGTTAGAGTGTCAGTCCACTTGTACTTAAGTCGGCATTGTGCCCTTTGTATTAAATTCGAATGCAAACTCTGTGTTTCATCATCAATAAGAAGGTCCAAAGGATACAGTAAACCTTAAATGAAGCATCAGAATCTAAAACTGGTCTCTTAGGAGAGGTTCAAATCATAGAAAGTTAGAATGTCAGTCCTCTTGTACTTAAGTCGCCATTGAGATTTTTGTATTAAATTCGGATGCAATTTCTGTGTTTCATCGTCAATAAGAAGGTCAATGGGATACAGTAAACCTGAAGTGAAGCATCGGAATCTAAAACTGGACTCACAGGAGAGGTTCAACTCATAGAAAGTTAGAGTGTCAGTCCTCTTGTACTTAAGTCGGCATTGTTCCTTTTGTATTACATTCGGATGCCAATTCAGTGTTTTATCGTCAATTAGAAGGACCAAGGGATACAGTAAACCTGAAGTGAAGCATCGGAATCTAAAACTGGAATCACAGGAGAGGTTCAAATCATAGAAAGTGAGAGTGTCAGTCCTCTTGTACTTAAGACGGCATTGTGCCTTTTGAATTTAATTCCGATGCATTTTCTGTGTTTCATCGTTAATAAGAAGGTGCAAGGTATACAGCAAACCTGAAGTGAAGCATCGGAATCTAAAACTGGACTCACAGGAGAGGTTCAAATCATAGAAAGTTAGAGTGACAGTCCTCTTTTACTTAAGTCGACATTGTGCAACTTGTATTAAATTCAGATGCAATTTCTGTGTTTCTTCGTCAAGAAGAAGGTCCAAGGGATACAGTAAACCTGAAGTGAAGCATCAGAATCAAAAACTGGACTCACAGGAGAGGTTCAAATCATAGAAAGCGAGAGTGTCAGTCCTCTTGTACTTAATCCGCCATTGTGCCTTTTGTACTAAATTCGGATGCAATTTCTGTGTTTCATCGTCAATAAGAAGGTCCAAGGGATACAGTAAACCTGAAGTGAAGCATCGGAATCCAAAACTGGATTCACAGGAGACGTTCAAATCATAGAAAGTTAGAGTGTCAGTCCTCTTGTACTTAAGTCGGCATTGTGCCCTTGGTATTAAATTCGAATGCAAACTCTGTGTTTCATCGTCAATAAGAAGGTCCAAGGGATACAGTAAACCTGAAGTGAAGCATCGGAATCTAAAACTGGAATCACAGGAGAGGTTCAAATCCTAGAGAGTGAGAGTGACAGTCCTCTTGTACTTAAGACGGCATTGTGCCTTTTGAATTTAATTCCGATGCATTTTCTGTGTTTCATCGTCAATAAGAAGGTCCAAGGTTTACAGTAAACCTGAAGTGAAGCATCGGAATCTAAATCTGACCTCACAGGAGAGGTTCGAATCATAGAGAGTGAGAGTGTCAGTCCTCTTGTACTTAAGTCGGCATTGAGCCATTTGTATTAAATTTGGATGCAATTTCTGTGTTTCATCGTCAATAAGAAGGTCCAAGGGATACAGTAAACCTGAAATGAAGCATCGGAATCTAAAACTGGACTCACAGGAGAGGTTCAACACAGAGAAAATGAAAGTGTCAGTCCTCTTGTACTTAAGCTGCCATTGTGCCTTTTGTATTAAGTTCGGATGCAATTTCTGTGTTTCATCGTCAATAAGAAGGTCCAAGGGATACAGTAAACCTGAAGTGAAGCATCGGAATCTAGAACTGGACTCACAGGAGACGTTCAAATCATAGAAAGTTTGAGTGTCAGTCCTCTTGTACTTAAGTCGGCATTGTGCCCTTTGTATTAAATTCGAATGCAAACTCTGTGTTTCATCGTCAATAAGAAGGTCCAAGGGATAAAATAAACCTTAAATGAAGCATCAGAATCTAAAACTGGTCTCTTCGGAGAGGTTCAAATCATACAAAGTTAGAATGTCAGTCCTCTTGTACTTAAGTCGGCATTGTGCCTTTTGAATTTAATTCCGATGCATTTTCTGTGTTCCATTGTCAATAAGAAGGTCCAAGAAATACAGTAAACCTGTAGTGAAGCATCGGAATCTGAAACTGGACTCACAGGAGAGGTTCAAATCATACAAAGTTAGAATGTCAGTCCTCTTGTACTTAAGTCGGCATTGTGCCTTTTGTATTAAATTCGGATGCAATTTCTGTGTTTCATCGTCAACAAGAAGGTGCAAGGTATACAGCAAACCTGAAGTGAAGCATCGGAATCTAAAACTGGACTCACAGGAGAGGTTCAAATCATAGAAAGTTAGAGTGTCAGTCCTCTTTTACTTAAGTCGTCATTGTGCCATTTGTATTAAATTCGGATGCAATTTTTTGTGTTTCATCGTCAATAAGAAGGTTCAAGGGATACAGTAAACCTGAAGTGAAGCATCGGAATCTAAAACTGGACTCACAGGAGAGGTTCAAATCATAGAAAGTGAAAGTGTCAGTCCTCTTGTACTTAAGTCGACATTGTGCCATTTGTATTAAATTCGGATGCAATTTCTGTGTTTCATCGTCAATAAGAAGGTCCAAGGGATACAGTAAACCTGAAGTGAAGCATCGGAATCTAAAAACTGGACTCACAGGAGAGGTTCAAATTATAGAAAGTTAGAATGTCAGTCCTCTTGTACTGAAGTCGGCATTGTGCCTTTTGAATTTAATTCCGATGCTTTTTCTGTGTTTCATTGTCAATAAGAAGGTCCAAGGGATACAGTAAACCTGAAGTGAAGTATCGGAATCTAAAACTGGACTCACAGGAGAGGTTCAAATCATGGAAAGTTAGAATGTCAGTCCTCTTGTTAATAAGTCGGCATTGTGCCTTTTGTATTAGATTCGGATGCAATTTCTGTGTTTCATCGTCAATAAGAAGGTGCAAGGTATACAGCAAACCTTAAGTGAAGCATCGGAATCTAAAACTGAACCCACAGGAGAGGTTCAAATCATAGAAAGTTAGAGTGTCAGTCCTCTTTTACTTAAGTCGACATTGTGCCATTTGTATTAAATTCGGATGTAATTTCTGTGTTTCATCGTCAATAAGAAGGTCCAAGGGATACAGTAAACCTGAAGTGAAGCATCGGAATCTAAAACTGGACTCACAGGAGAGGTTCAAATCATAGAAAGCGACAGTGTCAGTCCTCTTGTACTTAAGTCGCCATTGTGCCTTTTGTACTAAATTCAGATGCAATTTCTGTGTTTCATCGTCAATAAGAAAGTCCAAGGGATACAGTAAACCTGAAGTGAAGCATCGGAATCCAAAACTGGACTCACAGGTGAGGTTCAAATCATAGAAAGTTAGAGTGTCAGTCCTCTTGTACTAAAGTCTGTATTGTGCCTTTTGTATTAAATTCGGATGCAAACTCTGTGTTTCATCGTCAATAAGAAAGTCCAAGGGGTACAGTAAACCTGAAGTGACGCATCTTAATCTAAAACTGGACTCACAGGAGAGGTTCAAATCATAGAAAGTTAGAGTGTCAGTCCTCTTGTACTTAAGTCGGCATTGTGCCTTTTGAGTTTAATTCCGATGCAATTTCTGTGTTTCATCGTCAATAAGAAGGTCCAAGGGATACAGTAAACCTGAAATGAAGCATCGGAATCTCAAACTGGACTCACCGGAGAGGTTCAAATCATAGAAAGTTAGAGTGTCAGTCCTCTTTTGCTTAAGTCGGCATTGTGGGTTTTGAATTTAATTCCGACGCAAATTCTGTGTTTCATCGTCAATAAGAAGGTCCAAGGGATACAGTAAACCTGAAGTGAAGCATCGGAATCTAAAACTGGACTCACAGGAGATGTTCAAATCATAGAAAGTGAGAATGTCAGTCCTTTTGTACTTAAGTCGCCATTGTGATTTTTGTATTAAATTCGGATGCAATTTCTGCGTTTCATCGTCAATAAGAAGGTCCAAGGGATACAGTAAACCTGAAGTGAAGCATCGGAATCTAAAACTGGACTCACAGGAGAGGTTCAACTCATAGGGAGTTAGAGTGTCAGTCCTCTTGTACTTAAGTCGGCATTGTACCTTTTGTATTAAATTCGGATGTAAACTCTGTGTTTCATCGTCAATTAGAAGGCCCAAGGGATACAGTAAACCTGAAGTGAAGCATCGGAATCTAAAACTGGAATCACAGGAGAGGTTCAAATCATAGAAAGTGAGAGTGTCAGTCCTCTTGTACTTAAGACGGCATTGTGCCTTTTGAATTTAATTCCGATGCTTTTTCTGTGTTTCATCGTCAATATGAAGGTGCAAGGTATACAGTAAACCTGAAGTGAAGCATCTGAATCTAAAACTGGAATCACAGGAGAGGTTCAAATCATAGAAAGTGAGAGTGTCAGTCCTCTTGTACTTAAGTCGGCATTGTGCCGTTTGAATTAAATTCGGATGCAATTTCAGTGTTTCGTCGTCAATAAGAAGGTCCAAGGGATACAGTAAACCTGAAGTGAAGCATCGGAATCTAAAACTGGACTCACAGGGGAGGTTCAAATCATAGAAAGTGAGAGTGTCAGTCCTCTTGTACTTAAGTCGCCATTGTGCCTTTTGTATAAAATGCGGATGCAATTCCTGTTTTCATCGTCAATAAGAAGGTCCAAGGGATACAGTAAACCTGAAGTGAAGCATCGGAATCTAAAACTGGACTCACAGGAGAGGTTCAAATCATAGAAAGTGAGAGTGTCAGTCCTCTTGTTCTTAAGTCGCCATTGTGCCTTTTGTATTAAATTCGGATGCAATTTCTGTGTGTCATCGTCAATAAGAAGGTCCAAGGGATACAGTAAACCTGAAGTAAAGCATCGGAATCTAAAACTGGACTCACAGGAGAGGTTCAAATCATAGAAAGTTAGAGTGTCAGTCCTCTTGTACTTAAGTCGGCATTGTGCCTTTTGAATTGAATTCCGATGCTATTTCTGTGTTTCATTGTCAATAAGAAGGTCCAAGGGATACAGTAAACCTGAAGTGAAGCATCGGAATCTAGAACTGGACTCACAGGAGATGTTCAAATCATAGAAAGTGAGAGTGTCAGTCCTCTTGTACTTAAGTCGCCATTGTGATTTTTGTATTTAATTCGGATGCAATTTCTGTGTTTCATCGTCAATAAGAAGGTCCAAGGGATACAGTAAACCTGAAGTGAAGCATCGGAATCTAAAACTGGACTCACAGGAGATTTTAAAATCATAGAAAGTTAGAGCGTCAGTCCTCTTGTACTTAAGCGGCATTGTACCTTTTGTATTAAATTCGGATGCAAACTCTGTGTTTCATCGTCAATTAGAAAGTCCAAGGGATACAGTAAACCTGAAGTGAAGCATCGGAATCTAAAACTGGAATCACAGGAGAGGTTCAAATCATAGAAAGTGAGAGTGTCAGTCCTCTTGTACTTAAGGCGGCATTGTGCCTTTTGAATTTAATTCCGAAGCATTCTCTGTGTTTCATCGTCAATAAGAAGGTGCAAGGTTTACAGTAAACCTGAAGTGAAGCATCGGAATCTAAATCTGACCTCACAGGAGAGGTTCGAATCATAGACAGTGAGAGTGTCAGTCCTCTTGTACTTAAGGCTGCATTGTGCCATTTGTATTAAATTGGGATGCAATTTCTGTGTTTCATCGTTAATAAGAAGGTCCAAGGGATACAGTAAACCAAAAGTGAAGCATCGGAATCTAAAACTGGACTCACAGGAGAGGTTCAAATCATAGAAAGTGAGAGTGTCAGTCCTCTTGTACTTAAGTCGGCATTGTGCCCTTTGTATTAAATTCGAATGCAAACTCTGTGTTTCATCGTCAATAAGAAGGTCCAAGGGATACAGTAAACCTTAAGTGAAGCATCAGAATCTAAAACTGGTCTCTTAGGAGAGGTTCAAATCATAGAAAGTTAGAATGTCAGTCCTCTTGTACTTAAGTCGGCATTGTGCCTTTTGAATTTAATTCCGATGCTTTTTCTGTGTTTCATTGTCAATAAGAAGGTCCAAGGGATACAGTAAAACTGAAGTGAAGCATCGGAATCTAAAACTGGACTCACAAGAGAGGTTCAAATCATAGAATGCGAGAGTGTCAGTCCTCTTGTACTTAAGTTGCCATTGTGCCTTTTGTACTAAATTCGGAAGCAATTTCTGTGTTTCATCGTCAATAAGAAGGTCCAAGGGATACAGTAAACCTGAAGTGAAGCATCGGAATCCAAAACTGGACTTACAGGTGAGGTTCAAATCATAGAAAGTTAGAGTGTCAGTCCTCTTGTACTTAAGTCGGCATTGAACCATTTGTATTAAATTCGGATGCAATTTCTGTGTTTCATCGTCAATAAGAAGGTCCAAGGGATACAGTAAACCTGAAGTGAAGCATCGGAATCTAAAACTGGACTCACAGGAGAGGTTCAAACCATAGAAAGTGAAAGTGTCAGTCCTCTTGTACTTAAGCCGCCATTGTGCCTCTTGTATTAAGTTCGGATGCAATTTCTGTGTTTCATCGTCAATAAGAAGGTCCAAGGGATACAGTAAACCTGAAGTGAAGCATCGGAATCTAAAACCGGACTCACAGGAGAGGTTCAAATCATAGAAAGTTAGAGTGTCAGTCCTCTTGTACTTAAGTCGGCATTGTGCCCTTTGTATTAAATTCGAATGCATACTCTGTGTTTCATCGTCAATAAGAAGGTCCAAGGGATACAGTAAACCTGAAGTGAAGCATCGGAATCTAAAACTGGAATCACAGGAGAGGTTCAAATCATAGAGAGTGAGAGTGACAGTCCTCTTGCACTTAAGACGGCATTGTGCCTTTTGAATTTAATTCCGATGCATTTTCTGTGTTTCATCGTCAATACGAAGGTGCAAGGTATATAGCAAACCTGAAGTGAAGCATCGGAATCTAAAACTGAACTCACAGGAGAGGTTCAAATCATAGAAAGTTAGAGTGTCAGTCGTCTTTTACTTAAGTCGACATTGTGCCATTTGTATTAAATTCGGATGTAATTTCTGTGTTTCATTGTCAATAAGAAGGTCCAAGGGATACAGTCAACCTGAAGTGAAGCATCGGAATCTAAAACTGGACTCACAGGAGAGGTTCAAATCATAGAAAGCGACAGTGTCAGTCCTCTTGTACTTAAGTCGCCATTGTGCCTTTTGTACTAAATTCAGATGCAATTTCTGTGTTTGATCGTCAATAAGAAGGTCCAAGGGATACAGTAAACCTGAAGTGAAGCATCGGAATCCAAAACTGGACTCACAGGTGAGGTTCAAATCATAGAAAGTTAGAGTGTCAGTCCTGTTGTACTAAAGTCTGTATTGTGCCTTTTGTATTAAATTCGGATGCAAACTCTGTGTTTCATCGTCAATAAGAAGGTCCAAGGGATACAGTAAACCTGAAATGAAGCATCGGAATCTAAATCTGGACTCACAGGAGAGGTTCAAATCATAGAAAGTTAGAGTGTCAGTCCTCTTTTGCTTAAGTCGGCATTGTGGGTTTTGAATTTAATTCCGATGCAATTTCTGTGTTTCATCGTCAATAAGAAGGTCCAAGGGATACAGTAAACCTGAAGTGAAGCATCGGAATCTAAAACTGGACTCACAGGAGATGTTCAAATCATAGAAAGTGAGAGTGTCAGTCCTTTTGTACTTAAGTCGCCATTGTGATTTTTGTATTAAATTCGGATGCAATTTCTGCGTTTCATCGTCAATAAGAAGGTCCAAGGGATACAGTAAACCTGAAGTGAAGCATCGGAATCTAAAACTGGACTCACAGGAGAGGTTCAACTCATAGAAAGTTAGAGTGTCGGTCCTCTTGCACTTAAGTCGGCATTGTACCTTTTGTATTAAATTCGGATGTAAACTCTGTGTTTCATCGTCAATTAGAAGGCCCAAGGGATACAGTAAACCTGAAGTGAAGCTTCGGAATCTAAAACTGGAATCACAGGAGAGGTTCAAATCATAGAAAGTGAGAGTGTCAGTCCGCTTGTACTTAAGACGGCATTGTGCCTTTTGAATTAAATGCCGATGCTTTTTCTGTGTTTCATCGTCATTATGAAGGTGCAAGGTATACAGTAAACCTGAAGTGAAGCATCGGAATCTAAAACTGGAATCACAGGAGAGGTTCAAATCATAGAAAGTGAGAGTGTCAGTCCTCTTGTACTTAAGTCGGCATTGTGCCATTTGAATTAAATTCGGATGCAATTTCTGTGTTTCGTCGTCAATAAGAAGGTCCAAGGGATACAGTAAACCTGAAGTGAAGCATCGGAATCTAAAACTGGACTCACAGGGGAGGTTCAAATCATAGAAAGTGAGAGTGTCAGTCCTCTTGTACTTAAGTCGCCATGGTGCCTTTTGTATTAAATTCGGATGCAATTCCTGTTTTCATCGTCAATAAGAAGGTCCAAGGGATACAGTAAACCTGAAGTAAAGCATCGGAATCTAAAATTGGACTCACAGGAGAGGTTCAAATCATAGAAAGTTAAAGTGTCAGTCCTCTTGTCATTAAGTCGGCATTGTGCCTTTTGTATTAAATTCGGATGCAAACTCTGTGTTTCATCGTCAATAAGAAGGTCCAAGGGATACAGTAAACCTGAAGTGAAGCATCGGAATCTAAAACTGGACTCACAGGAGAGGTTCAAATCATAAAAAGTTAGAGTGTCAGTCCTCTTGTACTTAAGTCGGCATTGTGCTTTTTGAATTTAAATCCGATGCTATTTCTGTATTTCATTGTCAATAAGAAGGTCCAAGGGATACAGTAAACCTGAAGTGAAGCATCGGAATCTAAAACTGGAATCACAGGAGAGGTTCAAATCATAGAAAGTGAGAGTGTCAGTCCTCTTGTACTTAAGTCGGCATTGTGCCCTTTGTATTAAATTCGAATGCAAACTCTGTGTTTCATCGTCAATAAGAAGGTCCAAGGGATACAGTAAACCTTAAGTGAAGCATCAGCATCTAAAACTGGTCTCTTAGGAGAGGTTCAAAGCATAGAAAGTTAGAATGTCAGTCCTCTTGTACTTAAGTCGGCATTGTGCCTTTTGAATTTAATTCCGATGCTTTTTCTGTGTTGCATTGTCAATAAGAAGGTCCATGGGATACAGTAAACCTTAAGTGAAGCATCGGAATCTAAAACTGGACTCACAGGAGAGGTTGAAATCATAGAAAGTGTAAATGTCAGTCCTCTTTTGCTTAAGTCGGCATTGTGCGTTTTAAATTTAGTTCCGATGCAATTTCAGTGTTTCATCGTCAATAAGAAGGTCCAAGGGATACAGTAAACCAGAAGTGAAGCATCGGAATCTAAAACTGGACTCACAGGAGATGTTCAAATCATAGAAAGTGAAAGTGTCAGTCCTCTTGTTCTTAAGTCGCCATTGTGACTTTTGTATTAAATTCGGATGCAATTTCTGTGTTTCATCGTCAATAAGAAGGTCCATGGGATACAGTAAACCTGAAGTGAAGCATCGGAATCTAAAACTGGACTCACAGGAGAGGTTCAAATCATAGAAAGCGACAGTGTCAGTCCTCTTGTACTTAAGTCGCCATTGTGCCTTTTGTACTAAATTCAGATGCAATTTCTGTGTTTCATCGTCAATAAGAAGGTCCAAGGGATTCAGTAAACCTGAATTGAAGCATCGGAATCTAAAACTGGACTCACAGGAGAGGTTGAAATCATAGAAAGTGTAAATGTCAGTCCCCTTTGCTTAAGTCGGCATTGTGCGTTTTAAATTTAGTTCCGATGCAATTTCAGTGTTTCATCGTCAATAAGAAGGTCCAAGGGATACAGTAAACCAGGAGTGAAGCATCGGAATCTAAAACTGGACTCACAGGAGATGTTCAAATCGGAGAATGTGAAAGTGTCAGTCCTCTTGTACTTAAGTCGGCATTGTGCCCTTTGTATTAATTTCGAATGCATACTCTGTGTTTCATCGTCAATAAGAAGGTCCAAGGGATACAGTAAACCTGAAGTGAAGCATCGGAATCTAAAACTGGAATCACAGGAGAGGTTCACATCATAGAGAGTGAGAGTGACAGTCCTCTTGTACTTAAGACGGCATTGTGCCTTTTGAATTTAATTCCGATGCATTTTCTGTGTTTCATCGTCAATAAGAAGGTGCAAGGTATACAGCAAACCTGATGTGAAGCATCGGAATCTAAAACTGGACTCACAGGAGATGTTCAAATCATAGAAAGTGAGAGTGTCAGTCCTTTTGTACTTAAGTCGCCATTGTGATTTTTGTATTAAATTCGGATGCAATTTCTGCGTTTCATCGTCAATAAGAAGGTCCAAGGGATACAGTAAACCTGAAGTGAAGCATCGGAATCTAAAACTGGACTCACAGGAGAGGTTCAACTCATAGAAAGTTAGAGAGTCAGTCCTCTTGCACTTAAGTCGGCATTGTACCTTTTGTATTAAATTCGGATGTAAACTCTGTGTTTCATCGTCAATTAGAAGGCCCAAGGGATACAGTAAACCTGAAGTGAAGCATCGGAATCTAAAACTGGAATCACAGGAGAGGTTCAAATCATAGAAAGTGAGAGTGTCAGTCCTCTTGTACTTAAGACGGCATTGTGCCTTTTGAATTTAATTCCGATGCTTTTTCTGTGTTTCATCGTCAATATGAAGGTGCAAGGTATACAGTAAACCTGAAGTGAAGCATCGGAATCTAAAACTGGAATCACAGGAGAGGTTCAAATCATAGAAAGTGAGAGTGTCAGTCCTCTTGTACTTAAGTCGGCATTGTGCCATTTGAATTAAATTCGGATGCAATTTCTGTGTTTCGTCGTCAATAAGAAGGTCCAAGGGATACAGTAAACCTGAAGTGAAGCATCGGAATCTAAAACAGGACTCACAGGGGAGGTTCAAATCATAGAAAGTGAGAGTGTCAGTCCTCTTGTACTTAAGTCGCCATTGTGCCTTTTGTATTAAATTCGGATGCAATTCCTGTTTTCATCGTCAATAAGAAGGTCCAAGGGATACAGTAAACCTGAAGTGAAGCATCGGAATCTAAAACTGGACTCACAGGAGAGGTTCAAATCATAGAAAGTGTAAATGTCAGTCCTCTTTTGCTTAAGTCGGCATTGTGCGTTTTAAATTTAGTTCCGATGCAATTTCAGTGTTTCATCGTCAATAAGAAGGTCCAAGGGATACAGTAAACCAGAAGTGAAGCATCGGAATCTAAAACTGGACTCACAGGAGATGTTCAAATCATAGAAAGTGAAAGTGTCAGTCCTCTTGTACTTAAGTCGCCATTGTGACTTTTGTATTAAATTCGGATGCAATTTCTGTGTTTCATCGTCAATAAGAAGGTCCATGGGATACAGTAAACCTGAAGTGAAGCATCGGAATCTAAAACTGGACTCACAGGAGAGGTTCGAATCATAGAAAGTGAGAGTGTCAGTCCTCTTGTACTTAAGTCGGCATTGTGCCATTTGTATTAAATTCGGATGCAATTTCTGTGTTTCATCGTCAATAAGAAGGCCAAGGGATACAGTAAATGTGAGGTGAAGCATCGGAATCTAAAACTGGACTCAGAGGAGAGGTTCAAATCATATAAAGTGAGAGTGTCAGTCCTCTTGTACTTAAGTCACCATTGTGACTTTTGTATTAATTTCGGATGCAATTTCTGTGTTATATCGTCAATAAGAAGGTCCAAGGGATGCAGTAAACCTGAAGTGAAGCATCGGAATCTAAAACTGGACTCACAGGAGAGGTTCAAATCATAGAAAGTGAGAGTGTCAGTCCTCTTGTACTTAAGTCGCCATTGTGCCTTTTGTATTAAATTCGGATGCAATTTCTTTGTGTCATCGTCAATAAGAAGGTCCAAGGGATACAGTAAACCCGAAGTAAACCATCGGAATCTAAAACTGGACTCACAGGAGAGTTTCAAATCATAGAAAGTTAGAGTGTCAGTCCTCTTGTCATTAAGTCGGCATTGTGCCTTTTGTATTAAATTCGGATGCAAACTCTGTGTTTCATCGTCAATAAGAAGGTCCAAGGGATACAGTAAACCTGAAGTGAAGCATCGGAATCTAAAACTGGACTCACAGGAGAGGTTCAAATCATAAAAAGTTAGAGTGTCAGTCCTCTTGTACTTAAGTCGGCATTGTGCTTTTTGAATTTAAATCCGATGCTATTTCTGTATTTCATTGTCAATAAGAAGGTCCAAGGGATACA
The DNA here is from genome assembly GCF_021461395.2 of Schistocerca americana. Lineage (NCBI taxonomy): Eukaryota > Metazoa > Arthropoda > Insecta > Orthoptera > Acrididae > Schistocerca > Schistocerca americana. The sequence goes on from NC_060128.1 coordinate 4,817,910, forward strand.
GTAAACCTGAAGTGAAGCATCGGAATCTAAAACTGGAATCACAGGAGAGGTTCAAATCATAGAAAGTGAGAGTGTCAGTCCTCTTGTACTTAAGTCGGCATTGTGCCCTTTGTATTAAATTCGAATGCAAACTCTGTGTTTCATCGTCAATAAGAAGGTCCAAGGGATACAGTAAACCTTAAGTGAAGCATCAGCATCTAAAACTGGTCTCTTAGGAGAGGTTCAAAGCATAGAAAGTTAGAATGTCAGTCCTCTTGTACTTAAGTCGGCATTGTGCCTTTTGAATTTAATTCCGATGCTTTTTCTGTGTTGCATTGTCAATAAGAAGGTCCATGGGATACAGTAAACCTTAAGTGAAGCATCGGAATCTAAAACTGGACTCACAGGAGAGGTTGAAATCATAGAAAGTGTAAATGTCAGTCCTCTTTTGCTTAAGTCGGCATTGTGCGTTTTAAATTTAGTTCCGATGCAATTTCAGTGTTTCATCGTCAATAAGAAGGTCCAAGGGATACAGTAAACCAGAAGTGAAGCATCGGAATCTAAAACTGGACTCACAGGAGATGTTCAAATCATAGAAAGTGAAAGTGTCAGTCCTCTTGTTCTTAAGTCGCCATTGTGACTTTTGTATTAAATTCGGATGCAATTTCTGTGTTTCATCGTCAATAAGAAGGTCCATGGGATACAGTAAACCTGAAGTGAAGCATCGGAATCTAAAACTGGACTCACAGGAGAGGTTCAAATCATAGAAAGCGACAGTGTCAGTCCTCTTGTACTTAAGTCGCCATTGTGCCTTTTGTACTAAATTCAGATGCAATTTCTGTGTTTCATCGTCAATAAGAAGGTCCAAGGGATTCAGTAAACCTGAATTGAAGCATCGGAATCTAAAACTGGACTCACAGGAGAGGTTGAAATCATAGAAAGTGTAAATGTCAGTCCCCTTTGCTTAAGTCGGCATTGTGCGTTTTAAATTTAGTTCCGATGCAATTTCAGTGTTTCATCGTCAATAAGAAGGTCCAAGGGATACAGTAAACCAGGAGTGAAGCATCGGAATCTAAAACTGGACTCACAGGAGATGTTCAAATCGGAGAATGTGAAAGTGTCAGTCCTCTTGTACTTAAGTCGGCATTGTGCCCTTTGTATTAATTTCGAATGCATACTCTGTGTTTCATCGTCAATAAGAAGGTCCAAGGGATACAGTAAACCTGAAGTGAAGCATCGGAATCTAAAACTGGAATCACAGGAGAGGTTCACATCATAGAGAGTGAGAGTGACAGTCCTCTTGTACTTAAGACGGCATTGTGCCTTTTGAATTTAATTCCGATGCATTTTCTGTGTTTCATCGTCAATAAGAAGGTGCAAGGTATACAGCAAACCTGATGTGAAGCATCGGAATCTAAAACTGGACTCACAGGAGATGTTCAAATCATAGAAAGTGAGAGTGTCAGTCCTTTTGTACTTAAGTCGCCATTGTGATTTTTGTATTAAATTCGGATGCAATTTCTGCGTTTCATCGTCAATAAGAAGGTCCAAGGGATACAGTAAACCTGAAGTGAAGCATCGGAATCTAAAACTGGACTCACAGGAGAGGTTCAACTCATAGAAAGTTAGAGAGTCAGTCCTCTTGCACTTAAGTCGGCATTGTACCTTTTGTATTAAATTCGGATGTAAACTCTGTGTTTCATCGTCAATTAGAAGGCCCAAGGGATACAGTAAACCTGAAGTGAAGCATCGGAATCTAAAACTGGAATCACAGGAGAGGTTCAAATCATAGAAAGTGAGAGTGTCAGTCCTCTTGTACTTAAGACGGCATTGTGCCTTTTGAATTTAATTCCGATGCTTTTTCTGTGTTTCATCGTCAATATGAAGGTGCAAGGTATACAGTAAACCTGAAGTGAAGCATCGGAATCTAAAACTGGAATCACAGGAGAGGTTCAAATCATAGAAAGTGAGAGTGTCAGTCCTCTTGTACTTAAGTCGGCATTGTGCCATTTGAATTAAATTCGGATGCAATTTCTGTGTTTCGTCGTCAATAAGAAGGTCCAAGGGATACAGTAAACCTGAAGTGAAGCATCGGAATCTAAAACAGGACTCACAGGGGAGGTTCAAATCATAGAAAGTGAGAGTGTCAGTCCTCTTGTACTTAAGTCGCCATTGTGCCTTTTGTATTAAATTCGGATGCAATTCCTGTTTTCATCGTCAATAAGAAGGTCCAAGGGATACAGTAAACCTGAAGTGAAGCATCGGAATCTAAAACTGGACTCACAGGAGAGGTTCAAATCATAGAAAGTGTAAATGTCAGTCCTCTTTTGCTTAAGTCGGCATTGTGCGTTTTAAATTTAGTTCCGATGCAATTTCAGTGTTTCATCGTCAATAAGAAGGTCCAAGGGATACAGTAAACCAGAAGTGAAGCATCGGAATCTAAAACTGGACTCACAGGAGATGTTCAAATCATAGAAAGTGAAAGTGTCAGTCCTCTTGTACTTAAGTCGCCATTGTGACTTTTGTATTAAATTCGGATGCAATTTCTGTGTTTCATCGTCAATAAGAAGGTCCATGGGATACAGTAAACCTGAAGTGAAGCATCGGAATCTAAAACTGGACTCACAGGAGAGGTTCGAATCATAGAAAGTGAGAGTGTCAGTCCTCTTGTACTTAAGTCGGCATTGTGCCATTTGTATTAAATTCGGATGCAATTTCTGTGTTTCATCGTCAATAAGAAGGCCAAGGGATACAGTAAATGTGAGGTGAAGCATCGGAATCTAAAACTGGACTCAGAGGAGAGGTTCAAATCATATAAAGTGAGAGTGTCAGTCCTCTTGTACTTAAGTCACCATTGTGACTTTTGTATTAATTTCGGATGCAATTTCTGTGTTATATCGTCAATAAGAAGGTCCAAGGGATGCAGTAAACCTGAAGTGAAGCATCGGAATCTAAAACTGGACTCACAGGAGAGGTTCAAATCATAGAAAGTGAGAGTGTCAGTCCTCTTGTACTTAAGTCGCCATTGTGCCTTTTGTATTAAATTCGGATGCAATTTCTTTGTGTCATCGTCAATAAGAAGGTCCAAGGGATACAGTAAACCCGAAGTAAACCATCGGAATCTAAAACTGGACTCACAGGAGAGTTTCAAATCATAGAAAGTTAGAGTGTCAGTCCTCTTGTACTTAAGTCGGCATTGTGCCTTTTGAATTTAATTACGATGCTATTTCTGTGTTTCATTGTCAATAAGAAGGTCCAAGGGATACAGTAAACCTGAAGTGAAGCATCGGAATCTAGAACTGGACTCACAGGAGATGTTCAAATCATAGAAAGTCAGAGTGTCTGTCCTCTTGTACTTAAGTCGCCCATGTGATTTTTGTATTTAATTCGGATGCAATTTCTGTGTTTCATCGTCAATAAGAAGGTACAAGGGATACAGTAAACCTGAAGTGAAGCATCGGAATCTAAAACTGGACTCACAGGAGAGGTTAAAATCATAGAAAGTTAGAGCGTCAGTCCTCTTGTCTTAAGTCGGCATTGTACCTTTTGTATTAAATTCGGATGCAAACTCTGTGTTTCATCGTCAATTAGAAAGTCCCAGGGATACAGTAAACCTGAAGTGAAGCATCGGAATCTAAAACTGGAATCACAGGAGAGGTTCAAATCATAGAAAGTGAGTGTGTCAGTCCACTTGTACTTAAGGCGGCATTGTGCCTTTTGAATTTAATTGCGATGCATTTTCTGTGTTTCATCGTCAATAAGAAGGTGCAAGGTTTACAGTAAACCTGAAGTGAAGCATCGGAATCTAAATCTGACCTCACAGGAGAGGTTCGAATCATAGACAGTGAGAGTGACAGTCCTCTTGTACTTAAGGCGGCATTGTGCCATTTGTATTAAATTGGGATGCAATTTCTGTGTTTCATCGTTAATAAGAAGGTCCAAGGGATACAGTAAACTAGAAGTGAAGCATCGGAATCTAAAACTGGACTCACAGGAGAGGTTCAAATCATAGAAAGTGAGAGTGTCAGTCCTCTTGTACTTAAGTCGGCATTGTGCCCTTTGTATTAAATTCGAATGCAAACTCTGTGTTTCATCGTCAATAAGAAGGTCCAAGGGATACAGTAAACCTTAAGTGAAGCATCAGAATCTAAAACTGGTCTCTTAGGAGAGGTTCAAAGCATAGAAAGTTAGAATGTCAGTCCTCTTGTACTTAAGTCGGCATTGTGCCTTTTGAATTTAATTCCGATGCTTTTTCTGTGTTTCATTGTCAATAAGAAGGTCCATGGGATACAGTAAACCTGAAGTGAAGCATCGGAATCTAAAACTGGACTCACAGTAGAGGTTCAAATCATAGAAAGTGAGAGTGTCAGTCCTCTTGTCCTTAAGCCGCCATTGTGCCTTTTGTATTAAGTTCGGATGCAATTTCTGTGTTTCATCGTCAATAAGAAGGTCCAAGGGATTCAGTAAACCTGAATTGAAGCATCGGAATCTAAAACTGGACTCACAGGAGAGGTTGAAATCATAGAAAGTGTAAATGTCAGTCCTCTTTTGCTTAAGTCGGCATTGTGCGTTTTAAATTTAGTTCCGATGCAATTTCAGTGTTTCATCGTCAATAAGAAGGTCCAAGGGATACAGTAAACCAGAAGTGAAGCATCGGAATCTAAAACTGGACTCACAGGAGATGTTCAAATCATAGAAAGTGAAAGTGTCAGTCCTCTTGTACTTAAGTCGCCATTGTGACTTTTGTATTAAATTCGGATGCAATTTCTGTGTTTCATCGTAAATAAGAAGGTCCATGGGATACAGTAAACCTGAAATGAAGCATCGGAATCTAAAACTGGACTCACAGGAGAGGTTCAACTCATAGAAAGTTAGAGTGTCAAGCCTCTTGTACTTAAGTCGGCATTGTTCCCTTTGTATTAAATTCGGATGCAAACTCAGTGTTTTATCGTCAATTAGAAGGACCAAGGGATACAGTAAACCTGAAGTGAAGCATCGGAATCTAAAACTGGAATCACAGGAGAGGTTCAAATCGTAGAAAGTGAGAGTGTCAGTCCTCTTGCACTTAAGACGGCATTGTGCATTTTGAATTTAATTCCGATGCATTTTCTGTGTTTCATCGTCAATAAGAAGGTGCAAGGTTTACAGTAAACCTGAAGTGAAGCATCGGAATCTAAATCTGACCTCACAGGAGAGGTTCGAATCATAGAGAGTGAGAGTGTCATTCCTCTTGTACTTAAGTCGCCATTGTGCCATTTGTATTAAATTCGGATGCAATTTCTGTGTTTCATCGTCAATAAGAAGGTCCAAGGGATACAGTAAACCTGAAGTGAAGCATCGGAATCTAAAACTGGACTCACAGGAGAGGTTCAAATCATAGAAAGTTAGAATGTCAGTCCTCTTATACTTAAGTCGGCATTGTGCCCATTGTATTAAATTCGGATGCAATTTCTGTGTTTCATCGTCAATAAGAAGGTCCATGGGATACAGTAAACCTGAAATGAAGCATCGGAATCTAAAACTGGACTCACAGGAGAGGTTCAACTCATAGAAAGTTAGAGTGTCAGTCCTCTTGTACTTAAGTTGCCATTGTGCCTTTTGTACTAAATTCGGAAGCAATTTCTGTGTTTCATCGTCAATAAGAAGGTCCAAGGGATACAGTAAACCTGAAGTGAAGCATCGGAATCCAAAACTGGACTCACAGGAGAGGTTCAAATCATAGAAAGTTAGAGTGTCAGTCCTCTTATACTCAAGTCGGCATTGAACCATTTGTATGAAATTCGGATGCAATTTCTGTGTTTCATCGTCAATAAGAAGGTCCAAGGGATACAGTAAACCTGAAGTGAAGCATCGGAATCTAAAGCTGGACTCACAAGAGAGGTTCAAACCATAGAAAGTGAAAGTGTCAGTCCTCTTGTACTTACGCCGCCATTGTGCCTTTTGTATTAAGTTCGGATGCAATTTCTGTGTTTCATCGTCAATAAGAAGGTCCAAGGGATACAGTAAATCTGAAGTGAAGCATCGGAATCTAAAACCGGACTCACAGGAGAGGTTCAAATCATAGAAAGTTAGAGTGTCAGTCCTCTTGTACTTAAGTCGGCATTGTGCCCTTTGTATTAAATTCGAATGCATACTCTGTGTTTCATCGTCAATAAGAAGGTCCAAGGGATACAGTAAACCTGAAGTGAAGCATCGGAATCTAAAACTGGAATCACAGGAGAGTTTCAAATCATAGAGAGTGAGAGTGACAGTCCTCTTGTACTTAAGACGGCATTGTGCCTTTTGAATTTAATTCCGATGCATTTTCTGTGTTTCATCGTCAATAAGAAGGTGCAAGGTTTACAGTAAACATGAAGTGAAGCATCGGAATCTAAATCTGACCTCACAGGAGAGGTTCGAATCATAGAGAGTGAGAGTGTCAGTCCTCTTGTACTTAAGTCGGCATTGAGCCATTTCTATTAAATTCGGATGCAATTTCTGTGTTTCATCGTCAATAAGAAGGTCCAAGGGATACAGGAAACCTGAAGTGAAGCATCGGAATCTAAAACTGGACTCACAGGAGAGGTTCAAATCAGAGAAAGTGAAAGTGTCAGTCCTCTTGTACTTAAGCCGCCATTGTGCCTTTTGTATTAAGTTCCGATGCAATTTCTGTGTTTCATCGTCAATAAGAAGGTCCAAGGTTTACAGTAAACCTGAAGTGAAGCATCGGAATCTAAAACTGGACTCACAGGAGACGTTCAAAAGCATAGAAAGTTAGAGTGTCAGTCCTCTTGTACTTAAGTCGGCATTGTGCCCTTTGTATTAAATTCGAATGCAAACTCTGTGTATCATCGTCAATAAGAAGGTCCAAGGGATACAGTAAACATTAAATGAAGCATCAGAATCTAAAACTGGTCACTTAGGAGAGGTTCAAATCATAGAAAGTTAGAATGCCAGTCCTCTTGTACTTAAGTCGGCATTGTGCCTTTTGAATTTAATTCCGATGCTTTTTCTGTGTTTCATTGCCAATACGAAGGTCCAAGAAATACAGTAAACCTGAAGTGAAGCATCGGAATCTAGAACTGGACTCACAGGAGATGTTCAAATCATAGAAAGTGAGAGTGTCAGTCCTCTTGTACTTAAGTCGCCATTGTGATTTTTGTATTTAATTCCGATGCAATTTCTGTGTTTCATCGTCAATAAGAAGGTCCAAGGGATACAGTAAACCTGAAGTGAAGCATCGGAATCTAAAACTGGACTCACAGGACAGGTTCAAATCATAGAAAGTTAGAGCGTCAGTCCTCTTGTACTTAAGTCGGCATTGTACCTTTTGTATTAAATTCGGATGCAAACTCTGTGTTTCATCGTCAATTAGAAAGTCCAAGGGATACAGTAAACCTGAAGTGAAGCATCGGAATCTAAAACTGGAATCACAGGAGAGGTTCAAATCATAGAAAGTGAGAGTGTCAGTCCTCTTGTACTTAACGCGGCATTGTGCCTTTTGAATTTAATTCCGATGCATTTTCTGTGTTTCATCGTCAATAAGAAGGTGCAAGGTTTACAGTAAACCTGAAGTGAAGCATCGGAATCTAAATCTGACCTCACAGGAGAGGTTCGAATCATAGACAGTGAGAGTGTCACTCCTCTTGTACTTAAGGCGGCATTGTGCCATTTGTATTAAATTGGGATGCAATTTCTGTGTTTCATCGTTAATAAGGAGGTCCAAGGGATACAGTAAACCTGAAGTGAAGCATCGGAATCTAAAACTGGACTCACAGGAGAGGTTCAAATCATAGAAAGTGAGAGTGTCAGTCCTCCTGTACTTAAGTCGGCATTGTGCCCTTTGTATTAAATTCGAATGCAAACTCTGTGTTTCATCGTCAATAAGAAGGTCCAAGGGATACAGTAAACCTTAAGTGAAGCATCAGAATCTAAAACTGGTGTCTTTGGAGAGGTTCAAATCATAGAAAGTTAGAATGTCAGTCCTCTTGTACTTAAGTCGGCATTGTGCCTTTTGAATTTAATTCCGATGCTTTTTCTGTGTTTCATTGTCAATAAGAAGGTCCATGGGATACAGTAAACCTGAAGTGAAGCATCGGAATCTAAAACTGGACTCACAGGAGAGGTTCAAATCATAGAAAGTGAGAGTGTCAGTCCTCTTGTTCTTAAGCCGCCATTGTGACTTTTGTATTAAGTTCGGATGAAATTTCTGTGTTTCATCGTCAATAAGAAGGTCCAAGGGATTTAGTAAACCTCAATTGAAGCATCGGAATCTAAAACTGGACTCACAGGAGAGGTTCAAATAATAGAAAGTGTAAATGTCAGTCCTCTTTTGCTTAAGTCGGCATTGTGCGTTTTAAATTTAGTTCCGATGCAATTTCAGTGTTTCATCGTCAATAAGAAGGTCCAAGGGATACAGTAAACCTGAAGTGAAGTATCGGAATCAAAAACTTGACTCACAGGAGAGGTTCAAATCATAGAAAGCGAGAGTGTCAGTCCTCTTGTACTTAAGTCGCCATTGTGCCTTTTGTACTAAATTCGGATGCAATTTCTGTGTTTCATCATCAATAAGAAGGTCCAAGGGATACAGTAAACCTGAAGTGAAGCATCGGAATCCAAAACTGGACTCACAGGAGACGTTCAAATCATAGAAAGTTAGAGTGTCAGTCCTCTTATACTTAAGTCGGCATTGTGCCCATTGTATTAAATTCGGATGCAATTTCTGTGTTTCATCGTCAATAAGAAGGTCCAAGGGATACAGTAAAACTGAAGTGAAGCATCGGAATCTAAAACTGGACTCACAGGAGAGGTTCAAATCATAGAATGCGAGAGTGTCAGTCCTCTTGTACTTAAGTTGCCATTGTGCCTTTTGTACTAAATTCGGAAGCAATTTCTGTGTTTCATCGTCAATAAGAAGGTCCAAGGGATACAGTAAACCTGAAGTGAAGCATCGGAATCTGAATCTGACCTCACAGGAGAGGTTCGAATCATAGAGAGTGAGAGTGTCAGTCCTCTTGTACTTAAGTCGGCATTGAGCCATTTGTATTAAATTCGGATGCAATTTCTGTGCTTCATCGTCAATAAGATGGTCCAAGGGATACAGTAAACCTGAAGTGAAGCATCGGAATCTAAAACTGGACTCACAGGAGAGGTTCAAATCAGACAAAGTGAAAGTGTCAGTCCTCTTGTACTTAAGCCGCCATTGTGCCTTTTGTATTAAGTTCGGATTCAATTTCTGTGTTTCATCGTCAATAAGAAGGTCCAAGGGATACAGTAAACCTGAAGTGAAGCATCGGAATCTAAAACTGGACTCCCAGGAGACGTTCAAATCATAGAAAGTTAGAGTGTCAGTCCTCTTATACTTAAGTCGGCATTGTGCCCTTTGTATTAAATTCGAATGCATACTCTGTGTTTCATCGTCAATAAGAAGGTCCAAGGGATACAGTAAACCTGAAGTGAAGCATCGGAATCTAAAACTGGAATCACAGGAGAGGTTCAAATCATAGAGAGTGAGAGTGACAGTCCTCTTGTACTTAAGACGGCATTGTGCCTTTTGAATTTAATTCCGATGCATTTTCTGTGTTTCATCGTCAATAAGAAGGTCCAAGGTTTACAGTAAACCTGAAGTGAAGCATCGGAATCTAAATCTGACCTCACAGGAGAGGTTCGAATCATAGAGAGTGAGAGTGTCAGTCCTCATGTACTTAAGTCGGCATTGAGCCATTTGTATTAAATTCGGATGCGATATCTGTGTTTCATCGTCAATCAGAAGGTCCAAGGGATACAGTAAACCTGAAGTGAAGCATCGGAATCTAAAACTGGACTCACAGGAGAGGTTCAAATCAGAGAAAGTGAAAGTGTCAGTCCTCTTGTAATTAAGCCGCCATTGTGCCTTTTGTATTAAGTTCGGATGCAATTTCTGTGTTTCATCGTCAATAAGAAGGTCCAAGGGATACAGTAAACCTGAAGTGAAGCATCGGAATCTAAAACTGGACTCACAGGAGACGTTCAAATCATAGAAAAATAGAGTGTCAGTCCTCTTGTACTTAAGTCGGCATTGTGCCCTTTGTATTAAATTCTAATGCAAACTCTGCGTTTCATCGTCAATAAGAAGGTCCAAGGGATACAGTAAACCTTAAATGAAGCATCAGAATCTAAAACTGGTCTCTTAGGAGAGGTTCAAATCATAGAAAGTTAGAATGTCAGTCCTCTTGTACTTAAGTCGGCATTGTGCCTTTTGAATTTATTCCGATGCTTTTTCTGTGTTTCATTGTCAATAAGAAGGTCCAAGAAATACAGTAAACCTGAAGTGAAGCATCGGAATCTAAAACTGGACTCACAGGAGAGGTTCAAATCATAGAAAGTTAGAATGTCAGTCCTCTTGTACTTAAGTCGGCATTGTGAATTTTTTATTAAATTCGGATGCAATTTCTGTGTTTCATCGTCAACAAGAAGGTGCAAGGTATACAGCAAACCTGAAGTGAAGCATCGAAATGTAAAACTGGACTCACAGGAGAGGTTCAAATCATAGAAAGTTAGAGTGTCAGTCCTCCTTTACTTAAGTCGACATTGTGCCATTTGTATTAAAATCGGATGCAATTTCTGTGTTTCATCGTCAATAAGAAGGTCCAAGAGATACAGTAAACCTGAAGTGAAGCATCGGAATCTAAAACTGGACTCACAGGAGAGGTTCAAATCATAGAATGCGAGAGTGTCAGTCCTCTTGTACTTAAGTCGCCATTGTGCCTTTTGTACTAAATTCGGAAGCAATTTCTGTGTTTCATCGTCAATAAGAAGGTCCAAGGGATACAGTAAACCTGAAGTGAAGCATCGGAATCTAAAACTGGACTCACAGGAGAGGTTCAAATCATTGAAAGTGAAAGTGTCAGTCCTCTTGTACTTAAGCCGCCATTGTGCCTTTTGTATTAAGTTCGGATGTAATTTCTGTGTTTCATCGTCAATAAGAAGGTCCAAGGGATACAGTAAACCTGAAGTAAAGCATCGGAATCTAAAACCGAACTCACAGGAGAGGTTCAAATCGTAGAAAGTTAGAGTGTCAGTCCTCTTGTACTTAAGTCGGCATTGTGCCCTTTGTATAAAAATTCGAATGCATACTCTGTGTTTCATCGTCAATAAGAAGGTCCAAGGGATACAGTAAACCTGAAGTGAAGCATCGGAATCTAAAACTGGAATCACAGGAGAGGTTCAAATCATAGAGAGTGAGAGTGACAGTCCTCTTGTACTTAAGACGGTATTGTGCCTTTTGAAATTAATTCCGATGCATTTTCTGTGTTTCATCGTCAATAAGAAGGTCCAAGGTTTACAGTAAACCTGAAGTGAACCATGGGAATCTAAATCTGACCCCACAGGAGAGGTTCGAATCATAGAGAGTGAGAGTGTCAGTCCTCTTGTACTTAAGTCGGCATTGAGCCATTTGTATTAAATTCGGATGCACTTTCTGTGTTTCATCGTCAATAAGATGGTCCAAGGGATACAGTAAACCTGAAGTGAAGCATCGGAATCTAAAACTGGACTCACAGGAGAGGTTCAAATCAGAGAAAGTGAAAGTGTCAGTCCTCTTCTACTTAAGCCGCCATTGTGCCTTTTGTATTAAGTTCGGATTCAATTTCTGTGTTTCATCGTCAATAAGATGGTCCAAGGGATACAGTAAACCTGAAGTGAAGCATCAGAATCTAAAACTGGACTCACAGGAGACGTTCAAATCATAGAAAGTTAGAGTGTCAGTCCTCTTGTACTTAAGTCGGCATTGTGCCCTTTGTATTAAATTTGAATGCAAACTCTGTGTTTCATCGTCAATAAGAAGGTCCAAGGGATACAGTAAACCTTAAATGAAGCTTCAGAATCTAAAACTGGTCTCTTAGGAGAGTTTCAAATCATAGAAAGTTAGAATGTCAGTCCTCTTGTACTTAAGTCGGCAATGTGCCTTTTGAATTTAATTCCGATGTTTTTTCTGTGTTTCAATGTCAATAAGAAGGTCCAAGAAATACAGTAAACCTGAAGTGAAGCATCGGAATCTAAAACTGGACTCACAGGAGAGGTTCAAATCATAGAAAGTTAGAGTGTCAGTCCTCTTGTACTTAAGTCGGCATTGAACCATTTGTATTAAATTCGGATGCAATTTCTGTGTTTCATCGTCAATAAGAAGGTCCAAGGGATACAGTAAACCTGAAGTGAAGCATCGGAAACTAAAACTGGACTCACAGGAGAGGTTCAAATCATAGAAAGTGAAAGTGTCAGTCCTCTTGTACTTAAGCCGCCATTGTGCCTATTGTATTAAGTTCGGATTCAATTTCTGTGTTTCATCGTCAATAAGAAGGTCCAAGGGATACAGTAAACCTGAAGTGAAGCATCGGAATCTAAAACTGGACTCACAGGAGAGGTTCAAATTATAGAAAGTTAGAATGTCAGTCCTCTTGTACTTAAGTCGCCATTGTGCATTTGTACTAAATTCGGAAGCAATTTCTGTGTTTCATCGTCAATAAGAAGGTCCAAGGGATACAGTAAACCTGAAGTGAAGCATCGGAATCCAAAACTGGACTTACAGGTGAGGTTCAAATCATAGAAAGTTAGAGTGTCAGTCCTCTTGTACTTAAGTCGGCATTGAACCATTTGTATTAAATTCGGATGCAATTTCTGTGTTTCATCGTCAATAAGAAGGTCCAAGGGATACAGTAAACCTGAAGTGAAGCATCGGAAACTAAAACTGGACTCACAGGAGAGGTTCAAATCATAGAAAGTGAAAGTGTCAGTCCTCTTGTACTTAAGCCGCCATTGTGCCTATTGTATTAAGTTCGGATTCAATTTCTGTGTTTCATCGTCAATAAGAAGGTCCAAGGGATACAGTAAACCTGAAGTGAAGCATCGGAATCTAAAACTGGACTCACAGGAGAGGTTCAAATCATAGAAAGTTAGAGTGTCAGTCCTCTTGTACTTAAGTCGGCATTGTGCCCTTTGTATTAAATTCGAATGCAAACTCTGTGTTTCATCGTCAATAAGAAGGTCCAAGGGATACAGTAAACCTTAAGTGAAGCATCAGAATCTAAAACTGGTCTCTTAGGAGAGGTTCAAATTATAGAAAGTTAGAATGTCAGTCCTCTTGTACTTAAGTGTGCATTGTGCCTTTTGTATTTGATTCGGATGCAATTTCTGTGTTTCATCGTCAATATGAAGGTGCAAGGTATACAGCAAACCTGAAGTGAAGCATCGGAATCTAAAACTGGACTCACAGGAGAGGTTCAAATCATAAATAGTTAGAGTGTCAGTCCTCTTTTACTTAAGTCGACATTGTGCTATTTGTATTAAATTCGGATGCAATTTCTGTGATTCATCGTCAATAAGAAGTTCCAAGGGATACAGTAAACCTGAAGTGAAGTATCGGAATCTAAAACTGGACTCACAGGAGAGGTTCAAATCATAGAAAGCGAGAGTATTAGTCCTCTTGTACTTAAGTCGCCATTGTGCCTTTTGTACTAAATTCGGATGCAATTTCTGTGTTTCATTGTCAATAAGAAGATCCAAGGGATACAGTAAACCTGAAGTGAAGCATCGGAATCTAAAACTGGACTCACAGGAGAGGTTCAAATCATAGAAAGTGAATGTGTCAGTACTCTTGTACTAAAGCCGCCATTGTGCCTTTTGTATTAAGTTCGGATGCAATTTCTGTGTTTCATCGTCAATAAGAAGGTCCAAGGGTTACAGTAAACCTGAAGTGAAGCATCGGAATCTAAAACCGAACTCACAGGAGAGTTTCAAATCATAGAAAGTTAGAGTGTCAGTCCTCTTGTACTTAAGTCGGCATTGTGCCCTTTGTATTAAATTCGAATGCATACTCTGTGTTTCATCGTCAATAAGAAGGTCCAGGGGATACAGTAAACCTGAAGTGAAGCATCGGTATCTAAAACTGGAATCACAGGAGAGGTTCAAATCATAGAGAGTGAGAGTGACAGTCCTCTTGTACTTAAGACGGCATTGTGCCTTTTGAATTTAATTCCGATGCATTTTCTGTGTTTCATCGTCAATAAGAAGGTCCAAGGTTTACAGTAAACCTGAAGTGAACCATCGGAATCTAAATCTGACCTCACAGGAGAGGTTCGAATCATAGAGAGTGAGAGTGTCAGTCCTCTTGTACTTAAGTCGGCATTGAGCCATTTGTATTAAATTCGGATGCACTTTCTGTGTTTCATCGTCAATAAGAAGGTCCAAGGGATACAGTAAACCTGAAGTGAAGCATCGGAATCTAAAACTGGACTCACAGGAGAGGTTCAAATCAGAGAAAATGAAAGTGTCAGTCCTCTTCCACTTAAGCCGCCATTGTTCCTTTTGTATTAAGTTCGGATTCAATTTCTGTGTTTCATCGTCAATAAGAAGGTCCAAGGGATACAGTAAACCTGAAGTGAAGCATCGGAATCTAAAACTGGACTCACAGGAGACGTTCAAATCATAGAAAGTTAGAGTGTCAATCCTCTTGTACTTAAGTCGGCATTGTGCCCTTTGTATTAAATTCGAATGCAAACTCTGTGTTTCATCGTCAATAAGAAGGTCCAAGGGATACAGTAAACCTGAAGTGAAGCATCGGAATCTAAAACTGGACTCACAGGGGAGGTTCAAATCATAGAATGCGAGAGTGTCAGTCCTCTTGTACTTAAGTCGCCATTGTGCCTTTTGTACTAAATTCGGAAGCATTTTCTGCGTTTCATCGTCAATAAGAAGGTCCAAGGGATACAGTAAACCTGAAGTGAAGCATCGGAATCCAAAACTGGACTTACAGGTGGGGTTCAAATCATAGAAAGTTAGAGTGTCAGTCCTCTTTTACTTAAGTCGACATTGTGCCATTTGTATTAATTACGGATGCAATTTCTAAGATTCATCGTCAATAAGAAGGTCCAAGGGATACAGTAAACCTGAAGTGAAGCATCGGAATCTAAAACTGGACTCACAGGAGAGGTTCAAATCATAGAAAGTTAGAATGTCAGTCCTCTTGTACTTAAGTCGGCATTGTGCCTTTTGTATTAAATTCGGATGCAATTTCTGTGTTTCATCGTCAACAAGAAGGTGCAAGGTATACAGCAAACCTGAAGTGAAGCATCGGAATCTAAAACTGGACTCACAGGAGAGGTTCAAATCATAGAAAGTTAGAGTGTCAGTCCTCTTTTACTTAAGTCGACATTGTGCCATTTGTATTAAATTCGGATGCAATTTCTGTGTTTCATCGTCAATAAGAAGGTCCAAGGGATACAGTAAACCTGAAGTGAAGCATCGGAATCTAAAACTGGACTCACAGGGGAGGTTCAAATCATAGAATGCGAGAGTGTCAGTCCTCTTGTACTTAAGTCGCCATTGTGCCTTTTGTACTAAATTTCGGAAGCATTTTCTGCGTTTCATCGTCAATAAGAAGGTCCAAGGGATACAGTAAACCTGAAGTGAAGCATCGGAATCCAAAACTGGACTTACAGGTGAGGTTCAAATCATAGAAAGTTAGAGTGTCAGTCCTCTTTTACTTAAGTCGACATTGTGCCATTTGTATTAATTTCGGATGCAATTTCTAAGATTCATCGTCAATAAGAAGGTCCAAGGGATACAGTAAACCTGAAGTGAAGCATCGGAATCTAAAACTGGACTCACAGGAGAGGTTCAAATCATAGAAAGTGAAAGTGTCAGTCCTCTTGTACTTAAGCCGCCATTGTGCCTATTGTATTAAGTTCGGATTCAATTTCTGTGTTTCATCGTCAATAAGAAGGTCCAAAGGATACAGTAAACCTGACGTGAAGCATCGGAATCTAAAACTGGACTCACAGGAGAGGTTCAAATCATAGAAAGTTAGAGTGTCAGTCCTCTTGTACTTAAGTCAGCATTGTGCCCTTTGTATTAACTTCGAATGCAAACTCTGTGTTTCATCGTCAATAAGAAGGTCCAAGGGATACAGTAAACCTTAAGTGAAGCATCAGAATCTAAAACTGGTCTCTTATGAGAGGTTCAAATTATAGAAAGTTAGAATGTCAGTCCTCTTGTACTTAAGTCGGCATTGTGCCTTTTGAATTTAATTCCGATGCTTTTTCTGTGTTTCATTGTCAATAAGGAGGTCCAAGGGATTCAGTAAACCTGAAGTGAAGCATCGGAATCTAAAACTGGACTCACAGGAGAGGTTCAAATCATTGAAAGTTAGAATGTCAGTCCTCTTGTACTTAAGTCGGCATTGTGCCTTTTGTATTGGATTCGGATGCAATTTCTGTGTTTCATCGTCAATAAGAAGGTGCAAGGTATACAGCAAACCTGAAGTGAAGCATCGCAATCTAAAACTGGACTCACAGGAGAGGTTCAAATCATAAATAGTTAGAGTGTCAGTCCTCTTTTACTTAAGTCGACATTGTGCCATTTGTATTAATTTCGGATGCAATTTCTGTGATTCATCGTCAATAAGAAGGTCCAAGGGATACAGTAAACCTGAAGTGAAGCATCGGAATCTAAAACTGGACTCACAGGAGAGGTTCAAATCATAGAAAGCGAGAGTATCAGTCCTCTTGTACTTAAGTCGCCATTGTGCCTTTTGTACTAAATTCGGATGCAATTTCTGTGTTTCATCGTGAATAAGAAGATCCAAGGGATACAGTAAACCTGAAGGGAAGCATCGGAATCCAAAACTGGACTCACAGGAGAGGTTCAAATCATAGAAAGTTAGAGTGTCAGTCCTCTTGTACCAAAGTCGGTATTGTGCCTTTTGTATTAAATTCGGATGCAAACTCTGTCTTTCATCGTCAACAAGAAGGTCCAAGGGGTACAGTAAACCTGAAGTGAAGCATCGGAATCTAAAACTGGACTCACAGGAGAGGTTCAAATCATAGAAAGTTAGAGTGTCAGTCCTCTTTTGCTTAAGTCGGCATTTTGCGTTTTGAATTTAATTCCGATGCAATTTCTGTGTTTCATCGTCAATAAGATGGTTCAAGGGATACAGTAAACCTGAAGTGAAGCATCGGAATCTAAAACTGGACTCACAGAAGATGTTAAAATCATAGAAAGTGAGAGTGTCAGTCCTTTTGTACTTAAGTCGCCATTGTGATTTTTGTATTAAATTCGGATGTAATTTCTGTGTTTCATCGTCAATAAGAAGGTCCAAGGGATACAGTAAACCTGAAGTGAAGCATCGGAATCTAAAACTGGACTCACAGGAGAGGTTCAACTCATAGAAAGTTAGAGTGTCAGTCCTCTTGTACTTAAGTCGGCATTGTACCTTTTGTATTAAATTCGGATGTAAACTTTGTGTTTCATTGTCAATTAGAAGGTCCAAGGGATACAGTAAACCTGAAGTGAAGCATCGGATTCTAAAACTGGAATCACAGGAGAGGTTCAAATCATTGAAAGTGAGAGTGTCAGTCCTCTTGTACTTAAGACGGCATTGTGCCTTTTGAATTTATTTCCGATGCATTTTCTGTGTTTCATCGTCAATATGAAGGTGCAAGGTATACAGTAAACCTGAAGTGAAGCATCGGAATCTAAATCTGACCTCACAGGAGAGGTTCGAATCATAGAAAATTAGAGTGTCAGTCCTCTTGTACTTAAGTCGGCATTGTGCCATTTGAATTAAATTCGGATGCAATTTCTGTGTTTCGTCGTCAATAAGAAGGTCCAAGGGATACAGTAAACCTGAAGTGAAGCATCGGAAACTAAAACTGGACTCACAGGGGAGGTTCAAATCATAGAAAGTGAGAGTGTCAGTCCTCTGGTACTTAAGTCGCCATTGTGCCTTTTGTATTAAATTCGGATGCAATTCCTGTTTTCATCGTCAATAAGAAGGTCCAAGGGATACAGTAAACCTGAAGTAAAGCATCGGAATCTAAAATTGGACTCACAGGAGAGGTTCAAATCATAGAAAGTTAAAGTGTCAATCCTCTTGTCATTAAGTCGGCATTGTGCCTTTTGCATTAAATTCGGATGCAAACTCTGTGTTTCATCGTCAATAAGAAGGTCCAAGGGATACAGTAAACCTGAAGTGAAGCATCGTAATCTAAAACTGGACTCACAGGAGAGGTTCAAATCATAAAAAGTTAGAGTGTCAGTCCTCTTGTACTTAAGTCGGCATTGTGCTTTTTGAATTTAATTCCGATGCTATTTCTGTGTTTCATTGTCAATAAGAAGGTCCAAAGGATACGGTAAACCTGAAGTGAAGCATCTGAATCTAAAACTGGACTCACAGGAGAGATTCAAATCATAGAAAGTGAGAGTGTCAGTCCTCTTTTACTTAAGTCGGCATTGTGCGTTTTAAATTTAATTCCGATGCTATATCTGTGTCTCATCGTCAATAAGAAGGTCCAAGGGATACAGTAAACCTGAAGTGAAGCATCGGAATCAAGAACTGCACTCACAGGAGATGTTCAAATCATAGAAAGTGAGAGTGTCAGTCCTCTTGTACTTAAGCAGCCATTGTGATTTTTGTATTAAATTCGGATGCAATTTCTGTATTTCATCGTCAATAAGAAGGTCCAAGGGGTACAGTAAACCTGAAGTGAAGCATCGGAATCTAAAACTGGACTCACAGGAGAGGTTCAAATCAGAGAAAATGAAAGTGTCAGTCCTCTTCTACTTAAGCCGCCATTGTGCCTTTTGTATTAAGTTCGGATTCAATTTCTGTGTTTCATCGTCAATAAGAAGGTCCAAGGGATACAGTAAACCTGAAGTGAAGCATCGGAATCTAAAACTGGACTCACAGGAGACGTTCAAATCATAGAAAGTTAGAGTGTCAATCCTCTTGTACTTAAGTCGGCATTGTGCCCTTTGTATTAAATTCGAATGCAAACTCTGTGTTTCATCGTCAATAAGAAGGTCCAAGGGATACAGTAAACCTGAAGTGAAGCATCGGAATCTAAAACTGGACTCACAGGGGAGGTTCAAATCATAGAATGCGAGAGTGTCAGTCCTCTTGTACTTAAGTCGCCATTGTGCCTTTTGTACTAAATTCGGAAGCATTTTCTGCGTTTCATCGTCAATAAGAAGGTCCAAGGGATACAGTAAACCTGAAGTGAAGCATCGGAATCCAAAACTGGACTTACAGGTGAGGTTCAAATCATAGAAAGTTAGAGTGTCAGTCCTCTTTTACTTAAGTCGACATTGTGCCATTTGTATTAATTACGGATGCAATTTCTAAGATTCATCGTCAATAAGAAGGTCCAAGGGATACAGTAAACCTGAAGTGAAGCATCGGAATCTAAAACTGGACTCACAGGAGAGGTTCAAATCATAGAAAGTTAGAATGTCAGTCCTCTTGTACTTAAGTCGGCATTGTGCCTTTTGTATTAAATTCGGATGCAATTTCTGTGTTTCATCGTCAACAAGAAGGTGCAAGGTATACAGCAAACCTGAAGTGAAGCATCGGAATCTAAAACTGGACTCACAGGAGAGGTTCAAATCATAGAAAGTTAGAGTGTCAGTCCTCTTTTACTTAAGTCGACATTGTGCCATTTGTATTAAATTCGGATGCAATTTCTGTGTTTCATCGTCAATAAGAAGGTCCAAGGGATACAGTAAACCTGAAGTGAAGCATCGGAATCTAAAACTGGACTCACAGTGGAGGTTCAAATCATAGAATGCGAGAGTGTCAGTCCTCTTGTACTTAAGTCGCCATTGTGCCTTTTGTACTAAATTTCGGAAGCATTTTCTGCGTTTCATCGTCAATAAGAAGGTCCAAGGGATACAGTAAACCTGAAGTGAAGCATCGGAATCCAAAACTGGACTTACAGGTGAGGTTCAAATCATAGAAAGTTAGAGTGTCAGTCCTCTTTTACTTAAGTCGACATTGTGCCATTTGTATTAATTTCGGATGCAATTTCTAAGATTCATCGTCAATAAGAAGGTCCAAGGGATACAGTAAACCTGAAGTGAAGCATCGGAATCTAAAACTGGACTCACAGGAGAGGTTCAAATCATAGAAAGTGAAAGTGTCAGTCCTCTTGTACTTAAGCCGCCATTGTGCCTATTGTATTAAGTTCGGATTCAATTTCTGTGTTTCATCGTCAATAAGAAGGTCCAAAGGATACAGTAAACCTGAAGTGAAGCATCGGAATCTAAAACTGGACTCACAGGAGAGGTTCAAATCATAGAAAGTTAGAGTGTCAGTCCTCTTGTACTTAAGTCAGCATTGTGCCCTTTGTATTAACTTCGAATGCAAACTCTGTGTTTCATCGTCAATAAGAAGGTCCAAGGGATACAGTAAACCTTAAGTGAAGCATCAGAATCTAAAACTGGTCTCTTATGAGAGGTTCAAATTATAGAAAGTTAGAATGTCAGTCCTCTTGTACTTAAGTCGGCATTGTGCCTTTTGAATTTAATTCCGATGCTTTTTCTGTGTTTCATTGTCAATAAGGAGGTCCAAGGGATTCAGTAAACCTGAAGTGAAGCATCGGAATCTAAAACTGGACTCACAGGAGAGGTTCAAATCATAGAAAGTTAGAATGTCAGTCCTCTTGTACTTAAGTCGGCATTGTGCCTTTTGTATTGGATTCGGATGCAATTTCTGTGTTTCATCGTCAATAAGAAGGTGCAAGGTATACAGCAAACCTGAAGTGAAGCATCGGAATCTAAAACTGGACTCACAGGAGAGGTTCAAATCATAGAAAGCGAGAGTATCAGTCCTCTTGTACTTAAGTCGCCATTGTGCCTTTTGTACTAAATTCGGATGCAATTTCTGTGTTTCATCGTGAATAAGAAGATCCAAGGGATACAGTAAACCTGAAGGGAAGCATCGGAATCCAAAACTGGACTCACAGGAGAGGTTCAAATCATAGAAAGTTAGAGTGTCAGTCCTCTTGTACTAAAGTCGGTATTGTGCCTTTTGTATTAAATTCGGATGCAAACTCTGTCTTTCATCGTCAACAAGAAGGTCCAAGGGGTACAGTAAACCTGAAGTGAAGCATCGGAATCTAAAACTGGACTCACAGGAGAGGTTCAAATCATAGAAAGTTAGAGTGTCAGTCCTCTTTTGCTTAAGTCGGCATTTTGCGTTTTGAATTTAATTCCGATGCAATTTCTGTGTTTCATCGTCAATAAGATGGTTCAAGGGATACAGTAAACCTGAAGTGAAGCATCGGAATCTAAAACTGGACTCACAGAAGATGTTAAAATCATAGAAAGTGAGAGTGTCAGTCCTTTTGTACTTAAGTCGCCATTGTGATTTTTGTATTAAATTCGGATGTAATTTCTGTGTTTCATCGTCAATAAGAAGGTCCAAGGGATACAGTAAACCTGAAGTGAAGCATCGGAATCTAAAACTGGACTCACAGGAGAGGTTCAACTCATAGAAAGTTAGAGTGTCAGTCCTCTTGTACTTAAGTCGGCATTGTACCTTTTGTATTAAATTCGGATGTAAACTTTGTGTTTCATTGTCAATTAGAAGGTCCAAGGGATACAGTAAACCTGAAGTGAAGCATCGGATTCTAAAACTGGAATCACAGGAGAGGTTCAAATCATAGAAAGTGAGAGTGTCAGTCCTCTTGTACTTAAGACGGCATTGTGCCTTTTGAATTTATTTCCGATGCATTTTCTGTGTTTCATCGTCAATATGAAGGTGCAAGGTATACAGTAAACCTGAAGTGAAGCATCGGAATCTAAATCTGACCTCACAGGAGAGGTTCGAATCATAGAAAATTAGAGTGTCAGTCCTCTTGTACTTAAGTCGGCATTGTGCCATTTGAATTAAATTCGGATGCAATTTCTGTGTTTCGTTGTCAATAAGAAGGTCCAAGGGATACAGTAAACCTGAAGTGAAGCATCGGAAACTAAAACTGGACTCACAGGGGAGGTTCAAATCATAGAAAGTGAGAGTGTCAGTCCTCTGGTACTTAAGTCGCCATTGTGCCTTTTGTTTTAAATTCGGATGCAATTCCTGTTTTCATCGTCAATAAGAAGGTCCAAGGGATACAGTAAACCTGAAGTAAAGCATCGGAATCTAAAATTGGACTCACAGGAGAGGTTCAAATCATAGAAAGTTAAAGTGTCAATCCTCTTGTCATTAAGTCGGCATTGTGCCTTTTGCATTAAATTCGGATGCAAACTCTGTGTTTCATCGTCAATAAGAAGGTCCAAGGGATACAGTAAACCTGAAGTGAAGCATCGTAATCTAAAACTGGACTCACAGGAGAGGTTCAAATCATAAAAAGTTAGAGTGTCAGTCCTCTTGTACTTAAGTCGGCATTGTGCTTTTTGAATTTAATTCCGATGCTATTTCTGTGTTTCATTGTCAATAAGAAGGTCCAAAGGATACGGTAAACCTGAAGTGAAGCATCTGAATCTAAAACTGGACTCACAGGAGAGATTCAAATCATAGAAAGTGAGAGTGTCAGTCCTCTTTTACTTAAGTCGGCATTGTGCGTTTTAAATTTAATTCCGATGCTATATCTGTGTCTCATCGTCAATAAGAAGGTCCAAGGGATACAGTAAACCTGAAGTGAAGCATCGGAATCTAGAACTGGACTCACAGGAGATGTTCAAATCATAGAAAGTGAGAGTGTCAGTCCTCTTGTACTTAAGCAGCCATTGTGATTTTTGTATTAAATTCGGATGCAATTTCTGTATTTCATCGTCAATAAGAAGGTCCAAGGGATACAGTAAACCTGAAGTGAAGCATCGGAATCTAAAACTGGACTCACAGGAGAGGTGCAAATCAAAGAAAGTTAGAGTGTCAGTCCTCTTGTACTTAAGTCGGCATTGTACCTTTTGTAATAAATTCGGATGCAAACTCTGTGTTTCATCGTCAATTAGAAGGTCCAAAGGATACAGTAAACCTGAAGTGACGCATCGGAATGTAAAACTGGACTCACAGGAGAGGTTCAAATCATAGAATGTGAGAGTGTCAGTCCTCTTGTACTTAAGTCGGCATTGTGCCTTTTGAATTTAATTCCGATGCAATTTCTGTGTTTCATCGTCAATAAGAAGCTGCAAGGTATACAGTAAACCTGAAGTGAAGCTTCGGAATCCAAAACTGGTCTCACAGGAGAGGTTCAAATCATAGAAAGTGAGAGTGTTAGTCCTCTTCTACTTAGGTCGGCACTGTGCCTTTTGAATTTAATTCCGATGCAATTTCTGTGTCTCATCGTCAATAAGAACGTCCAAGGGATACAGTAAACCTGAAGTGAAGCATCGGAATCTAAAACTGGACTCACAGGAGAGGTTCGAATCATAGAAAGTGAGAGTGTCAGTCCTCTTGTACTTAAGTCGGCATTGCTCCATTTGTATTAAATTTGGATGCAATTTCTGTGTTTCATCGTCAATAAGAAGGTCCAAGGGATACAGTAAACCTGAAGTGAAGCATCGGAATCTAAAACTGGACTCACAGGAGAGGTTCAAATCATAGAAAGCTAGAGTGTCAGTCCTCTTGTACTTAAGTCGGCATTGTGCCTTCTGAATTTAATTCCGATGCAATTTCTGTGTTTCATCGTCAATAAGAAGGTGCAAGGTATACAGTAAACCTGAAGTGAAGCATCGGAATCTAAAACTGGACTCGCAGGAGAGGTTTAAATCATAGAATATTACAGTGTCAGTCCTCTTTTACTTAAGACGGCATTGTGTCATTTGTATTAAATTCGGATGCGATTTCTGTGTTTTATCGTCAACAAGAAGGTCCAAGGGATACAGTAAACCTGAAGTGAAGCATCGGAATCTAAATCTGACCTCACAGGAGAGGTTCGAATCATAGAAAGTGAGAGTGTCAGTCCTCTTGTACTTATGACGGCATTGTGCCTTTTGAATTTAATTCCGATGCATTTTCTGTGTTTCATCCTCAATATGAAGGTGCAAGGTATACAGTAAACCTGAAGTGAAGCATCGGAATCTAAATCTGACCACACAGGAGAGGTTCAAATCATAGAAAGTGAGAGTGTCAGTCCTCTTGTACTTAAGTTGGCATTGTGCCATTTGAATTACATTCGGATGCAATTTCTGTGTTTCGTCGTCAATAGGAAGGTCCAAGGGATACAGTAAACCTGAAGTGAAGCATCGGAATCTAAAACTGGACTCACAGGAGAGGTTCAACTCATAGAAAGTTAGAGTGTCAGTCCTCTTGTACTTAAGTCGGCATTGTACCTTTTGTATTAAATTCGGATGTAAACTCTGTGTTTCATTGTCAATTAGAAGGTCCAAGGGATACAGTAAACCTGAAGTGAAGCATCGGAATCTAAAACTGGAATCACAGGAGAGGTTCAAATCATAGAAAGTGAGAGTGTCAGTCCTCTTGTACTTAAGACGGCATTGTGCCTTTTGAATTTATTTCCGATGCATTTTCTGTGTTTCATCGTCAATATGAAGGTGCAAGGTATACAGTAAACCTGAAGTGAAGCATCGGAATCTAAATCTGACCTCACAGGAGAGGTTCGAATCATAGAAAATTAGAGTGTCAGTCCTCTTGTACTTAAGTCGGCATTGTGCCATTTGAATTAAATTCGGATGCAATTTCTGTGTTTCGTCGTCAATAAGAAGGTCCAAGGGATACAGTAAACCTGAAGTGAAGCATCGGAAACTAAAACTGGACTCACAGGGGAGGTTCAAATCATAGAAAGTGAGAGTGTCAGTCCTCTGGTACTTAAGTCGCCATTGTGCCTTTTGTATTAAATTCGGATGCAATTCCTGTTTTCATCGTCAATAAGAAGGTCCAAGGGATACAGTAAACCTGAAGTAAAGCATCGGAATCTAAAATTGGACTCACAGGAGAGGTTCAAATCATAGAAAGTTAAAGTGTCAACCCTCTTGTCATTAAGTCGGTATTGTGCCTTTTGCATTAAATTCGGATGCAAACTCTGTGTTTCATCGTCAATAAGAAGGTCCAAGGGATACAGTAAACCTGAAGTGAAGCATCGTAATCTAAAACTGGACTCACAGGAGAGGTTCAAATCATAAAAAGTTAGAGTGTCAGTCCTCTTGTACTTAAGTCGGCATTGTGCTTTTTGAATTTAATTCCGATGCTATTTCTGTGTTTCATTGTCAATAAGAAGGTCCAAAGGATACGGTAAACCTGAAGTGAAGCATCGGAATCTAAAACTGGACTCACAGGAGAGATTCAAATCATAGAAAGTGAGAGTGTCAGTCCTCTTTTACTTAAGTCGGCATTGTGCGTTTTAAATTAAATTCCGATGCTATATCTGTGTCTCATCGTCAATAAGAAGGTCCAAGGGATACAGTAAACCTGAAGTGAAGCATCGGAATCTAGAACTGGACTCACAGGAGATGTTCAAATCATAGAAAGTGAGAGTGTCAGTCCTCTTGTACTTAAGCAGCCATTGTGATTTTTGTATTAAATTCGGATGCAATTTCTGTATTTCATCGTCAATAAGAAGGTCCAAGGGATACAGTAAACCTGAAGTGAAGCATCGGAATCTAAAACTGGACTCACAGGAGAGGTGCAAATCATAGAAAGTTAGAGTGTCAGTCCTCTTGTACTTAAGTCGGCATTGTACCTTTTGTAATAAATTCGGATGCAAACTCTGTGTTTCATCGTCAATTAGAAGGTCCAAGGGATACAGTAATCCTGAAGTGACGCATCGGAATGTAAAACTGGACTCACAGGAGAGGTTCAAATCATAGAATGTGAGAGTGTCAGTCCTCTTGTACTTAAGTCGGCATTGTGCCTTTTGAATTTAATTCCGATGCAATTTCTGTGTTTCATCGTCAATAAGAAGCTGCAAGGTATACAGTAAACCTGAAGTGAAGCTTCGGAATCCAAAACTGGTCTCACAGGAGAGGTTCAAATCATAGAAAGTGAGAGTGTTAGTCCTCTTCTACTTAGGTCGGCACTGTGCCTTTTGAATTTAATTTCGATGCAATTTCTGTGTCTCATCGTCAATAAGAATGTCCAAGGGATACAGTAAACCTGAAGTGAAGCATCGGAATCTAAAACTGGACTCACAGGAGAGGTTCAAATCATAGAAAGCTAGAGTGTCAGTCCTCTTGTACTTAAGTCGGCATTGTGCCTTCTGAATTTAATTCCGATGCAATTTCTGTGTTTCATCGTCAATAAGAAGGTGCAAGGTATACAGTAAACCTGAAGTGAAGCATCGGAATCTAAAACTGGACTCGCAGGAGAGGTTTAAATCATAGAATATTACAGTGTCAGTCCTCTTTTACTTGAGACGGCATTGTGTCATTTGTATTAAATTCGGATGCGATTTCTGTGTTTTATCGTCAACAAGAAGGTCCAAGGGATACAGTAAACCTGAAGTGAAGCATCGGAATCTAAATCTGACCTCACAGGAGAGGTTCGAGTCATAGAAAGTGAGAGTGTCAGTCCTCTTGTACTTAAGTCGGCATTGTGCCATTTGTATTAAATTCGGATGCAATTTCTGTGTTTCATCGTCAATAATAAGGTCCAAGGGATACAGTAAATGTGAGGTGAAGCATCGGAATCTAAAACTGGACTCAGAGGAGACGTTCAAATCATATAAAGTGAGAGTGTCAGTCCTCTTGTACTTAAGTCGCCATTGAGATTTTTGTATTAAATTCGGATGCAATTTCTGTGTTTCATCGTCAATAAGAAGGTCCAAGGGATACAGTAAACCTGAAGTGAAGCATCGGAATCTAGAACTGGACTCACAGGAGATGTTCAAATCATAGAAAGTGAGAGTGTCAGTCCTCTTGTACTTAAGCAGCCATTGTGATTTTTGTATTAAATTCGGATGCAATTTCTGTATTTCATCGTCAATAAGAAGGTCCAAGGGATACAGTAAACCTGAAGTGAAGCATCGGAATCTAAAACTGGACTCACAGGAGAGGTGCAAATCATAGAAAGTTAGAGTGTCAGTCCTCTTGTACTTAAGTCGGCATTGTACCTTTTGTAATAATTTCGGATGCAAACTCTGTGTTTCATCGTCAATTAGAAGGTCCAAGGGATACAGTAAACCTGAAGTGACGCATCGGAATGTAAAACTGGACTCACAGGAGAGGTTCAAATCATAGAATGTGAGAGTGTCAGTCCTCTTGTACTTAAGTCGGCATTGTGCCTTTTGAATATAATTCCGATGCAATTTCTGTGTTTCATCGTCAATAAGAAGCTGCAAGGTATACAGTAAACCTGAAGTGAAGCTGCGGAATCCAAAACTGGTCTCACATGAGAGGTTCAAATCATAGAAAGTGAGAGTGTTAGTCCTCTTCTACTTAGGTCGGCACTGTGCCATTTGAATTTAATTCCGATGCAATTTCTGTGTCTCATCGTCAATAAGAACGTCCAAGGGATACAGTAAACCTGAAGTGAAGCATCGGAATCTAAAACTGGACTCACAGGAGAGGTTCAAATCATAGAAAGCTAGAGTGTCAGTCCTCTTGTACTTAAGTCGGCATTGTGCCTTCTGAATTTAATTCCGATGCAATTTCTGTGTTTCATCGTCAATAAGAAGGTGCAAGGTATACGGTAAACCTGAAGTGAAGCATCGGAATCTAAAACTGGACTCGCAGGAGAGGTTTAAATCATAGAATATTACAGTGTCAGTCCTCTTTTACTTGAGACGGCATTGTGTCATTTGTATTAAATTCGGATGCGATTTCTGTGTTTTATCGTCAACAAGAAGGTCCAAGGGATACAGTAAACCTGAAGTGAAGCATCGGAATCTAAATCTGACCTCACAGGAGAGGTTCGAGTCATAGAAAGTGAGAGTGTCAGTCCTCTTGTACTTATGTCGGCATTGTGCCATTTGTATTAAATTCGGATGCAATTTCTGTGTTTCATCGTCAATAAGAAGGTCCAAGGGATACAGTAAATGTGAGGTGAAGCATCGGAATCTAAAACTGGACTCAGAGGAGACGTTCAAATCATATAAAGTGAGAGTGTCAGTCCTCTTGTACTTAAGTCACCATTGTGACTTTTGTATTAATTTCGGATGCAATTTCTGTGTTTCATCGTCAATAAGAAGGTCCAAGGGATACAGTAAACCTGAAGTGATGCATCGGAATCTAAAACTGGACTCACAGGAGAGGTTCAAATCATAGAAAGTTAGAGTGTCAGTCCTCTTGTACTTAAGTCGGCATTGTGCCTTTTGAATTTAATTCCCATGCAATTTCTGTGATTCATCGTCAATAAGAAGGTCCAAAGGATACAGTAAACCTGAAATGAAGCATCGGAATCTAAAACTGGACTCACAGGAGAGGTTCAAATCATAGAAAGTTAGAGTGTCAGTCCTCTTTGGCTTAAGTCGGCATTTTGCGTTGTGAATTTAATTCCGATGCAATTTCTGTGTTTCATCGTCAATAAGAAGGTTCAAGGGATACAGTAAACCTGAAGTGAAGCATCGGAATCTAAAACTGGACTCACAGGAGATGTTCAAATCATAGAAAGGGAAAGGTCAGTCCTTTTGTACTTAAGTCGCCATTGTGATTTTTGTATTAAATTCGGATGCAATTTCTGTGTTTCATCGTCAATAAGAAGATCCAAGGGATACTGTAAACCTGAAGTGAGGCATCGGAATCTAAAACTGGACTCACAGGAGATTTTCAACTCATAGAAAGTTAGAGTGTCAGTCCTCTTGTACTTAAGTCGGCATTGTACCTTTTGTATTAAAGTCGGATGTAAACTCTGTGTTTCATCGTCAATTAGAAGGTCCAAGGGATACAGTAAACCTGAAGTGAAGCATCGGAATCTAAAACTGGAATCACAGGAGAGGTTCAAATCATAGAAAGTGAGAGTGTCAGTCCTCTTGTACTTAAGACGGCATTGTGCCTTTTGAATTTAATTCCGATGCATTTTCTGTGTTTCATCGTCAATATGAAGGTGCAAGGTATACAGTAAACCTGAAGTGAAGCATCGGAATCTAAATCTGACCACACAGGAGAGGTTCGAATCATAGAAAGTGAGAGTGTCAGTCCTCTTGTACTTAAGTCGGCATTGTGCCATTTGAATTAAATTCGGATGCAATTTCTGTGTTTCGTCGTCAATAGGAAGGTCCAAGGGATACAGTAAACCTGAAGTGAAGCATCGGAATCTAAAACTGGACTCACAGGGGAGGTTCAAATCATAGAAAGTGAGAGTGTCAGTCCTCTGGTACTTAAGTCACCATTGTGCCTTTTGTATTAAATTCGGATGCAATTCCTGTTTTCATCGTCAATAAGAAGGTCCAAGGGATACAGTAAACCTGAAGTAAAGCATCGGAATCTAAAATTGGACTCACAGGAGAGGTTCAAATCATAGAAAGTTAAAGTGTCAATCCTCTTGTCATTAAGTCGGCATTGTGCCTTTTGTATTAAATTCGGATGCAAACTCTGTGTTTCATCGTCAATAAGAAGGTCCAAGGGATACAGTAAACCTGAAGTGAAGCATCGTAATCTAAAACTGGACTCACAGGAGAGGTTCAAATCATAAAAAGTTAGAGTGTCAGTCCTCTTGTACTTAAGTCGGCATTGTGCGTTTGAATTTAATTCCGATGCTATTTCTGTGTTTCATTGTCAATAAGAAGGTCCAAAGGATACAGTAAACCTGAAGTGAAGCATCGGAATCTAAAACTGGACTCACAGGAGAGATTCAAATCATAGAAAGTGAGAGTGTCAGTCCTCTTTTACTTAAGTCGGCATTGTGCGTTTTAAATTCAATTCCGATGCTATATCTGTCTCTCATCGTCAATAAGAAGGTCCAAGAGATACAGTAAACCTGAAGTGAAGCATCGGAATCTAGAACTGGACTCACAGGAGATGTTCAAATCATAGAAAGAGAGAGTGTCAGTCCTCTTTTGCTTAAGTCGGCATTTTGCGTTGTGAATTTAATTCCGATGCAATTTCTGTGTTTCATCGTCAATAAGAAGGTTCAAGGGATACAGTAAACCTGAAGTGAAGCATCGGAATCTAAAACTGGACTCACAGGAGATGTTCAAATCATAGAAAGGGAAAGGTCAGTCCTTTTGTACTTAAGTCGCCATTGTGATTTTTGTATTAAATTCGGATGCAATTTCTGTGTTTCATCGTCAATAAGAAGATCCAAGGGATACTGTAAACCTGAAGTGAGGCATCGGAATCTAAAACTGGACTCACAGGAGATTTTCAACTCATAGAAAGTTAGAGTGTCAGTCCTCTTGTACTTAAGACGGCATTGTGCCTTTTGAATTTAATTCCGATGCATTTTCTGTGTTTCATCGTCAATATGAAGGTGCAAGGTATACAGTAAACGTGAAGTGAAGCATCGGAATCTAAATCTGACCACACAGGAGAGGTTCGAATCATAGAAAGAGAGAGTGTCAGTCCTCTTGTACTTAAGTCGGCATTGTGCCATTTGAATTAAATTCGGATGCAATTTCTGTGTTTCGTCGTCAATAGGAAGGTCCAAGGGATACAGTAAACCTGAAGTGAAGCATCGGAATCTAAAACTGGACTCACAGGAGAGGTGCAAATCATAGAAAGTTAGAGTGTCAGTCCTCTTGTACTTAAGTCGGCGTTGTACCTTTTGTATTAAATTCGGATGCAAACTCTGTGTTTCATCGTCAATTAGAAGGTCCAAGGGATACAGTAAACCTGAAGTGACGCATCGGAATGTAAAACTGGACTCACAGGAGAGGTTCAAATCATAGAAAGTGAGAGTGTCAGTCCTCTTGTACCTAATTCGGCATTGTGCCTTTTGAATTTAATTCCGATGCAATTCCTGTGTTTCATCGTCAATAAGAAGCTGCAAGGTATACAGTAAACCTGAAGTGAAGCTTCGGAATCCAAAACTGGTCTCACAGGAGAGGTTCAAATCATAGAAAGTGAGAGTGTTAGTCCTCTTCTACTTAGGTCGGCATTGTGCCTTTTGAATTTAATTCCGATGCAATTTCTGTGTCTCATCGTCAATAAGAACGTCCAAGGGATACAGTAAACCTGAAGTGAAGCATCGGAATCTAAAACTGGACTCACAGGACAGGTTCGAATCATAGAAAGTGAGAGTGTCAGTCCTCTTGTACTTAAGTCGGTATTGCGGCATTTGTATTAAATTTGGATGCAATTTCTGTGTTTCATCGTCAATAAGAAGGTCCAAGGCATACAGTAAACCTGAAGTGAAGCATCGGAATCTAAAACTGGACTCACAGGAGAGGTTCAAATCATAGAAAGTTAGAGTGTCAGTCCTCTTGTACTTAAGTCGGCATTGTGCCTTCTGAATTTAATTCCGATGCAATTTCTGTGTTTCACCGTCAATAAGAAGGTGCAAGGTATACAGTAAACCTGAAATGAAGCATCGGAATCTAAAACTGGACTCGCAGGAGAGGTTTAAATCATAGAATATTACAGTGTCAGTCCTCTTTTAATTAAGACGGCATTGTGTCATTTGTATTAAATTCGGATGTGATTTCTGTGTTTTATCGTCAACAAGAAGGTCCAAGGGATACAGTAAACCTGAAGTGAAGCATCGGAATCTAAATCTGACCTCACAGGAGAGGTTCGAATCATAGAAAGTGAGAGTGTCAGTCCTCTTGTACTTAGGTCGGCATTGTGCCATTTGTATTAAATTCGGAGGCAATTTCTCTGTTTCATCGTCAATAAGAAGGTCCAAGGGATACAGTAAATGTGGGGTGAAGCATCGGAATCTAAAACTGGACTCAGATGAGCCGTTCAAATCATATAAAGTGAGAGTGCCAGTCCTCTTGTAGTTAAGTCACCATTGTGACCTTTGTATTAATTTCGGATGCAATTTCTGTGTTTCATCGTCAATAAGATGGTCCAAGGGATACAGTTAACCTGAAGTGAAGCATCGGAATCTAAAACTGGACTCACAGGAGAGGTTCAAATCATAGAAAGTGAGAGTGTCAGTCCTCTTGTACTTAAGTCGCTATTGTGCCTTTTGTATTAAATTCGGATGCAATTTCTGTGTGTCATCGTCAATAAGAAGGTCCAAGGGATACAGCAAAACTGAAGTAAAGCATCGGAATCTAAAACTGGACTCACAGGAGAGGTTCAAATCATAGAAAGTTAGAGTGTCAGTCCTCTTGTACTTAAGTCGGCATTGTGCCTTTTGAATTTATTTCCGATGCTATTTCTGTGTTTCATTGTCAATAAGAAGGTCCAAGGAATACAGTAAACCTGAAGTGAAGCATCGGAATCTAAATCTGACCTCACAGGAGAGGTTCAAATCATAGAAAGTGAGAGTGTCAGACCTCTCTTACTTAAGTCGGCATTGTGCGTTTTAAATTTAATTCCGATGCAATATCT
Organism: Schistocerca americana; assembly: GCF_021461395.2. Lineage (NCBI taxonomy): Eukaryota > Metazoa > Arthropoda > Insecta > Orthoptera > Acrididae > Schistocerca > Schistocerca americana. Next base: position 4,850,013 of record NC_060128.1, read on the forward strand.
GTGTTTCATCGTCAATAAGAAGGTATAAGGGATACAGTGAGACTGAAGTGAAGCATCGGAATATAAAACTGGACTCACAGGAGATGTTCAAATCTTAGAAAGTGAGATTGTCGGTCTTCTTGTACTAAAGTCGCCGTTGTGATTTTTGTATTAAATTCGGATGCAATTTCTGTGTTTCATCGTCAATAAGAAGGTCCAAGGGATACAGTAAACCTTAAGTGAAGCATCGGAATCTAAAACTGGACTCACAGGAGAGGTGCAAATCATAGAAATTTAGAGTGTCAGTCCTCTTGTACTTAAGTCGGCATTGTACCTTTTGTATTAAATTCGGATGCAAACTCTGTGTTTCATCGTCAATTAGAAGGTCCAAGGGATACAGTAAACCTGAAGTGAAGCATCGGAATCTAAAACTGGAATCACAGGAGAGGTTCAAATCATAGAAAGTGAGAGTGTCAGTCCTCTTGTACTTAAGACGGCATTGTGCGTTTTGAATTTAATTCCGATGCATTTTCTGTGTTTCATCGTCAATAAGAAGGTGCAAGGTATACAGTAAACCTGAATTGAAGCATCGGAATCTAAAACTGGACTCGCAGGAGAGGTTCGAATCATAGAATATTAGACTGACAGTCCTCTTTTACTTAAGACGGCATTGTGGCATTTGTATTAAATTCGGATGCGATTTCTGTGTTTCGTTGTCAATAGGAAGGTCCAAGGGATTCAGTAAACCTGAAGTGAAGCATCGGAATCTAAAATTGGACTCACAGGAGAGATTCAATTCATAGATAGTGAGAGTGTCAGGCCTCTTTTGCTGAAGTCGGCATTGTGCGTTTTAAATTTAATTCCGATGCATTATCTGTGTTTCATCATCAATAAGAAGGTCTAAGGGATACAGTTAACCTGAAGTCAAGCATCAGAATCTAAAACTGGACACACAGGAGAGGTTCGAATCATAAAAAGTGAGAGTGTCAGTCCTCTTGGACTTAAGTCGGCATTGCGCCATTTGTATTAAATTCGGATGCAATTTCTATGTTTCATCGTCAATAAGAAGGTCCAAGGGATACAGTAAACCTGAGGTGAAGCATCGGAATCTAAAACTGGACTCACAGGAGAGGTTCAAATCATAGAAAGTTAGAGTGTCAGTCCTCTTGTACTTAAGTCGGCATTGTGCCTTTTGTATTAAATTCGGATGCAAACTCTGTGTTTCATCGTCAATAAGAAGGTCCAAGGGATACAGTAAACCTGAAATGAAGCATCGGAATCTAAAACTGGACTCACAGGAGAGGTTCAAATCATACTAAGTTAGAGTGTCAGTCCTCTTTTGCTTAAGTCGGCATTGTGCGTTTTGAATTTAATTCCGATGCAATTTCTGTGTTTCATCGTCAATAAGAAGGTTCAGGGATACAGTAAACCTGAGGTGAAGCATCGGAATCTAAAACTGGACTCACAGGAGAGGTTCAAATCATAGAAAGTTAGAGTGTCACTCCTCTTGTACTTAAGTCGGCATTGTACCTTTTGTATTAAATTCGGATGTAAACTCTGTGTTTCATCGTCAATTAAAAGGTCCAAGGGATACAGTAAACCTGAAGTGAAGCATCGGAATCTAAAACTGGAATCACAGGAGAGGTTCAAATCATAGAAAGTGAGAGTGTCAGTCCTCTTGTACTTAAGACGGCATTGTGCGTTTTGAATTTAATTCCGTTGCATTTTCTGTGTTTCATCGTCAATATGAAGGTGCAAGGTATACAGTAAACCTGAAGTGATGCATCGGAATCTAAATCTGACCTCACAGGAGAGGTTCGAATCATAGAAAGAGAGAGTGTCAGTCCTCTTGTACTTAAGTCGGCATTGTGCCATTTGAATTAAATTCGGATGCAATTTCTGTGTTTCGTCGTCAATAAGAAGGTCCAAGGGATACAGTAAACCTGAAGTGAAGCATCGGAATCTAAAACTGGACTCACAGGGGAAGTTCAAATCATAGAAAGTGAGAGTGTCAGTCCTCTGGTACTCAAGTCGCCATTGTGCCTTTTGTATTAAATTCGGATGCAATTCCTGTTTTCATCGTCAATAAGAAGGTCCAAGGGATACAGTAAACCTGAAGTAAAGCATCGGAATCTAAAACTGGACTCACAGGAGAGGTTCAAATCATAAAAAGTTAGAGTGTCAGTCCTCTTGTACTTAAGTCGGCATTGTGCTTTTTGAATTTAATTCCGATGCTATTTCTGTGTTTCATTGTCAATAAGAAGGTCCAAGGGATACAGTAAACCTGAAGTGAAGCATCGGAATCTAAAACTGGACTCACAGGAGAGATTCAAATCATAGAAAGTGAGAGTGTCAGTCCTCTTTTACTTAAGTCGGCATTGTGCGATTTAAATTTAATTCCGATGTTATATCTGTGTCTCATCGTCAATAAGAAGGTCCAAGGGATACAGTAAACCTGAAGTGAAGCATCGGAATCTAGAACTGGCCTCACAGGAGATGTTCAAATCATAGAAAGTGCGAGTGTCAGTCCTCTTGTACTTAAGCAGCCATTGTGATTTTTGTATTAAATTCGGATGCAATTTCTGTGTTTCATCGTCAATAAGAAGGTCCTAGGGATACAGTAAACCTGAAGTGAAGCATCGGAATCTAAAACTGGACTCACAGGAGAGGTGCAAACCATAGAAAGTTAGAGTGTCAGTCCTCTTGTACTTAAGTCGGCAGTGTACCTTTTGTATTAAATTCGGATGCAAACTCTGTGTTTCAACGTCAATTAGAAGGTCCAAGGAAAACAGTAAACCTGAAGTGACGCATCGGAATGTAAAACTGGACTCACAGGAGAGGTTCAAATCATAGAAAGTGAGAGTGTCAGTCCTCTTGTACTTAAGTCGGCACTGTGCCTTTTGAATTTAATTCCGATGCAATTTCTATGTTTCATCGTCAATGAGAAGCTGCAAGGTATACAGTAAACCTGAAGTGAAGCTTCGGAATCCAAAACTGGTCTCACAGGAGAGGTTCAAATCATAGAAAGTGAGAGTGTTAGTCCTCTTCTACTTAGGTCGGCACTGTGCCTTTTGAATTTAATTCCGATGCAATTTCTGTGTGTCATCGTCAATAAGAACGTCTAAGGGATACAGTAAACCTGAAGTGAAGCATCGGAATCTAAAACTGGACTCGCACGAGAGGTTTAAATCATAGAATATTAGAGTGTCAGTCCTCTTTTACTTAAGACGGCATTGTGTCATTTGTATTAAATTCGGATGCGATTTCTGTGTTTTATCGTCAACAAGAAGGTCCAAGGGATACAGTAAACCTGAAGTGAAGCATCGGAATCTAAATCTGATCTCACAGGAGAAGTTCGAATCATAGAAAGTGAGAGTGTCAGTCCTCTTGTACTAAAGTCGACATTGTGCCATTTGTATTAAATTCGGATGCAATTTCTGTGTTTCATCGTCAATAAGAAGGTCCAAGGGATACAGTAAATGTGAGGTGAAGCATCGGAATCTAAAACTGGACTCAGAGGAGAGGTTCAAATCATATAAAGTGAGAGTGTCAGTCCTCTTGTACTTAAGTCACCATTGTGACTTTTGTATTAACTTCGGATGCAATTTCTGTGTTTCATCGTCAATAAGAAGGTCCAGGGGATACAGTAAACCTGAAGTGAAGCATCGGAATCTAAAACTGGACTCACAGGAGAGGTTCAAATCATAGAAAGTGAGAGTGTCAGTCCTCTTGTACTTAAGTCGCCATTGTGCCTTTTGTATTAAAATCGGATGCAATTTCTGTGTGTCATCGTCAATACGAAGGACCAAGGGATACGGTAAACCTGAAGTAAAGCATCGGAATCTAAAACTGGACTCACAGGAGAGGTTCAAATCATAGATAGTTTGAGTGTCAGTCCTCTTGTACTTAAGTCGGCATTGTGCCTTTTGAATTTAATTCCGATGCTATTTCTGTGTTTCATTGTCAAGAAGAAGGTCCAAGGGATACAGTAAACCTGAAGTGAAGCATCGGAATCTAAATCTGACCTCACAGGAGAGGTTCAAATCACAGAAAGTGAGAGTGTCAGTCCTCTTTTACTTAAGTCGGCATTGTGCGTTTTAAATTTAACTCCGATGCAATATCTGTGTTTCATCGTCAATAAGAATGTATAAGGGATACAGTGAACCTGAAGTGAAGCATCGGAATCTAAAACAGGACTCACAGGAGATGTTCAAATCTTAGAAAGTGAGATTGTCGGTCTTCTTGTACTAAAGTCGCCATTGTGATTTTTGTATTAAATTCGGATGCAATTTCTGTGTTTCATCGTCAATAAGAAGGTCCAAGGGATACAGTAAACCTGAAGTGAAGCATCGGAATCTAAAACTGGACTCACAGGCGAGGTGCAAATCATGGAAATTTAGAGTGCCAGTCCTCTTGTACTTAAGTCGGTATTGTACCTTTTGTATTAAATTCGGATGCCAACTCTGTGTTTCATCGTCAATTAGAAGGTCCAAGGGATACAGTAAACCTGAACTGAAGCATCGGAATGTAAAACTGGCCTCACAGGAGATGTTCAAATCATAGAAAGTGAGAGTGTCAGTCCTCTTGTACTTAAGTCGGCATTGTGCCTTTTGAATTTAATTTAGATGCAATTTCTGTGTTTCATCGTCAATAAGAAGGTGCAAGGTATACAGTAAACCTGAAGTGAAGCATCGGAATCTAAAACTGGATTCGCAGAGGTGGTTCAAATCATAGAATATTAGAGTGTCAGTCCTCTTTTACTTAAGACGGCATTGTGCCATTTGTATTAAATTCGGATGCGATTTCTGTGTTTTATCGTCAACAAGAAGGTCCAAGGGATACAGTAAACCTGAAGTGAAGCATCGGAATCTAAATCTGACCTCACAGGAGAGGTTCGAATCATAGAAAGTGAGAGTGTCAGTCCTCTTGTACTTAAGTCGGCATTGTGCCATTTGTATTAAATTCGGATGCAATTTCTGTGCTTCATCGTCAATAAGCAGGTCCAAGAGATACAGTAAACCTGAGGTGAAGCATCGGAATCTAAAACTGGACTCACAGGAGAGGTTCAAATCATAAAAAGTTAGAGTGTCAGTCCTCTTGTACTTAAGTCTGCATTGTGCCTTTTGAATTTAATTGCAATGCTATTTCTGTGTTTCATTGTCAATAAGAAGGTCCAAGGGATTCAGTAAACCTGAAGTGATGCATCGGAATCTAAAACTGGACTCACAGGAGAGATTCAAATCATAGATAGTGAGAGTGTCAGTCCTCTTTTACTTAAGTCGGCATTGTGCGTTTTAAATTTAATTCCGGTGCATTATCTGTGTTTCATCGTCAATAAGAAGGTCCAAGGGATACAGTTAACCTGAAGTGAAGCATCGGAATCTAGAACTGGACTCACAGGAGATGTTCAAATCATAGAAAGTGAGAGTGTCAGTCCTCTTGTACTTAAGCCGCCATTGTGATTTTTGTATTAAATTCGGATGCAATTTCTGTGGTTCATTGTCAATAAGAAGGTCCAAGGGATACAGTAAACCTGAAGTGAAGCATCGGAATCTAAAACTGGTCTCACAGGAGAGGTGCAAATCATAGATAGTTAGAGTGTCAGTCCTCTTGTACTTAAGTCGGCATTGTATCTTTTGCATTAAATTCGGATGCAAACTCTGTGTTTCATCGTCAATTAGAAGGTCCAAGGGATACAATAAACCTGAAGTGAAGCATCGGAATCTAAAACTGGACACACAGGAGAGGTTCGAATCATAAAAAGTGAGAGTGTCAGTCCTCCTGGACTTAAGTCGGCATTGCGCCATTTGTATTAAATTCGGATGCAATTTCTATGTTTCATCGTCAATAAGAAGGTCCAAGGGATACAGTAAACCTGAAGTGAAGATTCGGAATCTAAAACTGGACTCACAGGAGTGGTTCAAATCATAGAAAGTTAGAGATTCAGTCCTCTTGTAGTTAAGTCGGCATCGTGCGTTTTGAAATCAATTCCGATGCTATTTCTGTGTTTCATTGTCAATAAGAAGGTCCAAGGGATACAGTAAACCTGAAGTGAAGCATCGGAATCTAAATCTGACCTCACAGGAGAGGTTCAAATCACAGATAGTGAGAGTGTCAGTCCTCTTTTACTTAAGTCCGCATTGTGCGTTTTAAATTTAATTCCGATGCAATATCTGTGTTTCATCGTAAATAAGAAGGTCCAAGGAATACAGTGAACCTGAAGTGAAGCATCGGAATCTAAAACTGGACTCACAGGAGATGTTCAAATCATAGAAAGTGAGATTGTCGGTCCTCTTGTACTAAAGTCGCCATTGTGATTTTTGTATTAAATTCGGATGCAATTTCTGTCTTCCATCGTCAATAAGAAGGTTCAAGGGATACAGTAAACCTGAAGTGAAGCATCGGAATCTAAAACTGGACTCACAGGAGAGGTGCAAATCATAGAAAGTTAGATTGTCAGTCCTCATGTACTTAAGTCGGCATTGTACCTTTTGTATTATATTCGGATGCAAACTCTGGGTTTCATCGTCAATTAGAAGGTCCAAGGGATACAGTAAACCTGAAGTGAAGCATCGGAATGTAAAACTGGACTCACACGAGAGGCTCAAATCATAGAAAGTGAGAGTGTCAGTCCTCTTGTACTTAAGTCGGCATTGTGCCTTTTGAATTTAATTCCGATGCAAATTCTGTGTTTCATCGTCAATAAGAAGGTGCAAGGTATACAGTAAACCTGAAGTGAAGCATCGGAATCTAAAACTGGACTCACATAAGAGATTCAAATCATAGAAAGTGAGAGTGTTAGTCGTCTTCTACTTAGGTCGGCACTGTGCCTTTTGAATTTAATACCGATGCAATTTCTGTGTTTCATCGTCAATAAGAACGTCCAAGGGATACAGTAAAACTGAAGTGAAGCATCGGAATCTAAAACTGGACTCACAGGAGAGGTTCAAATCATAAAAAGTTAGAGTGTCAGTCCTCTTGTACTTAAGTCGGCATTGTGCTTTTTGAATTTAATTCCGATGCTATTTCTGTGTTTCATTGTCAATAAGAAGGTCCAAGGGATACAGTAAACCTGAAGTGAAGCATCGGAATCTTTAACTGGACTCACAGGAGAGATTCAAATCATAGAAAGTGAGAGTGTCAGTCCTCTTTTACTTAAGTCGGCATTGTGCGTTTAAAATTTAATTCCGATGCTATATCTGTGTTTCATCGTCAATATGATGGTCCAAGGGATACAGTAAACCTGAAGTGAAGCATCGGAATCTAGAACTGGACTCACAGGAGATGTTCAAATCATAGAAATTGAGAGTGTCAGTCCTCTTGTACTTAAGTCGGCATTGTGCTTTTTGAATTTAGATCCGATGCTATTTCTGTGTTTCATCGTCAATAAGAGGGTAGAAGTGATACAGTAAACCTGAAGTGAAGCGTTGGAATCTAAAACTGGACTCACAGGTGAGGTGCAAATCATAGAAAGTTAGAGTGTCAGTCCTCTTGTACTTACGTCGGCATTGTACCTTTTGTATTAAATTCGGATGCAAACTCTGTGTTTCATCGTCAATTTGGAGGTCCAAGGGATACAGAAAACCTGAAGTGATGCATCGGAATGTAAAACTGGACTCACAAGAGAGGATCAAATCATAGAAAGTGAGAGTGTCAGTCCTCTTGTACTTAAGTCGGCGTTGCGCCATTTGTATTAAATTCGGATACAATTTCTGTGTTTCATCGTCAATAAGAACGTTCAAGGGGTACAGTAAACCTGAAGTGAAGCATCGGAATGTAAAACTGGATTCACAGGAGAGGTTTGAATCATAGAAAGTGAGAGTGTCAGTCCTCATGTACTTAAGTCGGCATTGCGCCATTTGTATTAAATTCGGTTGCAATTTTTGTGTTTCATCGTCAATAAGAAGGTCCAAGGGATACAGTAAATCTGAGGTGAAGCATCGGAATCTAAATCTGGACTCACAGGAGAGGTTCAAATCATAGAAAGTTGGAGTGTCAGTCCTCTTGTACTTAAGTCGGCATTGTGCCTTTTGAATTTAATTCCGATGCTATTTCTGTGTTTCATTGTCAATAAGAAGTTCCAAGGGATACAGTAAACCTGAAGTGAAGCATCGGAATCTAAATCAGACCTCACAGGAGAGGTTCAAACCATAGAATGTGAGAGTGTCAGTCCTCTTTTACTTAAGTCGGCATTGTGCGTTTTAAATTTAATTCCGATGCAATATCTGTGTTTCATCGTCAATAAGAAGGTCCAAGGGATACAGTGACCCTGTAGTGAAGCATCGGAATCTAAAACTGGACTCACAGAATATGTTCAAATCTTAGAAAGTAAGATTGTCGGTCCTCTTGTACTAAAGTCGCCATTGTGATTTTTGAATTAAATTCGGATGCACTTTCTGTGTTTCATCGTCAATAAGAAGGCCCAAGGAATACAATAAACCTGAAGTGAAGCATCGGAATCTAAAGCTGGACTCACAGGAGAGGAGCAAATCATAGAAAGATAGAGTGTCAGTCCTCTTGTACTTAAGTCGGCATTGTACCTTTTGTATTAAATTCGGATGCAAACTCTGTGTTTCATCGTCATTTAAAAGGTCCAAGGGATACAGTAAACCTGAAGTGAAGCATCGGAATGTAAAACTGGACTCACACGAGAGGTTCAAATCATAGAAAGTGAGAGTGTCAGTCCTCTTGTACTTAAGTCGGCATTGTGCCTTTTGAATTTAATTCCGATGCAAATTCTGTGTTTCATCGTCAACAAGAAGGTGCAAGGTATACAGTAAAACTGAAGTTAAGCATCGGAATCTAAAACTGGACTCAAATTAGAGGTTCAAATCATAGAAAGTGAGATTGTTAGTCGTCTACTACTTAGGACGGCACTGTGCCTTTTGAATTTAATTACGATGCAATTTCTGTGTTTCATCGTCAATAAGAACGTCCAAGGGATACAGTAAAATTGAAGTGAAGCATCGGAATCTAAAACTGGACTCACAGGAGAGGTTCAAGTCATAAAAAAGTTAGAGTGTCAGTCCTCTTGTACTTAAGTCGGCATTGTGCTTTTTGAATTTAATTCCGATGCTATTTCTGTGTTTCATTGTGAATAAGAAGGTCCAAGGGATACAGTAAACCTGAAGTGAAGCATCGGAATCTAAAACTGGACTCACAGGAGAGATTCAAATAATAGAATGTGAGAGTGTCAGTCCTCTTTTACTTAAGTCGGCATTGTGCGTTTTAAATTTAATTCCGATGCTATATCTGTGTTTCATCGTCAATAAGAAGGTCCAAGGGATACAGTAAACCTGAAGTGAAGTATCGGAATCTAGAACAGGACTCAAAGGAGATGCTCAAATCATAGAAAGTGAGAGTGTCAGTCCTCTTGTACTTAAGTCGGCATTGTACCTTTTGTATTAAATTCGAATGCAAACTCTGTGTTTCATCGTCAATTAGAAGGTCCAAGGGATACAGTAAACCTGAAGTGACGCATCGGAATGTAAAACTGGACTCACAGGAGAGGTTCAAATCATAGAAAGTGAGAGTGTCAGTCCTCTTGTACTTAAGTCACCATTGTGACTTTTGTATTAATTTCGGATGCAATTTCTGTGTTTCATCGTCAATAAGAAGGTCCAAGGGATACAGTAAACCTGAAGTGAAGCATCGGAATCTAAAACTGGACTCACAGGAGAGGTTCAAATCATAGAAAGTGAGAGTGTTAGTCCTCTTCTACTTAGGTCGGCACTGTGCCTTTTGAATTTAATTCCGATGCAATTTCTGTGTTTTATCGTCAATAAGAACGTCCAAGGGGTACAGTAAACCTGAAGTGAAGCATCGGAATCTATAACTCGACTCACAGGGAGAGGTTCGAATCATAGAGAGTGAGAGTGTCAGTCCTCTTGTACTTAAGTCGGCATTGCGCCATTTGTATTAAATTCGGATGCAATTTCTGTGTTTCATCGTCAATAAGAAGCTCCAAGGGATACAGTAAATCTGAGGTGAAACATCGGAATCTAAAACTGGACTCAGAGGAGAGGTTCAAATCATATAAAGTGAGAGTGTCAGTCCTCTTGTACTTAAGTCACCATTGTGACTTTTGTATTAATTTCGGATGCAATTTCTGTGTTTCATCGTCAATAAGAAGGCCCAAGGGATACAGTAAACCTGAAGTGAAGCATCGGAATCTAAAACTGGACTCACAGGAGAGGTGCAAATCATAGAAAGTTAGAATGTCAGTCCTCTTGTACTTATGTCGGCATTGTACCTATTGTATTAAATTCGGATGCAAACTCTGTGTTTCATCGTCAATTACAAGGTCCAAGGGATATAGTAAAACTAAAGTGAAGCATCGGAATGTAAAACTGGACTCACACGAGAGGTTCAAATCATAGAAAGTGAGAGTGTCAGTCCTCTTGTACTTAAGTCGGCATTGTGCCTTTTGAATTTAATTCCGATGCAAATTCTGTGTTTCATCGTCAATAAGATGGTGCAAGGTATACAGTAAACCTGAAGTGAAGCATCGGAATCTAAAACTGGACTCACATAAGAGGTTCAAATCATAGAAAGTGAGAGTGTTAGTCGTTTTCTACTTAGGTCGACACTGTGCCTTTTGAATTTAATTCCGATGCAATTTCTGTGTTTCATCGTCAATAAGAACGTCCAAGGGATACAGTAAAACTGAAGTGAGGCATCGGAATCTAAAACTGGACTCACAGGAGAGGTTCAAATCATAAAAAGTTAGAGTGTCAGTCCTCTTGTACTTAAGTCGGCATTGTGCTTTTTGAATTTAATTCCGATGCTATTTCTGTGTTTCATTGTCAATAAGAAGGTCCAAGGGATACAGTAAACCTGAAGTGAAGCATCGGAATCTAAAACTGGACTCACAGGAGAGATTCAAATCATAGAAAGTGAGAGTGTCAGTCCTCTTTTACTTAAGTCGGCATTGTGCGTTTTAAATTTAATTCCGATGCTATATCTGTGTTTCATCGTCAATAAGAAGGTCCAAGGGATACAGTAAACCTGAAGTGAAGCATCGGAATCTAAAACTGGTCTCACAGGAGAGGTGCAAATCATAGAAAGTTAGAGTGTCAGTCCTCTTGTACTTAAGTCGGCATTGTACCTTTTGTATTAAATTCGGATGCAACCTCTGTGTTTCATCGTCAATTAGAAGGCCCAAGTGATACAGTAAACCTGAAGTGACGCATCGGAATGTAAAACTGGACTCACAGGAGAGGTTCAAATCATAGAAAGTGACAGTGTCAGTCCTCATGTACTTAAGTCGGCATTGTGGCTTTTGAATTTAATTTAGATGCAATTTCTGTGTTTCATCATTAATAAGAAGCTGCAAGGTATACAGTAAACCTGATGTGAAGCTTCGGAACCTAAAACTGGACTCACCGGAGAGGTTCAAATCATAGAAAGTGAGAGTGTTAGTCCTCTTGTACTTAAGTCGGCATTGTGCCTTTTGAAATTAATTCCGATGCAATTTCTGTGTTTCATCGTCAATAAGAAGCTGCAAGGTATACAGTAAACCTGAAGTGAAGCTTCGGAATCTAAAACTGGACTCACAGGAGAGGTTCAAATCATAGAAAGTGAGAGTGTTAGTCCTCTTCTACTTAGGTCGGCACTGTGCCTTTTGAATTTAATTCCGATGCAATTTCTGTGTTTCATCGTCAATAAGAAGGTCCAAGGGATACAGTAAATATGAGGTGAAGTATCGGAATCTAAAACTGGACTCAGAGGAGAGGTTCAAAACATATAAAGTGAGAGTGTCAGTCCTCTTGTACTTAAGTCACCATTGTGACTTTTGTATTAATTTCGGATGCAATTTCTGTGTTTCATCATCAATAAGAAGGTCCAAGGGATACAGTAAACCTGAAGTGAAGCATCGGAATCTAAAACTGGACTCACAGGAGAGGTTCAAATCATAGAAAGTGAGAGTGTTAGTCCTCTTCTACTTAGGTCGGCACTGTGCCTTTTGAATTTAATTCTGGTGCAATTTCTGTGTTTCATAGTCAATAAGAACGTCCAAGGGGTACAGTAAACCTGAAGTGAAGCATCGGAATCTAAAACTGGACTCACAGGAGAGGTTCGAATCATAGAAAGTGAGAGTGTCAGTCCTCTTGTACTTAAGTCGGCATTGCGCCATTTGTATTAAATTCGGATGCAATTTCTGTGTTTCATCGTCAATAAGATGGTCCAAGGGATACAGTAAACCTGAAGTGAAGCATCGGAATCTAAAACTGGACTCAGAGGAGAGGTTCAAATCATAGAAAGTTAGTGTGTCAGTCCTCTTTCACTTAAGTCGGCATTGTGCCTTTTGAATTTATTTCCGATGCTATTTCTGTGTTTCATTGTCAATAAGAAGGTCCAAGGGATACAGTAAACCTGAAGTGAAGCATCGGAACCTAAATCTGACCTCACAGGAGAGGTTCAAATCATAGAAAGTGAGAGTGTCAGTCCTCTTTTACTTAAGTCGGCATTGTGCGTTTTAAATTTAATTCCGATGCAATATCTGTGTTTCATCGTCAATAAGAAGGTCCAAGGGATACAGTGAACCTGTAGTGAAGCATCGGAATCTAAAACTGGACTCACAGGAGATGTTCAAATCTTAGAAAGTGAGATTGTCGGTCCTCTTGTACTTAAGACGCCATTGTGATTTTTGTATTAAATTCGGATGCAATTTCTGTGTTTCATCGACAATAAGAAGGTCCAAGGGATACAGTAAACCTGAAGTGAAGCATCGGAATCTAAAACTGGACTCACAGGAGAGGTGCAAATCATAGAAAGATAGAGTGCCAGTCCTCTTGTACTCAAGTCGGCATTGTACCTTTTGTATTAAATTCGGATGCAAACTCTGTGTTTCATCGTCAATTAGAAGGTCCAAGGCATACAGTAAACCTGAAGTGAAGCATCGGAATGTAAAACTGGACTCACACGAGAGGTTCAAATCATAGAAAGTGTGACTGTCAGTCCTCTTGTACTTAAGTCGGCATTGTACCTTTTGAATTTAATTCCAATGCAATTTCTGTGTTTCATCGTCAATAAGAACGTCCAAGGGATACAGTAAAACTGAAGTGAAGCATCGGAATCTAAAACTGGACTCACAGGGGAGGTTCAAATCAAAAAAAGTTAGAGTGTCAGTCCTCTTGTACTTAAGTCGGCATTGTGCTTTTTGAATTTAATTCCGATGCTATTTCTGTGTTTCATTGTCAATAAGAATGTCCAAGGGATACAGTAAACCTGAAGTGAAGCATCGGAATCTAAAACTGGACTCACAGGAGAGATTCAAATAACAGAAAGTGAGAGTGTCAGTCCTCTTTTACTTAAGTCGGCATTGTGCGTTTTAAATTTAATTCCGATGCTATATCTGTGTTTCATCGTCAATAAGAAGGTCCAAGGGATACAGTAAACCTGAAGTGAAGCATCGGAATCTAGAACTGGACTCACACGAGATGTTCAAATCATTGAAAGTGAGAGTGTCAGTCCTCTTGTACTTAAGTCGGCATTGTACCTTTTGTATTAAATTCGGATGCAAACTCTGTGTTTCATCGTCAATTAGAAGGTCCAAGGGATACAGTAAGCTTGAAGTGACGCATCGGAATGTAAAACTGGACTCAAAGGAGAGGTTCAAATCATAGAAAGTGACAGTGTCAGTCCTCTTGTACTTAAGTCGGCATTGTGCCTTTTGAATTTAATTCCGATGCAATTTCTGTGTTTCATCGTCAATAAGAAGCTGCAAGGTATACAGTAAACCTGAAGTGAAGCTTCGGAAACTAAAACTGGACTCACAGGAGAGGTTCAATTCATAGAAAGTGAGAGTGTTAGTCCTCTTCGACTTAGGTCGGCACTGTGCCTTTAGTATTTAATTCCAATGCAATTTCTGTGTTTCATCGTCAATAAGAACGTCCAAGGGGTACAGTAAACCTGAAGTGAAGCATCGGAATCTAAAACTGGACTCACAGGGAGAGGTTCGAATCATATAAAGTGAGAGTGTCTGTCCTCTTGTACTTAAGTCACTATTGTGACTTTTGTATTAATTTCGGATGCAATTTCTGTGTATCGTCGTCAATAAGAAGGTCTAAGGGATACAGTAAACCTGAAGTGAAGCATCGGAATCTAAAACTGGACTCACAGGAGAGGTTCAAATCATAGAAAGTGAGAGTGTCAGTCCTCTTGTACTTAAGTCGCCATTGTGCCTTTTGCATTAAATTCGGATGCAATTTCTGTGTGTCATCGTCAATAAGAAGGTCCAAGGGATAGAGTAAACCTGAAGTAAAGCATCGGAATCTAAAACTGGACTCACAGGAGAGGTTCCAATCATAGAAAGTGAGAGTGTTAGTCCTCTTCTACTTAGGTCGGCACTGTGCCTTTTGAATTTAATTCCGATGCAATTTCTGTGTTTCATCGTCAATAAGTAGGTCCAAGGGATACAGTAAATATGAGGTGAAGTATCGGAATCTAAAACTGGACTCAGAGGAGAGGTTCAAAACATATAAAGTGAGAGTGTCAGTCCTCTTGTACTTAAGTCACCATTGTGACTTTTGTATTAATTTCGGATGCAATTTCTGTCTTTCATCATCGATAAGAAGGTCCAAGGGATACAGTAAACCTGAAGTGAAGCATCGGAATCTAAAACTGGACTCACAGGAGAGGTTCAAATCATAGAAAGTGAGAGTGTTAGTCCTCTTCTACTTAGGTCGGCACTGTGCCTTTTGAATTTAATTCCGATGCAATTTCTGTGTTTCATAGTCAATAAGAACGTCCAAGGGGTACAGTAAACCTGAAGTGAAGCATCGGAATCTAAAACTGGACTCACAGGAGAGGTTCGAATCATAGAAAGTGAGAGTGTCAGTCCTCTTGTACTTAAGTCGGCATTGCGCCATTTGTATTAAATTCGGATGCAATTTCTGTGTTTCATCGTCAATAAGATGGTCCAAGGGATACAGTAAACCTGAAGTGAAGCATCGGAATCTAAAACTGGACTCACAGGAGAGGTTCAAATCATAGAAAGTGAGAGTGTCAGTCCTCTTTTACTTAAGTCGGCATTGTGCGTTTTAAATTTAATTCCGATGCAATATCTGTGTTTCATCGTCAATAAGAAGGTCCAAGGGATACAGTGAACCTGTAGTGAAGCATCGGAATCTAAAACTGGACTCACAGGAGATGTTCAAATCTTAGAAAGTGAGATTGTCGGTCCTCTTGTACTAAAGTCGCCATTGTGATTTTTGTATTAAATTCGGATGCAATTTCTGTGTTTCATCGTCAATAAGAAGGTCCAAGGGATACAGTAAACCTGAAGTGAAGCATCGGAATCTAAAACTGGACTCACAGGAGCGGTGCAAATCATAGAAAGATAGAGTGCCTGTCCTCTTGTACTTAAGTCGGCATTGTACCTTTTGTATTAAATTCGGATGCAAACTCTGTGTTTCATCGTCAATTAGAAGGTCCAAGGCATACAGTAAACCTGAAGTGAAGCATCGGAATGTAAAACTGGACTCACACGAGAGGTTCAAATCATAGAAAGTGTGACTGTCAGTCCTCTTGTACTTAAGTCGGCATTGTACCTTTTGAATTTAATTCCAATGCAATTTCTTTGTTTCATCGTCAATAAGAACGTCCAAGGGATACAGTAAAACTGAAGTGAAGCATCGGAATCTAAAACTGGACTCACAGGAGAGGTTCAAATCAAAAAAAGTTAGAGTGTCAGTCCTCTTGTACTTAAGTCGGCATTGTGCTTTTTGAATTTAATTCCGATGCTATTTCTGTGTTTCATTGTCAATAAGAAGGTCCAAGGGATACAGTAAACCTGAAGTGAAGCATCGGAATCTAAAACTGGACTCACAGGAGAGGTTCAAATCATAGAATGTGAGAGTGTCAGTCCTCTTGTACTTAAGTCGGCATTGCGCCATTTGTATTAAATTCGGATGCAATTTCTGTGTTTCATCGTCAATAAGATGGTCCAAGGGATACAGTAAACCTGAAGTGAAGCATCGGAATCTAAAACTGGACTCAGAGGAGAGGTTCAAATCATAGAAAGTTAGTGTGTCAGTCCTCTTTTACTTAAGTCGGCATTGTGCCTTTTGAATTTATTTCCGATGCTATTTCTGTGTTTCATTGTCAATAAGAAGGTCCAAGGGATACAGTAAACCTGAAGTGAAGCATCGGAATCTAGAACTGGACTCACAGGAGATGTTCAAATCATAGAAAGTGAGAGTGTCTGTCCTCTTGTACTTAAGTCACTATTGTGACTTTTGTATTAATTTCGGATGCAATTTCTGTGTATCGTCGTCAATAAGAAGGTCCAAGGGATACAGTAAACCTGAAGTAAAGCATCGGAATCTAAAACTGGACTCACAGGAGAGGTTCAAATCATAGAAAGTGAGAGTGTCAGTCCTCTTGTACTTAAGTCGCCATTGTGCCTTTTGCATTAAATTCGGATGCAATTTCTGTGTGTCATCGTCAATAAGAAGGTCCAAGGGATAGAGTAAACCTGAAGTAAAGCATCGGAATCTAAAACTGGACTCACAGGAGAGGTTCCAATCATAGAAAGTTAGAGTGTCAGTCCTCTTGTGCTTAAGTCGGCATTCTGCCTTTTGTATTAAATTCGGATGCAAACTCTGTGTTTCATTGTCAATAAGAAGGTCCAAGGGATACAGTGAACCTGTAGTGAAGCATCGGAATCTAAAACTGGACTCACAGGAGATGTTCAAATCTTAGAAAGTGAGATTGTCGGTCCTCTTGTACTAAAGTCGCCATTGTGATTTTTGTATTAAATTCGGATGCAAACTCTGTGTTTCATCGTCAATAAGACAGTCCAAGGGATATAGTAAACCTGAAGTGAAGCATCGGAATCTAAAACTGGACTCACAAGAGAGGTGCAAATCATACAAAATTAGAGTGTCAGTCCTCTTTTACTTAAGTCGGCATTGTACCTTTTGTATTAAATTCGGATGCAAACTCTGTGTTTCATCGTCTATTAGAAGGTCCAAGGGATACAGTAAACCTGAAGTGAAGCATCGGAATGTAAAACTGGACTCACACGAGAGGTTCAAATCATAGATAGTGTTACTGTCAGTCCTCTTGTACTTAAGTCGGCATTGTATCTTTTGAATTTAATTCCGATGCAATTTCTGTGTTTCATCGTCAATAAGAACGTCCAAGGGATACAGTAAAACTGAAGTGAAGCATCGGAATCTAAAACTGGACTCACAGGAGAGTTTTAAATCAAAAAAAGTTAGAGTGTCAGTCCTCTTGTACTTAAGTCGGCATTGTGCTTTTTGAATTTAATTCCTATGCTATTTCTGTGTTTCATTGTCAATAAGAAGGTCCAAGGGATACAGTAAACCTGAAGTGAAGCATCGGAATCTAAAACTGGACTCGCAGGAGAGATTCAAATAACAGAAAGTGAGAGTGTCAGTCCTCTTTTACTTAAGTCGGCATTGTGCGTTTTAAATTTAATTCCGATGCTATATCTGTGTTTCATCGTCAATAAGAAGGTCCAAGGGATACAGTAAACCTGAAGTGAAGCATCGGAATCTAGAACTGGACTCACAGGAGATGTTCAAATCATAGAAAGTGAGAGTGTCTGTCCTCTTGTACTTAAGTCACTATTGTGACTTTTGTATTAATTTCGGATGCAATTTCTGTGTATCGTCGTCAATAAGAAGGTCCAAGGGATACAGTAAACCTGAAGTGAAGCATCGGAATCTAAAACTGGACTCACAGGAGAGGTTCAAATCATAGAAAGTGAGAGTGTCAGTCCTCTTGTACTTAAGTCGCCATTGTGCCTTTTGCATTAAATTCGGATGCAATTTCTGTGTGTCATCGTCAATAAGAAGGTCCAAGGGATAGAGTAAACCTGAAGTAAAGCATCGGAATCTAAAACTGGACTCACAGGAGAGGTTCCAATCATAGAAAGTTAGAGTGTCAGTCCTCTTGTGCTTAAGTCGGCATTCTGCCTTTTGTATTAAATTCGGATGCAAACTCTGTGTTTAATTGTCAATAAGAAGGTCCAAGGGATACAGTGAACCTGTAGTGAAGCATCGGAATCTAAAACTGGACTCACAGGAGATGTTCAAATCTTAGAAAGTGAGATTGTCGGTCCTCTTGTACTAAAGTCGCCATTGTGATTTTTGTATTAAATTCGGATACAAACTCTGTGTTTCATCGTCAAAGAGACAGTCCAAGGGATATAGTAAACCTGAAGTGAAGCATCGGAATCTAAAACTGGACTCACAAGAGAGGTGCAAATCATACAAAATTAGAGTGTCAGTCCTCTTTTACTTAAGTCGGCATTGTACCTTTTGTATTAAATTCGGATGCAAACTCTGTGTTTCATCGTCTATTAGAAGGTCCAAGGGATACAGTAAACCTGAAGTGAAGCATCGGAATGTAAAACTGGACTCACACGAGAGGTTCAAATCATAGATAGTGTTACTGTCAGTCCTCTTGTACTTAAGTCGGCATTGTACCTTTTGAATTTAATTCCGATGCAATTTCTGTGTTTCATCGTCAATAAGAACGTCCAAGGGATACAGTAAAACTGAAGTGAAGCATCGGAATCTAAAACTGGACTCACAGGAGAGTTTTAAATCAAAAAAAGTTAGAGTGTCAGTCCTCTTGTACTTAAGTCGGCATTGTGCTTTTTGAATTTAATTCCGATGCTATTTCTGTGTTTCATTGTCAATAAGAAGGTCCAAGGGATACAGTATACCTGAAGTGAAGCATCGGAATCTAAAACTGGACTCACAGGAGAGATTCAAATAACAGAAAGTGAGAATGTCAGTCTTCTTTTACTTAAGTCGGCATTGTGCGTTTTAAATTTAATTCCGATGCTATATCTGTGTTTCATCGTCAATAAGAAGGTCCAAGGGATACAGTAAACCTGAAGTGAAGCATCGGAATCTAGAACTGGACTCACTGGAGATGTTCAAATCATAGAAAGTGAGAGTGTCAGTCCTTTTGTACTTAAGTCGGCATTGTACCTTTTGTATTAAATTCGGATGCAAACACTGTGTTTCATCGTCAATTAGAAGGTCCAAGGGATACAGTAAACCTGAAGTGACGCATCGGAATGTAAAACTGGACTCACAGGAGAGGTTCAAATCATAGAAAGTGACAGTGTCAGTCCTCTTGTACTTAAGTCGGCATTGTGCCTTTTGAATTTAATTCCGATGCAATTTCTGTGTTTCATCGTCAATAAGAAGCTGCAAGGTATACAGTAAACCTGAAGTGAAGCTTCGGAAACTAAAACTGGACTCACAGGAGAGGTTCAAATCATAGAAAGTGAGAGTGTTAGTCCTCTTCGACTTAGGTCGGCACTGTGCCTTTAGTATTTAATTCCGATGCAATTTCTGTGATTCATCGTCAATAAGAGCGTCCAAGGGGTACAGTAAACCTGAAGTGAAGCATCGGAATCTAAAACTGGACTCACAGGGAGAGGTTCGAGTCATAGAAAGTGAGAGTGTCAGTCCTCTTGCACTTAAGTCGGCATTGCGCCATTTGTATTAAATTTGGATGCAATTTCTGTGTTTCATCGTCAATAAGAAGGTCCAAGGGATATAGTAAATCTGAGGTGAAGCATCGGAATCTAAAACTGGACTCAGAGGAGAGGTTCAAATCATATTAAGTGAGAGTGTCAGTCCTCTTGTACTTAAGTCACCATTGTGACTTTTGTATTAATTTCGGATGCAATTTCTGTGTATCATCGTCAATAAGAAGGTCCAAGGGATACAGTAAACCTGAAGTGAAGCATCGGAATCTAAAACTGGACTCACAGGAGAGGTTCAAATCATAGAAAGTGAGAGCGTCAGTCCTCTTGTACTTAAGTCGCCATTGTGCCTTTTGCATTAAATTCGGATGCAATTTCTGTGTGTCATCGTCAATAAGAAGGTCCAAGGGATAGAGTAAACCTGAAGTAAAGCATCGGAATCTAATACTGGACTCACAGGAGAGGTTCCAATCATAGAAAGTTAGAGTGTCAGTCCTCTTGTGCTTAAGTCGGCATTGTGCCTTTTGTATTAAATTCGGATGCAAACTCTGTGTTTCATCGTCAATAAGAAGGTCCAAGGGATACAGTGAACCTGTAGTGAAGCATCGGAATCTAAAACTGGACTCACAAGAGAGGTGCAAATCATACAAAATTAGAGTGTCAGTCCTCTTTTACTTAAGTCGGCATTGTACCTTTTGTATTAAATTCGGATGCAAACTCTGTGTTTCATCGTCAATTAGAAGGTCCAAGGGATACAGTAAACCTGAAGTGAAGCATCGGAATGTAAAACTGGATTCACACGAGAGGTTCAAATCATAGAAAGTGAGAGTGGCAGTCCTCTTGTACTTAAGTCGGCATTGTACCTTTTGAATTTAATTCCGATGCAATTTCTGTGTTTCATCGTCAATAAGAAGGTGCAAGGTATACAGTAAACCTGAAGTTAAGCATCGGAATCTAAAACTGGACTCACATAAGAGGTTCAAATCATAGAAAGTGAGAGTGTTAGTCGTCTTCTACTTAGGTCGGCACTGTGAATTTTGAATTTAATTCCGATGCAATTTCTGTGTTTCATCGTCAATAAGAATGTCCAAGAGATACAGTAAAACTGAAGTGAAGCATCGGAATCTAAAACTGGACTCACAGGAGAGGTTCAAATCATAAAAAGTTGGAGTGTCAGTCTTCTTGTACTCAAGTCGGCATTGTGCTTTTTGAATTTAATTCCGATGCTATTTCTGTGTTTCATTGTCAATAAGAAGGTCCAAGGGATACAGTAAAACTGAAGTGAAGCATCGGAATCTGAAACTGGACTCACAGAAGAGACTCAAATCATAGAATGTGAGAGTGTCAGTCCTCTTTTACTTAAGTCGGCATTGTGCGTTTTAAATTTAATTCCGATGCTATAGCTGTGTTTCATCGTCAATAAGAAGATCCAAGGGATACAGTAAACCTAAAGTGAATCATCGGAATCTAGAACTGGACTCACAGGAGATATTCAAATCATAGAAAGTAAGAGTGTCAGTCCTCTTGTACTTATGCCGCCATTGTGATTTTTGTATTAATTTTGGATGCAATTACTGTGTTTCATCGTCAATAAGAAGGTCCAAGGGATGCAGTAAACCTGAAGTGAAGCATCGGAATCTAAAACTGGTCTCACAGGAGAGTTGCAAATCATAGAAAGTTAGAGTGTCAGTCCTCTTGTACTTAAGTCGGCATTGTACCTTTTGTATTAAATTCCGATGCAACCTCTGTGTTTCATCGTCAATTAGAATGTCCAAGTGATACAATAAACCTGAAGTGACGCATCGTAATGTAAAACTGGACTCACAGGAGGGGTTCAAATCATAGAAAGTGACAGTGTCAGTCCTCTTGTACTTAAGTCAGCATTGTGCCTTTTGAATTTAATTCCGATTAAATTTCTGTGTTTCACGGTCAATAAGAAGCTGCAAGGTATACAGTAAACCTGAAATGAAGCTTCGGAATCTAAAACTGGACTCAATGGAGAGGTTCAAATCATAGAAAGTGAGAGTGTTAGTCCTCTTGTACTTAAGTCGGCATTGTGCCTTTTGAAATTAATTCCGATGCAATTTCTGTGTTTCATCGTCAATAAGAAACTGCAAGGTATACAGTAAACCTGAAGTGAAGCTTCGGAATCTAAAATTGGACTCACAGGAGAGGTTCAAATCATAGAAAGTGAGAGTGTTAGTCCTCTTCTACTTAGGTCGGCACTGTGACTTTTGAATTAATTCCGATGCAACTTCTGTGTTTCATCGTCAATAAGAAGGTCCAAGGGATACAGTAAATATGAGGTGAAGTATCGGAATCTAAAACTGGACTCAGAGGAGAGGTTCAAATCATATAAAGTGAGAGTGTCAGTCCTCTTGTACTTAAGTCACCATTGTGACTTTTGTATTAATTTCGGATGCAATTTCTGTGTTTCATCGTCAATAAGAAGGTCCAAGGGATACAGTAAACCTGAAGTGAAGCATCGGAATCTAAAACTGGACTCACAGGAGAGGTTCAAATCATAGAAAGTGAGAGTGTCAGTCCTCTTGTACTTAAGTCGCCATTGTGCCTTTTGTATTAAATTCGGATGCAATTTCAGTGTGTCATCGTCAATAAGAAGGTCCAATGGATACAGTAAACCTGAAGTAAAGCATCGGAATCTAATACTGTACTCACAGGAGAGGTTAAAATCACAGAAAGTTAGAGTGTCAGTCCTCTTGTACTTAAGTCGGCATTGTGCGTTTTGCATTAAATTCGGATGCAAACTCTGTGTTTCATCGTCAATAAGAAGGTCCAAGGGATACAGTAAACCTGAAGTGAAGCATCGTAATCTAAAACTGGACTCACAGGAGTGGTATATATCATAGAAAGTTAGAGTATCAGTCCTCTTGTACTTATGTCGACATTGTGCCTTTTGAATTTAATTCCGATGCTATTTCTGTGTTTCATTGTCAATAAGAAGGTCCAAGGGATACAGTAAACCTGAAGTGAAGCATCGGAATCTAAATCTGACCTCACAGGAGAGGTTCAATTCATAGAAAGTGAGAGTGTCAGTCCTCTTGTACTTAAGTCGGCATTGTGCGTTTTAAATTTAATTCCGATGCAATATCTGTGTTTCATCGTCAATAAGAAGGTCCAAGGGATACAGTGAACCTGTAGTGAAGCATCGGAATCTAAAACTGGACTCACAGGGAGAGGTTCGAGTCATAGAAAGTGAGAGTGTCAGTCCTCTTGCACTTAAGTCGGCATTGCGCCATTTGTATTAAATTTGGATGCAATTTCTGTGTTTCATCGTCAATAAGAAGGTCCAAGGGATATAGTAAATCTGAGGTGAAGCATCGGAATCTAAAACTGGACTCAGAGGAGAGGTTCAAATCATATTAAGTGAGAGTGTCAGTCCTCTTGTACTTAAGTCACCATTGTGACTCTTGTATTAATTTCGGATGCAATTTCTGTGTATCATCGTCAATAAGAAGGTCCAAGGGATACAGTAAACCTGAAGTGAAGCATCGGAATCTAAAACTGGACTCACAGGAGAGGTTCAAATCATAGAAAGTGAGAGCGTCAGTCCTCTTGTACTTAAGTCGCCATTGTGCCTTTTGCATTAAATTCGGATGCAATTTCTGTGTATCATCGTCAATAAGAAGGTCCAAGGGATAGAGTAAACCTGAAGTAAAGCATCGGAATCTAATACTGGACTCACAGGAGAGGTTCCAATCATAGAAAGTTAGAGTGTCAGTCCTCTTGTGCTTAAGTCGGCATTGTGCCTTTTGTATTAAATTCGGATGCAAACTCTGTGTTTCATCGTCAATAAGAAGGTCCAAGGGATACAGTGAACCTGTAGTGAAGCATCGGAATCTAAAACTGGACTCACAAGAGAGGTGCAAATCATACAAAATTAGAGTGTCAGTCCTCTTTTACTTAAGTCGGCATTGTACCTTTTGTATTAAATTCGGATGCAAACTCTGTGTTTCATCGTCAATTAGAAGGTCCAAGGGATACAGTAAACCTGAAGTGAAGCATCGGAATGTAAAACTGGACTCACACGAGAGGTTCAAATCATAGAAAGTGAGAGTGGCAGTCCTCTTGTACTTAAGTCGGCATTGTACCTTTTGAATTTAATTCCGATGCAATTTCTGTGTTTCATCGTCAATAAGAAGGTGCAAGGTATACAGTAAACCTGAAGTTAAGCATCGGAATCTAAAACTGGACTCACATAAGAGGTTCAAATCATAGAAAGTGAGAGTGTTAGTCGTCTTCTACTTAGGTCGGCACTGTGAATTTTGAATTTAATTCCGATGCAATTTCTGTGTTTCATCGTCAATAAGAATGTCCAAGAGATACAGTAAAACTGAAGTAAAGCATCGGAATCTAAAACTGGACTCACAGGAGAGGTTCAAATCATAAAAAGTTGGAGTGTCAGTCTTCTTGTACTCAAGTCGGCATTGTGCTTTTTGAATTTAATTCCGATGCTATTTCTGTGTTTCATTGTCAATAAGAAGGTCCAAGGGATACAGTAAACCTGAAGTGAAGCATCGGAATCTGAAACTGGACTCACAGAAGAGACTCAAATCATAGAATGTGAGAGTGTCAGTCCTCTTTTACTTAAGTCGGCATTGTGCGTTTTAAATTTAATTCCGATGCTATAGCTGTGTTTCATCGTCAATAAGAAGATCCAAGGGATACAGTAAACCTAAAGTGAATCATCGGAATCTAGAACTGGACTCACAGGAGATATTCAAATCATAGAAAGTAAGAGTGTCAGTCCTCTTGTACTTATGCCGCCATTGTGATTTTTGTATTAATTTTGGATGCAATTACTGTGTTTCATCGTCAATAAGAAGGTCCAAGGGATGCAGTAAACCTGAAGTGAAGCATCGGAATCTAAAACTGGTCTCACAGGAGAGTTGCAAATCATAGAAAGTTAGAGTGTCAGTCCTCTTGTACTTAAGTCGGCATTGTACCTTTTGTATTAAATTCCGATGCAACCTCTGTGTTTCATCGTCAATTAGAATGTCCAAGTGATACAATAAACCTGAAGTGACGCATCGTAATGTAAAACTGGACTCACAGGAGAGGTTCAAATCATAGAAAGTGACAGTGTCAGTCCTCTTGTACTTAAGTCAGCATTGTGCCTTTTGAATTTAATTCCGATACAATTTCTGTGTTTCACGGTCAATAAGAAGCTGCAAGGTATACAGTAAACCTGAAATGAAGCTTCGGAATCTAAAACTGGACTCAATGGAGAGGTTCAAATCATAGAAAGTGAGAGTGTTAGTCCTCTTGTACTTAAGTCGGCATTGTGCCTTTTGAAATTAATTCCGATGCAATTTCTGTGTTTCATCGTCAATAAGAAGGTCCAAGGGATACAGTAAATATGAGGTGAAGTATCGGAATCTAAAACTGGACTCAGAGGAGAGGTTCAAATCATATAAAGTGAGAGTGTCAGTCCTCTTGTACTTAAGTCACCATTGTGACTTTTGTATTAATTTCGGATGCAATTTCTGTGTTTCATCGTCAATAAGAAGGTCCAAGGGATACAGTAAACCTGAAGTGAAGCATCGGAATCTAAAACTGGACTCACAGGAGAGGTTCAAATCATAGAAAGTGAGAGTGTCAGTCCTCTTGTACTTAAGTCGCCATTGTGCCTTTTGTATTAAATTCGGATGCAATTTCAGTGTGTCATCGTCAATAAGAAGGTCCAATGGATACAGTAAACCTGAAGTAAAGCATCGGAATCTAATACTGTACTCACAGGAGAGGTTCAAATCACAGAAAGTTAGAGTGTCAGTCCTCTTGTACTTAAGTCGGCATTGTGCGTTTTGCATTAAATTCGGATGCAAACTCTGTGTTTCATCGTCAATAAGAAGGTCCAAGGGATACAGTAATCCTGAAGTGAAGCATCGTAATCTAAAACTGGACTCACAGGAGCGGTTCATATCATAGAAAGTTAGAGTATCAGTCCTCTTGTACTTATGTCGACATTGTGCCTTTTGAATTTAATTCCGATGCTATTTCTGTGTTTCATTGTCAATAAGAAGGTCCAAGGGATACAGTAAACCTGAAGTGAAGCATCGGAATCTAAATCTGACCTCACAGGAGAGGTTCAATTCATAGAAAGTGAGAGTGTCAGTCCTCTTGTACTTAAGTCGGCATTGTGCGTTTTAAATTTAATTCCGATGCAATATCTGTGTTTCATCGTCAATAAGAAGGTCCAAGAGATACAGTGAACCTGTAGTGAAGCATCGGAATCTAAAACTGGACTCACAGGAGATGTTCAAATCTTAGAAAGTGAGATTGTCGGTCCTCTTGTACTAAAGTCGCCATTGTGATTTTTGTATTAAATTCGGATGCAATTTCTGTGTTTCATCGTCAATTAGAAGGTCCAAGGGATATAGTAAACCTGAAGTGAAGCATCGGAATCTAAAACTGGACTCACAGGAGAGGTGCAAATCATACAAAGTTAGAGTGTCAGTCCTCTTGTACTTAAGTCCGCATTGTACCTTTTGTATTAAATTCGGATGCAAACTCTGTGTTTCATCGTCAATTAGAAGGTCCAAGGGATACAGTAAACCTGAAGTGAAGCATCAGAATCTAAATCTGACCTCACAGGTGAGGTTCGAACCATAGAAAGTGAGAGTGTCAGTCCTCTTGTACTTAAGTCGGCATTGTGCCATTTGTATTACATTCGGATGCAATTTCTGTGTTTCATCGTCAATAAGAAGGTCCAAGGGATACAGTAAATATGAGGTGAAGTATCGGAATCTAAAACTGGACTCAGAGGAGAGGTTCAAATCATATAAAGTGAGAGTGTCAGTCCTCTTGTGCTTAAGTCACCATTGTGACTTTTGTATTAATTTCGGATGCAATTTCTGTGTTTCATCTTCAATAAGAAGGTCCAAGGGATACAGTAAACCTGAAGTGAAGCATCGGAATCTAAATCTGACCTCACAGGAGAGGTTCAATTCATAGAAAGTGAGAGTGTCAGTCCTCTTGTACTTAAGTCGGCATTGTGCGTTTTAAATTTAATTCCGATGCAATATCTGTGTTTCATCGTCAATAAGAAGGTCCAAGAGGTACAGTGAACCTGTAGTGAAGCATCGGAATCTAAAACTGGACTCACAGGAGATGTTCAAATCTTAGAAAGTGAGATTGTCGGTCCTCTTGTACTAAAGTCGCCATTGTGATTTTTGTATTAAATTCGGATGCAATTTCTGTGTTTCATCGTCAATTAGAAGGTCCAAGGGATATAGTAAACCTGAAGTGAAGCATCGGAATCTAAAACTGGACTCACAGGAGAGGTGCAAATCATACAAAGTTAGAGTGTCAGTCCTCTTGTACTTAAGTCCGCATTGTACCTTTTGTATTAAATTCGGATGCAATTTCTGTGTTTCATCGTCATTAAGAAGGTCAAAGGGATACAGTAAATCTGAAGTGAAGCATCGGAATCTAAAACTGGACTCAGAGGAGAAGTTCAAATCATATAAAGTGAGAGTGTCAGTCCGCTTGTACTTACATCACCATTGTGACTTTTGTATTAATTTCGGATGCAATTTCTGTGTTTCATCGTCAATAAGAAGATCCAAGGGATACAGTAAACCTGAAGTGAAGCATCGGAATCTAAAACCTGACTCACAGGAGAGGTTCAAATCATAGAAAGTGAGAGTGTCAGTCCTCATGTACTTAAGTCGCCATTGTGCCTTTTGTATTAAATTCGGATGCAATTTCTGTGTGTCATCGTCAATAAGAAGGTCCAAGGGATACAGTAACCCTGAAGTAAAGCATCGGAATCTAAAACTGGACTCACAGGAGAGGTTCAAATCATAGAAAGTTAGAATGTCAGTCCTCTTGTACTTAAGTCGGCATTGTGCCTTTTGTATTAAATTCCGATGCAAACTCTGTGTTTCATCGTCAATAAGAAGGTCCAAGGGATACAGTAAACCTAAAGTGAAGCATCGGAATCTAAAACTGGACACACAGGAGAGGTTCAAATCATAGAAAGTGAAAGTGTCAGTCCTCTTTTACTTAAGTCGGCATTGTGTGCTTTAAATTTAATTCCGATGCAATATCTGTGTTTCATCATCAATAAGAAGGTCCAAGGGATACAGTGAACCTGAAGTGAAGCATCGGAATCTATAACTGGACTCACAGGAGATGTTCAAATCTTAGAAAGTGAGATTGTCGGTCCTCTTGTACTAACGTCGCCATTGTGATTTTTGGATTAAATTCGGATGCAATTTCTGTGTTTCATCGTCAATAAGATGGTCCAAGGGATACAGTAAACCTGAAGTGAAGCATCGGAATCTAAAATTGGACTCGCAGGAGAGGTTCAAATCATAGAATATTAGAGTGTCAGTCCTCTTTTACTTACGACGGCATTGTGCCATTTGTATTAAATTCGGATGCGATTTCTGTGTTTTATCGTCAACAAGAAGGTCCAAGGGATACAGTAAACCTGAAGTGAAGGATCAGAATCTAAATCTGACCTCACAGGTGAGGTTCGAACCACAGAAAGTGAGAGTGTCAGTCCTCTTGTACTTAAGTCGGCATTGTGCCATTTGTATTAAATTCGGATGCAATTTCTGTGTTTCATTGTCAATAAGAAGGTCCAAGGGATACAGTAAATATGAGGTGAAGTATCGGAATCTAAAACTGGACTCAGAGGAGAGGTTCAAATCATATAAAGTGAGAGTGTCAGTCCTCTTGTACTTAAGTCACCATTGTGACTTTTGTATTAATTTCGGATGCAATTTCTGTGTTTCATCTTCAATAAGAAGGTCCAAGGGATACAGTAAACCTGAAGTGAAGCATCGGAATCTAAAACTGGACTCACAGGAGAGGTTCAAATCATGGAAGTGAGAGTGTCAGTCCTCCTGTACTTAAGTCGCCATTGTGCCTTTTGTATTAAATTCGGATGCAATTTCTGTGTGTCATCGTCAATAAGAAGGTCCAAGGGATACAGTAAACCTGAAGTAAAGCATCGGAATCCAAAACTGGACTCACAGGAGAGGTTCAAATCACAGAAAGTTAGAGTGTTAGTCCTCTTGTACTTAAGTCGGCATTGTGCCTTTTGTATTAAATTCGGATGCAAACTCTGTGTTTCATCGTCAATAAGAAGGTCCAAGGGATACAGTAAACCTGAAGTGAAGCATCGGAATCTAAAACTGGACTCACAGGAGAGGTTCATATCACAGAAAGTTAGAGTTTCAGTCCTCTTGTACTTAAGTCGGCATTGTGCCTTTTGAATTTTATTCCGATGCTATTTCTGTGTTTCATTGTCAATAAGAAGGTCCAAGGGATACACTAAACCTGAAGTGAAGCATCGGAATCTAAAACTGGACTCACAGGAGATGTTCAAATCTTAGAAAGTGAGATTGTAGGTCCTCTTGTACTAAAGTCGCCATTGTGATTTTTGTATTAAATTCGGATGCAATTTCTGTGTTTCATCGTCAATAAGAAGGTCCAAGGGATATAGTAAACCTGAAGTGAAGCATCGGAATCTAAAACTGGACTCATAGGAGAGGTGCAAATCATACAAAGTTAGAGTGTCAGTCCTCTTGTACTTAAGTCCGCATTGTACCTTTTGTATTAAATTCGGATGCAAACTCTGTGTTTCATCGTCAATTAGAAGGTCCAAGGGATACAGTAAACCTGAAGTGAAGCATCGGAATGTAAAACTGGACTCACACGAGAGGTTCAAATCATAGAGAGTGAGAGAGTCAGTCCTCTTGTACTTAAGTCGGCATTGTGCCTTTTGAATTTAATTCCGATGCAATTTCTGTGTTTCATCGTCAATAAGAAGGTGCAAGGTATACAGTAAACCTGAAGTGAGGCCTCGGAATCTAAAACTGTACTCGCAGGAGAGGTTCAAATCATAGAATATTAGAGTGTCAGTCCTCTTTTACTTAAGACGGCATTGTGCCATTTGTATTAAATTCGGATGCGATTTCTGTGTTTTATCGTCAACAAGAAGGTCCAAGGGATACAGTAAACCTGAAGTGAAGCATCAGAATCTAAATCTGACCTCACAGGTGAGGTTCGAACCATAGAAAGTGAGAGTGTCAGTCCTCTTGTACTTAAGTCGGCATTGTGCCATTTGTATTAAATTCGGATGCAATTTCTGTGTTTCATCGTCAATAAGAAGGTCCAAGGGATACAGTAAATATGAGGTGAAGTATCGGAATCTAAAACTTTACTCAGAGGAGAGGTTCAAATCATATAAAGTGAGAGTGTCAGTCCTCTTGTACTTAAGTCACCATTGTGACTTTTGTATTAATTTCGGATGCAATTTCTGTGTTTCATCTTCAATAAGAAGGTCCAAGGGATACAGTAAACCTGAAGTGAAGCATCGGAATCTAAAACTGGACTCACAGGAGAGGTTCAAATCATAGAAAGTGAGAGTGTCAGTCCTCTTGTACTTAAGTCGCCATTGTGCCTTTTGTATTAAATTCGGATGCAATTTCTGTGTGTCATCGTCAATAAGAAGGTCCAAGGGATACAGTAAACCTGAAGTAAAGCATCGGAATCCAAAACTGGACTCACAGGAGAGGTTCAAATCACAGAAAGTTAGAGTGTCAGTCCTCTTGTACTTAAGTCGGCATTGTGCTTTTTGTATTAAATTCGGATGCAAACTCTGTGTTTCATCGTCAATAAGAAGGTCCAAGGGATACAGTAAACCTGAAGTGAAGCATCGGAATCTAAAACTGGACTCACAGGAGAGGTTCATATCATAGAAAGTTAGAGTGTCAGTCCTCTTGTACTTAAGTCGGCATTGTGCCTTTTGAATTTAATTCCGATGCTATTTCTGTGTTTCATTGTCAATAAGAGGGTCCAAGGGATACAGTAAACCTGAAGTGAAGCATCGGAATCTAAAACTGGACTCACAGGAGACGTTCAAATCTTAGAAAGTGAGATTGTCGGTCCTCTTGTACTAAAGTCGCCATTGTGATTTTTGTATTAAATTCGGATGCAATTTCTGTGTTTCATCGTCAATAAGAAGGTCCAAGGGATATAGTAAACCTGAAGTGAAGCATCGGAATCTAAAACTGGACTCACAGGAGAGGTGCAAATCATACAAAGTTAGAGTGTCAGTCCTCTTGTACTTAAGTCGGCATTGTACCTTATGTATTAAATTCGGATGCAAACTCTGTGTTTCATCGTCAATTAGAAGGTCCAAGGGATACAGTAAACATGAAGTGAAGCTTCGGAATGTAAAACTGGACTCACACGAGAGGTTCAAATCATAGAAATTGAGAGAGTCAGTCCTCTTGTACTTAAGTCGGCATTGTGCCTTTTGAATTTAATTCCGATGCAATTTCTGTGTTTCATCGTCAATAAGAAGGTGCAAGGTATACAGTAAACCTGAAGTGAAGCATCGGAATCTAAAACTGGACTCGCAGGACAGGTTCAAATCATAGAATATTAGAGTGTCAGTCCTCTTTTACTTAAGACGGCATTGTGCCATTTGTATTAAATTTGGATGCGATTTCTGGGTTTTATCGTCAACAAGAAGGTCCAAGAGATACAGTAAACCTGAAGTGAAATATCAGAATCTAAATCTGACCTCACAGTTGAGGTTCGAACCATAGAAAATGAGAGTGTCAGTCCTCTTGTACTTAAGTCGGCATAGTGCCATTTGTATTAAATTCGGATGCAATTTCTGTGTTTCATCGTCAATAAGAAGGTCCAAGGGATACAGTATATCTGAGGTGAAGCATCGGAATTTAAAACTGGACTCAGAGGAGAGGTTCAAATCACATAAAGTGAGAGTGTCAGTCCTCTTGTACTTAAGTCACCATTGTGATTTTTGTATTAAATTCGGATGCAATTTCTGTGTTTCATCGTCAATAAGAAGATCCAAGGGATAGAGTAAACCTGAAGTGAAGCATCGAAATCTTGAACTGGACTCACAGGAAAGGTGCAAATCATAGAGAGTTAGAGTGGCAGTCCTCTTGTACTTAAGTCGGCATTGTACCTTTTGTATCAAATTCGGATGTAAACTCTGTGTTTCATCGTCAATTACAAGGTCCAAGGGATACAGTAAACCTGAAGTGAAGCATCGGAATGTAAAACTGGACTCACACGAGAGGTTCAAATCATAGAAAGTGAGAGTGTCAGTCCTCTTGTACTTAAGTCGGCATTGTGCCTTTTGAATTTAATTCCGATGCAATTTCTGTGTTTCATCGTTAATAAGAAAGTGCAAGGTATACAGTAAACCTGAAGTGAAGCATCGGAATCTAAAACTGGACTCACAGGAGAGGTTCAAATCATAAAAAGTTTGAGTGTCAGTCCTCTTGTACTTAAGTCGGCATTGTACCTTTTGTATTAAATTCGGATGCAAACTCTGTGTTTCATCGTCAATTAGAAGGTCCAAGGGATACAGTAAACCTGAAGTGAAGCATCGGAATCTAAAACTGGACTCACAGGAGAGGTTCGAATCATAGAAAGTGAGAGTGTCAGTCCTCTTGTACTTAAGTCGGCATTGCGCCATTTGTATTAAATTCGGATGCAATTTCTGTGTTTCATCGTCATTAAGAAGGTCAAAGGGATACAGTAAATCTGAAGTGAAGCATCGGAATCTAAAACTGGACTCAGAGGAGAGGTTCAAATCATATAAAGTGAGAGTGTCAGTCCGCTTGTACTTAAGTCACCATTGTGACTTTTGTATTAATTTCGGATGCAATTTCTGTGTTTCATCGTCAATAAGAAGATCCAAGGGATACAGTAAACCTGAAGTGAAGCATCGGAATCTAAAACCTGACTCACAGGAGAGGTTCAAATCATAGAAAGTGAGAGTGTCAGTCCTCATGTACTTAAGTCGCCATTGTGCCTTTTGTATTAAATTCGAATGCAATTTCTGTGTGTCATCGTCAATAAGAAGGTCCAAGGGATACAGTAAACCTGAAGTAAAGCATCGGAATCTAAAACTGGACTCACAGGAGAGGTTCAAATCATAGAAAGTTAGAATGTCAGTCCTCTTGTACTTAAGTCGGCATTGTGCCTTTTGTATTAAATTCCGATGCAAACTCTGTGTTTCATCGTCAATAAGAAGGTCCAAGGGATACAGTAAACCTAAAGTGAAGCATCGGAATTTAAAACTGGACACACAGGAGAGGTTCAAATCATAGAAAGTGAAAGTGTCAGTCCTCTTTTACTTAAGTCGGCATTGTGCGCTTTAAATTTAATTCCGATGCAATATCTGTGTTTCATCATCAATAAGAAGGTCCAAGGGATACAGTGAACCTGAAGTGAAGCATCGGAATCTATAACTGGACTCACAGGAGATGTTCAAATCTTAGAAAGTGAGATTGTCGGTCCTCTTGTACTAACGTCGCCATTGTGATTTTTGTATTAAATTCGGATGCAATTTCTGTGTTTCATCGTCAATAAGAAGGTCCAAGGGATACAGTAAACCTGTAGTGAAGCATCGGTATCTAAAACTGGACTCGCAGGAGAGGTTCAAATCATAGAATATTAGAGTGTCAGTCCTCTTTTACTTAAGACGGCATTGTGCCATTTGTATTAAATTCGGATGCGATTTCTGTGTTTTATCGTCAACAAGAAGGTCCAAGGGGTACAGTAAACCTGAAGTGAAGGATCAGAATCTAAATCTGACCTCACAGGTGAGGTTCGAACCATAGAAAGTGAGAGTGTCAGTCCTCTTGTACTTAAGTCGGCATTGTGCCATTTGTATTAAATTCGGATGCAATTTCTGTGTTTCATCGTCAATAAGAAGGTCCAAGGGATACAGTAAATATGAGGTGAAGTATCGGAATCTAAAACTGGACTCAGAGGAGAGGTTCAAATCATATAAAGTGAGAGTGTCAGTCCTCTTGTACTTAAGTCACCATTGTGACTTTTGTATTAATTTCGGATGCAATTTCTGTGTTTCATCTTCAATAAGAAGGTCCAAGGGATACAGTAAACCTGAAGTGAAGCATCGGAATCTAAAACTGGACTCACAGGAGAGGTTCAAATCATAGAAAGTGAGAGTGTCAGTCCTCTTGTACTTAAGTCGCCATTGTGCCTTTTGTATTAAATTCGGATGCAAGTTCTGTGTGTCATCGTCAATAAGAAGGTCCAAGGGATACAGTAAACCTGAAGTAAAGCATCGGAATCCAAAACTGGACTCACAGGAGAGGTTCAAATCACAGAAAGTTAGAGTGTCAGTCCTCTTGTACTTAAGTCGGCATTGTGCCTTTTGTATTAAATTCGGATGCAAACTCTGTGTTTCATCGTCAATAAGAAGGTCCAAGGGAC
Source organism: Schistocerca americana (assembly GCF_021461395.2). Taxonomy (NCBI): domain Eukaryota; kingdom Metazoa; phylum Arthropoda; class Insecta; order Orthoptera; family Acrididae; genus Schistocerca; species Schistocerca americana. Next base: position 4,883,734 of record NC_060128.1, read on the forward strand.
ACAGTAAACCTGAAGTGAAGCATCGGAATCTAAAACTGGACTCACAGGAGAGGTTCATATCATAGAAAGTTAGAGTGTCAGTCCTCTTGTACTTAAGTCGGCATTGTGCCTTTTGAATTTTATTCCGATGCTATTTCTGTGTTTCATTGTCAATAAGAAGGTCCAAGGGATACAGTAAACCTGAAGTGAAGCATCGGAATCTAAAACTGGACTCACAGGAGATGTTCAAATCTTAGAAAGTGAGATTGTAGGTCCTTTTGTACTAAAGTCGCCATTGTGATTTTTGTATTAAATTCGGATGCAATTTCTGTGTTTCATCGTCAATAAGAAGGTCCAAGGGATATAGTAAACCTGAAGTGAAGCATCGGAATCTAAAACTGGACTCACAGGAGAGGTGCAAATCATACAAAGTTAGAGTGTCAGTCCTCTTGTACTTAAGTCGGCATTGTACCTTTTGTATTAAATTCGGATGCAAACTCTGTGTTTCATCGTCAATTAGAAGGTCCAAGGGATACAGTAAACATGAAGTGAAGCATCGGAATGTAAAACTGGACTCACACGAGAGGTTCAAATCATAGAAATTGAGAGAGTCAGTCCTCTTGTACTTAAGTCGGCATTGTGCCTTTTGAATTTAATTCCGATGCAATTTCTGTGTTTCGTCGTCAATAAGAAGGTGCAAGGTATACAGTAAACCTGAAGTGAAGCATCGGAATCTAAAACTGGACTCGCAGGAGAGGTTCAAATCATAGAATATTAGAGTGTCAGTCCTCTTTTACTTAAGACGGCATTGTGCCATTTGTATTAAATTAGGATGCGATTTCTGGGTTTTATCGTCAACAAGAAGGTCCAAGGGATACAGTAAACCTGAAGTGAAGCATCAGAATCTAAATCTGACCTCACAGGTGAGGTTCGAACCATAGAAAATGAGAGTGTCAGTCCTCTTGTACTTAAGTCGGCATTGTGCCATTTGTATAAAATTCGGATGCAATTTCTGTGTTTCATCGTCAATAAGAAGGTCCAAGGGATACAGTATATCTGAGGTGAAGCATCGGAATCTAAAACTGGACTCAGAGGTGAGGTTCAAATCACATAAAGTGAGAGTGTCAGTCCTCTTGTACTTAAGTCACCATTGTGACTTTTATAATAATTTCGGATGCAATTTCTGTGTTTCATCGTCAATAAGAAGGTCCAAGGGATACAGTAAACCTGAAGTAAAGCATCGGAATCTAAAACTGGACTCACAGGAGATGTTCAAATCATAGAGAGTTAGAGTGTCAGTCCTCTTGTACTTAAGTCGGCATTGTGCCTTTTGTATTAAATTCGGATGCAAACTCTGTTTTTCATCGTCAATAAGAAGGTCCAAGGGATACAGTAAACCTGAAGTGAAGCATCGGAATCTAAAACTGGACACACAGGAGAGGTTCAAATCATAGAAGGTTAGAGTGTCAGTCCTCTTGTACTTAAGACGGCATTGTGCCTTTTGAATTTAATTCCGATGCTATTTCTGTGTTTCATTATCAATAAGAAGGTCCAAGGGATACGTAAACCTGAAGTGAAGCATCGGAATCTAAATCTGACCTCACAGGAGAGGTTCAAATCATAGAAAGTGAGAATGTCAGTCCTCTTATACTTAAGTCGGTGTGCGTTATAAATTTAATTCCGATGCCATATCTGTGTTTCATCGTCTATAAGAATGTCCAAGGGATACAGTGAACCTGAAGTGAAGCATCGGAATCTAAAACTGGACTCACAGGAGATGTTCAAATCTTAGAAAGTGAGATTGTCTGTCCTCTTGTACTAAAGTCGCCATTGTGATTTTTGTATTAAATTCGGATGCAATTTCTGTGTTTCATCGTCAATAAGAAGATCCAAGGGATAGAGTAAACCTGAAGTGAAGCATCGAAATCTTGAACTGGACTCACAGGAGAGGTGCAAATCATAGAGAGTTAGAGTGTCAGTCCTCTTGTACTTAAGTCGGCATTGTACCTTTTGTATTAAATTCGGATGTAAACTCTGTGTTTCATCGTCAATTACAAGGTCCAAGGGATACAGTAAACCTGAAGTGAAGCATCGGAATGTAAAACTGGACTCACACCAGAGGTTCAAATCACAGAAAGTGAGAGTGTCAGTCCTCTTGTACTTAAGTCGGCATTGTGCCTTTTGAATTTAATTCTGATGCAATTTCTGTGTTTCATCGTTAATAAGAAAGTGCAAGGTATACAGTAAACCTGAAGTGAAGCATCGGAATCTAAAACTGGACTCACAGGGGAGGTTCAAATCATAAAAAGTTAGAGTGTCAGTCCTCTTGTACTTATGTCGGCATTGTACCTTTTGTATTAAATTCGGATGCAAACTCTGTGTTTCATCCTCAATTAGAAGGTCCAAGGGATACAGTAAACCTGAAGTGAAGCATCGGAATCTAAAAGTGGACTCACAGGAGAGGTTCGAATCATAGAAAGTGAGAGTGTCAGTCCTCTTGTACTTAAGTCGGCATTGCGCCATTTGTATTAAATTCGGATGCAAATTCTGTGTTTCATCGTCATTAAGAAGGTCAAAGGGATACAGTAAATCTGAGGTGAAGCATCGGAATCTAAAACTGGACTCAGAGGAGAGGTTCAAATCATATAAAGTGAGAGTGTCAGTCCGCTTGTACTTAAGTCACCATTGTGACTTTTGTATTAATTTCGGATGCAAGTTCTGTGTTTCATCGTCAATAAGAAGATCCAAGGGATACAGTAAAAATGAAGTGAAGCATCGGAATCTAAAACTGGACTCACAGGAGACGTTCAAATCATAGAAAGTGAGAGTGTCAGTCCTCATGTACTTAAGTCGCCATTGTGCCTTTTGTATTAATTTCGGATGCAATTTCTGTGTGTCATCGTCAATAAGAAGGTCCAAGGGATACAGTAAACCTGAAGTAAAGCATCGGAATATAAAACTGGACTCACAGGAGAGGTTCATATCATAGAAAGTTAGAATGTCAGTCCTCTTGTACTTAAGTCGGCATTGTGCCTTTTGTATTAAATTCCGATGCAAACTCTGTGTTTCATCGTCAATAAGAAGGTCCAAGGGATACAGTAAACCTAAAGTGAAGCATCGGAATCTAAAACTGGACACACAGGAGAGGTTCAAATCATAGAAAGTGAAAGTGTCAGTCCTCTTTTACTTAAGTCGGCATTGTGCGCTTTAAATTTAATTCCGATGCAATATCTGTGTTTCATCATCAATAAGAAGGTCCAAGGGATACAGTGAACCTGAAGTGAAGCATCGGAATCTATAACTGGACTCACAGGAGATGTTCAAATCTTAGAAAGTGAGATTGTCGGTCCTCTTGTACTAACGTCGCCATTGTGATTTTTGTATTAAATTCGGATGCAATTTCTGTGTTTCATCGTCAATAAGAAGGTCCAAGGGATACAGTAAACCTGAAGTGAAGCATCGGAATCTAAAACTGGTCTCACAGGAGAGGTGCAAATCATAGAAATTTAGAGTGTCAGTCCTCTTGTACTTAAGGCGGCATTGTAGGTTTTGTATCAAATTCGGATGCTAACTCTGTGTTTCATCGTCTATTAGAAGGTCCAAGGGATACAGTAAACCTGAAGTGAAGCATCGGAATGTTAAACTGGACTTACACGAGAGGTTCAAATCATAGAAAGTGAGAGTGTCAGTCCTCTTGTACTTACGTCGGCATTGTGCCTTTTGAATTTAATTCCGATGCAATTTCTGTGTTTCATCGTCAATAAGAAGGTGCAAGCTATACAGTAAACCTGAAGTAAAGCATCGGAATCTAAAACTGGACTCACAGGAGAGGTTCAAATCATAGAATATTAGAGTGTCAGTCCTCTTTTACTTAAGACGGCATTGTGCCACTTGTATTAAATTCGGATGCGATTTCTGTGTTTTATCGTCATCAAGAAGGTCCAAGGGATACAGTAAACCTCAAGTGAAGCATCGGAATCTAAATCTGACCTCACAGGAGAGGTTCGAATAATAGAAAGTGAGAGTGTCAGTCCTCTTGTACTGAAGTCGGCATTGTGCCATTTGTATTAAAATCGGATGCAATTTCTGTGTTTCATCGTCAATAAGAATGTCCATGAGATACAGTAAACCTGAGGTGAAGCATCGGAATCTAAAACTGGACTCACAGGAGCGGTTCAAATCATAGAAAGTGAGAGTGTCAGTCCTCTTGTACTTAAGTCACCATTGTGACTTTTGTATTAATTTCGGATGCAATTTCTGTGTTTCATCGTCAATAAGAAGGTCCAAGGGATACAGTAAACCTGAAGTGAAGCATCGGAATCTAAAACTGGACTCACAGGAGAGGTGCAAATCATGCAAAGTTAGAGTGTCAGTCCTCTTGTACTTAAGTCGACATTGTGCCTTTTGAATTTAATTCCGATGCTATTTCTGTGTATCATTGTCAATAAGAAGGTCCAACGGATACAGTAAACCTGAAGTGAAGCATCGGAATCTAAAACTGGACTCACAGGAGAGATTCAAATCATAGATAGTGAGAGTGTCAGTCCTCTTTTACTTAAGTCGGCATTGTGCGTTTTAAATTTAATTCCGATGCATTTTTTGTGTTTCATCGTCAATAAGAAGGTCCAAGGTATACAGTTAACCTGAAGTGAAGCATCGGAAACTAGAACTGGACTCACAGGAGATGTTCAATTCATAGAAAGTGAGAGTGTCAGTCCTCTTGTACTTAAGCCGCCATTGTGATTTTTGTATTAAATTCGGATGCAATTTCTGTGTTTCATCGTCAACAAGAAGGTCCAAGGGATACAGTAAACCTGAAGTGAAGCATCGGAATCTAAAACTGGACTCACAGGAGAGGTGCAAATCATAGAAAGTTAGAGTGTCAGTCCTCTTGTACTTAAGTCGGCATTGTACTTTTTGTATTAAATTTGGATGCAAACTCTGTGCTTCATCGTCAATTAGAAGGTCCAAGGGATACAGTAAACCTGAAGTGAAGGATCGGAATCTAAAACTGGACTCACAGGAGAGGTTCGATGCATAGAAAGTGAGAGTGTCAGTCCTCTTGTACTTAAGTCGGCATTGCGCCATTTGTATTAAATTCGGATGCAATTTCTGTGTTTCATCGTCAATAAGAAGGTCCAAGGGATACAGTAAACCTGAGGTGAAGCATCGGAATCTAAAACTGGTCTCACAGGAGAGGTTCAAATCATAGAAAGTTAGAGTGTCAGTCCTCTTGTACTTAAGTCGGCATTGTGCCTTTTGTATTAAATTCGGATGCAAACTCTGTGTTTCATGTCAATAAGAAGGTCTAAGGGATACAGTAAACCTGAAGTGAAGCATCGGAATCTAAAACTGGACTCACAGGAGAGGTTCAAATCATAGAAAGTTAGAGTGTCAGTCCTCTTGTACTTAAGTCGGCATTGTGCCTTTTGAATTTAATTCCGATGCTATTTCTGTGTTTCATTGTCAATTAGAAGGTCCAAGGGATACAGTAAACCTGAAGTGAAGCATCGGAATCTAAATCTGACCTCACAGGAGAGGTTCAAATCACAGAAAGTGAGAGTGTCAGTCCTCTTTTACTTAAGTCGGCAATGTGCGTTTTAAATTTAATTCCGATGCAATATCTGTGTTTCATCGTCAATAAGAAGGTCCAAGGGATACAGTGAACCTGAAGTGAAGCATCGGAATCTAAAACTGGACTCACAGGAGATGTTCAAATCATAGAAAGTGAGATTGTCGGTCCTCTTGTACTAAGGTCGCCATTGTGATTTTTGTATTAAATTCGGATGCAATTTCTGTGTTTCATCGTTAATTAGAAGGTCCAAGGGATACAGTGAACCTGAAGTGAAGCATCGGAATCTAAACTGGACTAACAGGAGAGGTCCAAATCATAGAAAGTTAGAGTGTCGGTCCTCTTGTACTTAAGTCGGCATTGTAGCTTTTGTATTAAATTCGGATGCAAACTCTGTGTTTCATCGTCAATTAGAAGGTCCAAGGGATACAGTAAACCTGAAGTGAAGCATCGGAATGTAAAACTGGACTCACACGAGAGGTTCAAATCATAGAAAGTGAGAGTGTCAGTCCTCTTGTACTTAAGTCGGCATTGTGCCTTTTGAATTTAATTCCGATGCAAATTCTGTGTTTCATCGTCAATAAGAAGGTGCAAGGTATGCAGTAAACCTGAAGTGAAGCATCGAAATCTAAAACTGGACTCACAGGAGAGCTTCAAATCATAGAAAGTGAGAGTGTCAGTCCTCTTGTACTTAAGTCGGCATTGTGCCTTTTGAATTTAATTCCGATGCAAATTCTGTGTTTCATCGTCAATAAGAAGTTGCAAGGTACGCAGTAAACCTGAAGTGAAGCATCGAAATCTAAAACTGGACTCACAGGATAGGTTCAAATCATAAAAAGGTAGAGTGTCAGTCCTCTTGTACTTAAGTCGGCATTGTGCTTTTTGAATTTAATTCCCATGCTATTCCTGTGCTTCATTGTCAATAAGAAGGTCCAAGGGATACAGTAAACCTGAAGTGAAGCATCGGAATCTAAATCTGACCTCACAGGAGAGGTTCAAATCACAGAAAGTGATTCTGTCTTTCATTGTCAATAAGAAGGTCCAAGGGATACAGTAAACTTGAAGTAAAGCATCGGAATCTAAAACTGGACTCACAGGAGAGCTTCAAATCATAGAAAGTTAGAGTGTCAGTCCTCTTGTACTTAAGTCGGCATTGTGCCTTCTGTATTACATTCGGATGCAAACTCTGTGTTTCATCGTCAATAAGAATGTCCAAGGGATACAGTAAACCTGAAGTGAAGCATCGGAATCTAAAAGTGGACTCACAGGAGAGGTTCGAATCATCGAAAGTGAGAGTGTCAGTCCTCTTGTACTTAAGTCGGCATTGCGCCATTTGTATTAAATTCGGATGCAAATTCTGAGTTTCATCGTCATTAAGAAGGTCAAAGGGATACAGTAAATCTGAGGTGAAGCATCGGAATCTAAAACTGGACTCAGAGGAGAGGTTCAAATCATATAAAGTGAGAGTGTCAGTCCGCTTGTACTTAAGTCACCATTGTGACTTTTGTATTAATTTCGGATGCAATTTCTGTGTTTCATCGTCAATAAGAAGATCCAAGGGATACAGTAAACCTACAGTGAAGCATCGGAATCTAAAACTGGACTCACAGGAGACGTTCAAATCATAGAAAGTGAGAGTGTCAGTCCTCATGTACTTAAGTCGCCATTGTGCCTTTTGTATTAAATTCGGATGCAATTTCTGTGTGTCATCGTCAATAAGAAGGTCCAAGGGATACAGTAAACCTGAAGTAAAGCATCGGAATATAAAACTGGACTCACAGGAGAGGTTCAAATCATAGAAAGTTAGAATGTCAGTCCTCTTGTACTTAAGTCGACATTGTGCCTTTTGTATTAAATTCCGATGCAAACTCTGTGTTTCATCGTCAATAAGAAGGTCCAAGGGATACAGTAAACCTAAAGTGAAGCATCGGAATCTAAAACTGGTCACACAGGAGAGGTTCAAATCATAGAAAGTGAAAGTGTCAGTCCTCTTTTACTTAAGTCGGCATTGTGCGCTTTAAATTTAATTCCGATGCAATATCTGTGTTTCATCATCAATAAGAAGGTCCAAGGGATACAGTGAACCTGAAGTGAAGCATCGGAATCTATAACTGGACTTACAGGAGATGTTCAAATCTTAGAAAGTGAGATTGTCGGTCCTCTTGTACTAACGTCGCCATTGTGATTTTTGTATTAAATTCGGATGCAATTTCTGTGTTTCATCGTCAATAAGAAGGTCCAAGGGATACAGTAAACCTGAAGTGAAGCATCGGAATCTAAAACTGGTCTCACAGGAGAGGTGCAAATCATAGAAATTTAGAGTGTCAGTCCTCTTGTACTTAAGGCGGCATTGTAGGTTTTGTATTAAATTCGGATACTAACTCTGTGTTTCATCGTCTATTAGAAGGTCCAAGGGATACAGTAAACCTGAAGTGAAGCATCGGAATGTAAAACTGGACTTACACGAGAGGTTCAAATCATAGAAAGTGAGAGTGTCAGTCCTCTTGTACTTACGTCGGCATTGTGCCTTTTGAATTTAATTCCGATGCAATTTCTGTGTTTCATCGTCAATAAGAAGGTGCAAGCTATACCGTAAACCTGAAGTAAAGCATCGGAATCTAAAACTGGACTCACAGGAGAGGTTCAAATCATAGAATATTAGAGTGTCAGTCCTCTTTTACTTAAGACGGCATTGTGCCACTTGTATTAAATTCGGATGCGATTTCTGTGTTTTATCGTCAACAAGAAGGTCCAAGGGATACAGTAAACCTCAAGTGAAGCATCGGAATCTAAATCTGACCTCACAGGAGAGGTTCGAATCATAGAAAGTGAGAGTGTCAGTCCTCTTGTACTGAAGTCGGCATTGTGCCATTTGTATTAAATTCGGATGCAATTTCTGTGTTTCATCGTCAATAAGAATGTCCATGAGATACAGTAAACCTGAGGTGAAGCATCGGAATCTAAAACTGGACTCACAGGAGCGGTTCAAATCATAGAAAGTGAGAGTGTCAGTTCTCTTGTACATAAGTCACCATTGTGACTTTTGTATTAATTTCGGATGCAATTTCTGTGTTTCATCGTCAATAAGAAGGTCCAAGGGATACAGTAAACCTGAAGTGAAGCATCGGAATCTAAAACTGGACTCAGAGGAGAGGTTCAAATCATGTAAAGTGAGAGTGTCAGTCCGCTTGTACTTAAGTCACCATTGTGACTTTTGTATTAATTTCGGATGCAAGTTCTGTGTTTCATCGTCATTAAGAAGGTCAAAGGGATACAGTAAATCTGAGGTGAAGCATCGGAATCTAAAACTGGACTCAGAGGAGAGGTTCAAATCATATAAAGTGAGAGTGTCAGTCCGCTTGTACTTAAGTCACCATTGTGACTTTTGTATTAATTTCGGATGCAAGTTCTGTGTTTCATCGTCAATAAGAAGATCCAAGGGATACAGTAAAAATGAAGTGAAGCATCGGAATCTAAAACTGGACTCACAGGAGACGTTCAAATCATAGAAAGTGAGAGTGTCAGTCCTCATGTACTTAAGTCGCCATTGTGCCTTTTGTATTAATTTCGGATGCAATTTCTGTGTGTCATCGTCAATAAGAAGGTCCAAGGGATACAGTAAACCTGAAGTAAAGCATCGGAATATAAAACTGGACTCACAGGAGAGGTTCATATCATAGAAAGTTAGAATGTCAGTCCTCTTGTACTTAAGTCGGCATTGTGCCTTTTGTATTAAATTCCGATGCAAACTCTGTGTTTCATCGTCAATAAGAAGGTCCAAGGGATACAGTAAACCTAAAGTGAAGCATCGGAATCTAAAACTGGACACACAGGAGAGGTTCAAATCATAGAAAGTGAAAGTGTCAGTCCTCTTTTACTTAAGTCGGCATTGTGCGCTTTAAATTTAATTCCGATGCAATATCTGTGTTTCATCATCAATAAGAAGGTCCAAGGGATACAGTGAACCTGAAGTGAAGCATCGGAATCTATAACTGGACTCACAGGAGATGTTCAAATCTTAGAAAGTGAGATTGTCGGTCCTCTTGTACTAACGTCGCCATTGTGATTTTTGTATTAAATTCGGATGCAATTTCTGTGTTTCATCGTCAATAAGAAGGTCCAAGGGATACAGTAAACCTGAAGTGAAGCATCGGAATCTAAAACTGGTCTCACAGGAGAGGTGCAAATCATAGAAATTTACAGTGTCAGTCCTCTTGTACTTAAGGCGGCATTGTAGGTTTTGTATCAAATTCGGATGCTAACTCTGTGTTTCATCGTCTATTAGAAGGTCCAAGGGATACAGTAAACCTGAAGTGAAGCATCGGAATGTAAAACTGGACTTACACGAGAGGTTCAAATCATAGAAAGTGAGAGTGTCAGTCCTCTTGTACTTACGTCGGCATTGTGCCTTTTGAATTTAATTCCGATGCAATTTCTGTGTTTCATCGTCAATAAGAAGGTGCAAGCTATACAGTAAACCTGAAGTAAAGCATCGGAATCTAAAACTGGACTCACAGGAGAGGTTCAAATCATAGAATATTAGAGTGTCAGTCCTCTTTTACTTAAGACGGCATTGTGCCACTTGTATTAAATTCGGATGCGATTTCTGTGTTTTATCGTCAACAAGAAGGTCCAAGGGATACAGTAAACCTCAAGTGAAGCATCGGAATCTAAATCTGACCTCACAGGAGAGGTTCGAATCATAGAAAGTGAGAGTGTAAGTCCTCTTGTACTGAAGTCGGCATTGTGCCATTTGTATTAAAATCGGATGCAATTTCTGTGTTTCATCGTCAATAAGAATGTCCATGAGATACAGTAAACCTGAGGTGAAGCATCGGAATCTAAAACTGGACTCACAGGAGCGGTTCAAATCATAGAAAGTGAGAGTGTCAGTCCTCTTGTACTTAAGTCACCATTGTGACTTTTGTATTAATTTCGGATGCAATTTCTGTGTTTCATCGTCAATAAGAAGGTCCAAGGGATACAGTAAACCTGAAGTGAAGCATCGGAATCTAAAACTGGACTCACAGGAGAGGTGCAAATCATGCAAAGTTAGAGTGTCAGTCCTCTTGTACTTAAGTCGACATTGTGCCTTTTGAATTTAATTCCGATGCTATTTCTGTGTATCATTGTCAATAAGAAGGTCCAACGGATACAGTAAACCTGAAGTGAAGCATCGGAATCTAAAACTGGACTCACAGGAGAGATTCAAATCATAGATAGTGAGAGTGTCAGTCCTCTTTTACTTAAGTCGGCATTGTGCGTTTTAAATTTAATTCCGATGCATTTTTTGTGTTTCATCGTCAATAAGAAGGTCCAAGGTATACAGTTAACCTGAAGTGAAGCATCGGAAACTAGAACTGGACTCACAGGAGATGTTCAATTCATAGAAAGTGAGAGTGTCAGTCCTCTTGTACTTAAGCCGCCATTGTGATTTTTGTATTAAATTCGGATGCAATTTCTGTGTTTCATCGTCAACAAGAAGGTCCAAGGGATACAGTAAACCTGAAGTGAAGCATCGGAATCTAAAACTGGACTCACAGGAGAGGTGCAAATCATAGAAAGTTAGAGTGTCAGTCCTCTTGTACTTAAGTCGGCATTGTACTTTTTGTATTAAATTTGGATGCAAACTCTGTGCTTCATCGTCAATTAGAAGGTCCAAGGGATACAGTAAACCTGAAGTGAAGGATCGGAATCTAAAACTGGACTCACAGGAGAGGTTCGATGCATAGAAAGTGAGAGTGTCAGTCCTCTTGTACTTAAGTCGGCATTGCGCCATTTGTATTAAATTCGGATGCAATTTCTGTGTTTCATCGTCAATAAGAAGGTCCAAGGGATACAGTAAACCTGAGGTGAAGCATCGGAATCTAAAACTGGTCTCACAGGAGAGGTTCAAATTATAGAAAGTTAGAGTGTCAGTCCTCTTGTACTTAAGTCGGCATTGTGCCTTTTGTATTAAATTCGGATGCAAACTCTGTGTTTCATGTCAATAAGAAGGTCTAAGGGATACAGTAAACCTGAAGTGAAGCATCGGAATCTAAAACTGGACTCACAGGAGAGGTTCAAATCATAGAAAGTTAGAGTGTCAGTCCTCTTGTACTTAAGTCGGCATTGTGCCTTTTGAATTTAATTCCGATGCTATTTCTGTGTTTCATTGTCAATAAGAAGGTCCAAGGGATACAGTAAACCTGAAGTGAAGCATCGGAATCTAAATCTGACCTCACAGGAGAGGTTCAAATCACAGAAAGTGAGAGTGTCAGTCCTCTTTTACTTAAGTCGGCAATGTGCGTTTTAAATTTAATTCCGATGCAATATCTGTGTTTCATCGTCAATAAGAAGGTCCAAGGGATACAGTGAACCTGAAGTGAAGCATCGGAATCTAAAACTGGACTCACAGGAGATGTTCAAATCATAGAAAGTGAGATTGTCGGTCCTCTTGTACTAAGGTCGCCATTGTGATTTTTGTATTAAATTCGGATGCAATTTCTGTGTTTCATCGTTAATTAGAAGGTCCAAGGGATACAGTGAACCTGAAGTGAAGCATCGGAATCTAAACTGGACTAACAGGAGAGGTCCAAATCATAGAAAGTTAGAGTGTCGGTCCTCTTGTACTTAAGTCGGCATTGTAGCTTTTGTATTAAATTCGGATGCAAACTCTGTGTTTCATCGTCAATTAGAAGGTCCAAGGGATACAGTAAACCTGAAGTGAAGCATCGGAATGTAAAACTGGACTCACACGAGAGGTTCAAATCATAGAAAGTGAGAGTGTCAGTCCTCTTGTACTTAAGTCGGCATTGTGCCTTTTGAATTTAATTCCGATGCAAATTCTGTGTTTCATCGTCAATAAGAAGGTGCAAGGTATGCAGTAAACCTGAAGTGAAGCATCGAAATCTAAAACTGGACTCACAGGAGAGCTTCAAATCATAGAAAGTGAGAGTGTCAGTCCTCTTGTACTTAAGTCGGCATTGTGCCTTTTGAATTTAATTCCGATGCAAATTCTGTGTTTCATCGTCAATAAGAAGTTGCAAGGTACGCAGTAAACCTGAAGTGAAGCATCGAAATCTAAAACTGGACTCACAGGATAGGTTCAAATCATAAAAAGGTAGAGTGTCAGTCCTCTTGTACTTAAGTCGGCATTGTGCTTTTTGAATTTAATTCCCATGCTATTCCTGTGCTTCATTGTCAATAAGAAGGTCCAAGGGATACAGTAAACCTGAAGTGAAGCATCGGAATCTAAATCTGACCTCACAGGAGAGGTTCAAATCACAGAAAGTGATTCTGTCTTTCATTGTCAATAAGAAGGTCCAAGGGATACAGTAAACTTGAAGTAAAGCATCGGAATCTAAAACTGGACTCACAGGAGAGCTTCAAATCATAGAAAGTTAGAGTGTCAGTCCTCTTGTACTTAAGTCGGCATTGTGCCTTCTGTATTACATTCGGATGCAAACTCTGTGTTTCATCGTCAATAAGAATGTCCAAGGGATACAGTAAACCTGAAGTGAAGCATCGGAATCTAAAAGTGGACTCACAGGAGAGGTTCGAATCATCGAAAGTGAGAGTGTCAGTCCTCTTGTACTTAAGTCCTCATTGCGCCATTTGTATTAAATTCGGATGCAAATTCTGTGTTTCATCGTCATTAAGAAGGTCAAAGGGATACAGTAAATCTGAGGTGAAGCATCGGAATCTAAAACTGGACTCAGAGGAGAGGTTCAAATCATATAAAGTGAGAGTGTCAGTCCGCTTGTACTTAAGTCACCATTGTGACTTTTGTATTAATTTCGGATGCAATTTCTGTGTTTCATCGTCAATAAGAAGATCCAAGGGATACAGTAAACCTACAGTGAAGCATCGGAATCTAAAACTGGACTCACAGGAGACGTTCAAATCATAGAAAGTGAGAGTGTCAGTCCTCATGTACTTAAGTCGCCATTGTGCCTTTTGTATTAAATTCGGATGCAATTTCTGTGTGTCATCGTCAATAAGAAGGTCCAAGGGATACAGTAAACCTGAAGTAAAGCATCGGAATATAAAACTGGACTCACAGGAGAGGTTCAAATCATAGAAAGTTAGAATGTCAGTCCTCTTGTACTTAAGTCGACATTGTGCCTTTTGTATTAAATTCCGATGCAAACTCTGTGTTTCATCGTCAATAAGAAGGTCCAAGGGATACAGTAAACCTAAAGTGAAGCATCGGAATCTAAAACTGGTCACACAGGAGAGGTTCAAATCATAGAAAGTGAAAGTGTCAGTCCTCTTTTACTTAAGTCGGCATTGTGCGCTTTAAATTTAATTCCGATGCAATATCTGTGTTTCATCATCAATAAGAAGGTCCAAGGGATACAGTGAACCTGAAGTGAAGCATCGGAATCTATAACTGGACTCACAGGAGATGTTCAAATCTTAGAAAGTGAGATTGTCGGTCCTCTTGTACTAACGTCGCCATTGTGATTTTTGTATTAAATTCGGATGCAATTTCTGTGTTTCATCGTCAATAAGAAGGTCCAAGGGATACAGTAAACCTGAAGTGAAGCATCGGAATCTAAAACTGGTCTCACAGGAGAGGTGCAAATCATAGAAATTTAGAGTGTCAGTCCTCTTGTACTTAAGGCGGCATTGTAGGTTTTGTATTAAATTCGGATACTAACTCTGTGTTTCATCGTCTATTAGAAGGTCCAAGGGATACAGTAAACCTGAAGTGAAGCATCGGAATGTAAAACTGGACTTACACGAGAGGTTCAAATCATAGAAAGTGAGAGTGTCAGTCCTCTTGTACTTACGTCGGCATTGTGCCTTTTGAATTTAATTCCGATGCAATTTCTGTGTTTCATCGTCAATAAGAAGGTGCAAGCTATACAGTAAACCTGAAGTAAAGCATCGGAATCTAAAACTGGACTCACAGGAGAGGTTCAAATCATAGAATATTAGAGTGTCAGTCCTCTTTTACTTAAGACGGCATTGTGCCACTTGTATTAAATTCGGATGCGATTTCTGTGTTTTATCGTCAACAAGAAGGTCCAAGGGATACAGTAAACCTCAAGTGAAGCATCGGAATCTAAATCTGACCTCACAGGAGAGGTTCGAATCATAGAAAGCGAGAGTGTCAGTCCTCTTGTACTGAAGTCGGCATTGTGCCATTTGTATTAAATTCGGATGCAATTTCTGTGTTTCATCGTCAATAAGAATGTCCATGAGATACAGTAAACCTGAGGTGAAGCATCGGAATCTAAAACTGGACTCACAGGAGCGGTTCAAATCATAGAAAGTGAGAGTGTCAGTCCTCTTGTACATAAGTCACCATTGTGACTTTTGTATTAATTTCGGATGCAATTTCTGTGTTTCATCGTCAATAAGAAGGTCCAAGGGATACAGTAAACCTGAAGTGAAGCATCGGAATCTAAAACTGGACTCACAGGAGAGGTGCAAATCATGCAAAGTTAGAGTGTCAGTCCTCTTGTACTTAAGTCGACATTGTGCCTTTTGAATTTAATTCCGATGCTATTTCTGTGTATCATTGTCAATAAGAAGGTCCAACGGATACAGTAAACCTGAAGTGAAGCATCGGAATCTAAAACTGGACTCACAGGAGAGATTCAAATCATAGATAGTGAGAGTGTCAGTCCTCTTTTACTTAAGTCGGCATTGTGCGTTTTAAATTTAATTCCGATGCATTTTTTGTGTTTCATCGTCAATAAGAAGGTCCAAGGTATACAGTTAACCTGAAGTGAAGCATCGGAAACTAGAACTGGACTCACAGGAGATGTTCAATTCATAGAAAGTGAGAGTGTCAGTCCTCTTGTACTTAAGCCGCCATTGTGATTTTTGTATTAAATTCGGATGCAATTTCTGTGTTTCATCGTCAACAAGAAGGTCCAAGGGATACAGTAAACCTGAAGTGAAGCATCGGAATCTAAAACTGGACTCACAGGAGAGGTGCAAATCATGGAAAGTTAGAGTGTCAGTCCTCTTGTACTTAAGTCGGCATTGTACTTTTTGTATTAAATTTGGATGCAAACTCTGTGCTTCATCGTCAATTAGAAGGTCCAAGGGATACAGTAAACCTGAAGTGAAGGATCGGAATCTAAAACTGGACTCACAGGAGAGGTTCGATGCATAGAAAGTGAGAGTGTCAGTCCTCTTGTACTTAAGTCGGCATTGCGCCATTTGTATTAAATTCGGATGCAATTTCTGTGTTTCATCGTCAATAAGAAGGTCCAAGGGATACAGTAAACCTGAGGTGAAGCATCGGAATCTAAAACTGGTCTCACAGGAGAGGTTCAAATTATAGAAAGTTAGAGTGTCAGTCCTCTTGTACTTAAGTCGGCATTGTGCCTTTTGTATTAAATTCGGATGCAAACTCTGTGTTTCATGTCAATAAGAAGGTCTAAGGGATACAGTAAACCTGAAGTGAAGCATCGGAATCTAAAACTGGACTCACAGGAGAGGTTCAAATCATAGAAAGTTAGAGTGTCAGTCCTCTTGTACTTAAGTCGGCATTGTGCCTTTTGAATTTAATTCCGATGCTATTTCTGTGTTTCATTGTCAATAAGAAGGTCCAAGGGATACAGTAAACCTGAAGTGAAGCATCGGAATCTAAATCTGACCTCACAGGAGAGGTTCAAATCACAGAAAGTGAGAGTGTCAGTCCTCTTTTACTTAAGTCGGCAATGTGCGTTTTAAATTTAATTCCGATGCAATATCTGTGTTTCATCGTCAATAAGAAGGTCCAAGGGATACAGTGAACCTGAAGTGAAGCATCGGAATCTAAAACTGGACTCACAGGAGATGTTCAAATCATAGAAAGTGAGATTGTCGGTCCTCTTGTACTAAGGTCGCCATTGTGATTTTTGTATTAAATTCGGATGCAATTTCTGTGTTTCATCGTTAATTAGAAGGTCCAAGGGATACAGTGAACCTGAAGTGAAGCATCGGAATCTAAACTGGACTAACAGGAGAGGTCCAAATCATAGAAAGTTAGAGTGTCGGTCCTCTTGTACTTAAGTCGGCATTGTAGCTTTTGTATTAAATTCGGATGCAAACTCTGTGTTTCATCGTCAATTAGAAGGTCCAAGGGATACAGTAAACCTGAAGTGAAGCATCGGAATGTAAAACTGGACTCACACGAGAGGTTCAAATCATAGAAAGTGAGAGTGTCAGTCCTCTTGTACTTAAGTCGGCATTGTGCCTTTTGAATTTAATTCCGATGCAAATTCTGTGTTTCATCGTCAATAAGAAGGTGCAAGGTATGCAGTAAACCTGAAGTGAAGCATCGAAATCTAAAACTGGACTCACAGGAGAGCTTCAAATCATAGAAAGTGAGAGTGTCAGTCCTCTTGTACTTAAGTCGGCATTGTGCCTTTTGAATTTAATTCCGATGCAAATTCTGTGTTTCATCGTCAATAAGAAGTTGCAAGGTACGCAGTAAACCTGAAGTGAAGCATCGAAATCTAAAACTGGACTCACAGGATAGGTTCAAATCATAAAAAGGTAGAGTGTCAGTCCTCTTGTACTTAAGTCGGCATTGTGCTTTTTGAATTTAATTCCCATGCTATTCCTGTGCTTCATTGTCAATAAGAAGGTCCAAGGGATACAGTAAACCTGAAGTGAAGCATCGGAATCTAAATCTGACCTCACAGGAGAGGTTCAAATCACAGAAAGTGATTCTGTCTTTCATTGTCAATAAGAAGGTCCAAGGGATACAGTAAACTTGAAGTAAAGCATCGGAATCTAAAACTGGACTCACAGGAGAGCTTCAAATCATAGAAAGTTAGAGTGTCAGTCCTCTTGTACTTAAGTCGGCATTGTGCCTTCTGTATTACATTCGGATGCAAACTCTGTGTTTCATCGTCAATAAGAATGTCCAAGGGATACAGTAAACCTGAAGTGAAGCATCGGAATCTAAAAGTGGACTCACAGGAGAGGTTCGAATCATCGAAAGTGAGAGTGTCAGTCCTCTTGTACTAAAGTCGGCATTGCGCCATTTGTATTAAATTCGGATGCAAATTCTGTGTTTCATCGTCATTAAGAAGGTCAAAGGGATACAGTAAATCTGAGGTGAAGCATCGGAATCTAAAACTGGACTCAGAGGAGAGGTTCAAATCATATAAAGTGAGAGTGTCAGTCCGCTTGTACTTAAGTCACCATTGTGACTTTTGTATTAATTTCGGATGCAATTTCTGTGTTTCATCGTCAATAAGAAGATCCAAGGGATACAGTAAACCTACAGTGAAGCATCGGAATCTAAAACTGGACTCACAGGAGACGTTCAAATCATAGAAAGTGAGAGTGTCAGTCCTCATGTACTTAAGTCGCCATTGTGCCTTTTGTATTAAATTCGGATGCAATTTCTGTGTGTCATCGTCAATAAGAAGGTCCAAGGGATACAGTAAACCTGAAGTAAAGCATCGGAATATAAAACTGGACTCACAGGAGAGGTTCAAATCATAGAAAGTTAGAATGTCAGTCCTCTTGTACTTAAGTCGACATTGTGCCTTTTGTATTAAATTCCGATGCAAACTCTGTGTTTCATCGTCAATAAGAAGGTCCAAGGGATACAGTAAACCTAAAGTGAAGCATCGGAATCTAAAACTGGTCACACAGGAGAGGTTCAAATCATAGAAAGTGAAAGTGTCAGTCCTCTTTTACTTAAGTCGGCATTGTGCGCTTTAAATTTAATTCCGATGCAATATCTGTGTTTCATCATCAATAAGAAGGTCCAAGGGATACAGTGAACCTGAAGTGAAGCATCGGAATCTATAACTGGACTCACAGGAGATGTTCAAATCTTAGAAAGTGAGATTGTCGGTCCTCTTGTACTAACGTCGCCATTGTGATTTTTGTATTAAATTCGGATGCAATTTCTGTGTTTCATCGTCAATAAGAAGGTCCAAGGGATACAGTAAACCTGAAGTGAAGCATCGGAATCTAAAACTGGTCTCACAGGAGAGGTGCAAATCATAGAAATTTAGAGTGTCAGTCCTCTTGTACTTAAGGCGGCATTGTAGGTTTTGTATTAAATTCGGATACTAACTCTGTGTTTCATCGTCTATTAGAAGGTCCAAGGGATACAGTAAACCTGAAGTGAAGCATCGGAATGTAAAACTGGACTTACACGAGAGGTTCAAATCATAGAAAGTGAGAGTGTCAGTCCTCTTGTACTTACGTCGGCATTGTGCCTTTTGAATTTAATTCCGATGCAATTTCTGTGTTTCATCGTCAATAAGAAGGTGCAAGCTATACAGTAAACCTGAAGTAAAGCATCGGAATCTAAAACTGGACTCACAGGAGAGGTTCAAATCATAGAATATTAGAGTGTCAGTCCTCTTTTACTTAACCCTGCTGTTCTGTTCACTTTTACTTGACATATATACTGTTCGGGTCAATATGACCCGACATATCAAAATGCTTTAGAAACATAAATTTTGGTACAGTTTTAGCTATCGACATTGTTGTTCTATTCCAGTACCTTGTTAGTAATAATAATAATAATAATAATAATAATAATAATGGTAATAATAATAATAATAACAATGCATACAACTTTATTGAGGGATATTTTTCATTTAAATATGCACATAAATTTGAAACAACAGACAGTTTCCATTACAGGCATTCAACTTAGAAAGCACTACAGTTTTTCCATACTTCTATTCTTATTGTTGACAGTTTAGACGTAAGTATTGACATTTTCTAACAACAGACAGTTGTCATTACAGATATTCATCTTAGAGCACACTACAGTACAGAACACACTACAGTTTTTTTATTACATTCCAACATAGAAAGCACTACAACTTTAGAATCCTCTCTTCTTACTGATTGTAGTTTAGGCACAAGTATTCACATAAATTTGAAACAACAGAATTTTCAATACAATCATCTTATAAAATACTACAGTTCTTTTCTTACTGCTTGCACTGTGGACACAAGTAGGTTACATGTTTCTTGCAAATATGTTTACTACATTTTCCACACACCATGTTTGTTTTATTGTCATTACTTGATGGACAGAACTTACAGCGTGCACGTTTTGTAGATTTTCTTGTTGTTACCGATTCTGACACACCACCCACATCATTCGGGTTTTGGATGCTTGTGACCATTCTCAAAGAATCTTCTGTTCTTGGGAAATGCGTTCTTGATGCAATATGTTCTTTTATCAGTGACTTTCCAAGTTCCTCCAAGAATATTCTCCTTCTAGTCAATTTGCTTGCATTCCAATTAGGGTCAACCGAAATCCACAAAACGTATGCATTATAAGCAGAAACATCAAGAATATTGTAGAAAACTATCATTGGCCACCTATTACTTTTTCGTTTGCATGTATATGTACCTAATAACTGATCAAGCGTGTCTACAGCACCTTTGGTTGAATTATAGTCCAAAATCATTTTTGGCTTCTTATCAGCCCTGTCACTGATTTCCGCATCATGGTGGAGAGTGCTCATAAGTACAACATTCTTGTGTCTCTTAGGAATATAATTAACCACAGTAGTGTCATTTGTGAAGTAAAATGAAGAGCTGTGTACCTCCTTGTTGGTCATTTTGTGTGGAAGCTCCGGCTTATTTTTCCGTATAGTTCCCAACATAGTCAATTTCCTTTTCAGAAGCAGCTGCCCCAAATTGTACGACGTAAAAAAGTTGTCACACGTGATATTCTGACCACGTAACTCAGAAGTGAGATCAGATACCACCCTCATTCCCTGATTTCTTTCTGGTGCCGCTCCACTCACCTTTCCTGTATAAATTTGGGCTTTCAGTACGTATGAAGTTTTGCTGTCACACATGGTCCATATTTTGATCCCATATTTTGCCGGTTTACTTGG